>NC_141699.1:292139985-292717485 GCF_964263255.1 Lissotriton vulgaris
ACACTAGGTTAGTGTGCGGTAACGGTTATTCCAGAAACTGAGATTCCAGATACTCTCAGTTGGGCATGCAGGGAAGAGGATTTGCACTGTAGACCATGCAAGTGATACTCCCCTCCCAATAGCAACACTGGGGCAGTTGCATGTCTTTGATCGTTGTTGTAGTACTCATTTGAACACAATGTATTACGTATAGTGGTCCTTCTGCAGTAGAATGAGCGTTGTTTGCAGGGGGAACAGTTAGCAAGTGTTGCCATGGTGTAATTATGGGTAGGTTGTTAACAATGTTGTAAGTATTGTGGTAGTATTTTTATCATAGTTGTGGGGTATTAGTTAGATATGCAATTGAAAGTACGACTTGGGTGCGGGTGGCAGTGTGCCATGATCCCAGTTTTCTCTTTTTGTGAGTGCATCTCACGGGGTACTGGCGCCTGTTTTATCATGTTTCCTTGTGGACATTCAGGACTGGTTGGGATGTATATCAGTCGAATTTTATGTGGTTTTTAAATATGTTTTGCATTTGCATTTCTCTTGGGACCACAATGACTGTGTTGTACTTACAGCATGCTCTCAGTGCAGTGGCATGCACTAAATCCTGTAGCTGGCGTAGTTAGGTGGCCCTATATCAGTTGTGCATTGTCACTTGAGGGTGTCTGTGAAGCATTGATATGTTTTTATTTGGTACACACACTCTGACATGCTGTGCTTAATTTGAGCCGGTGGTTACAGACGCGGCCCACTGGTACTTATGCTTTAGGATTTGCACATATTTTTCATTATTAGACTTTGACCCAGACTTTGTTCCTCCTCTGGAGCTTGGACTATGCAACTGAAAGTTAGGCTGCCAAACACAAGGCTTCATAATCTTGATTCCACCTCATGCCTCTTTAATCCCTCACCAGACATTCCCTACCCCTTTATTGCAATCTTGCTGTTTCTTTTTCATCCGTGCTTTCTCCCTTTGTCATGATTTTTCCATCTTTCTCTTCCTTCTCCTTTCTTCATTGTTTGTTTTTCTCTCTCTGGGGCTTGGACCAAGTACTATCTCCTTGTTCTTGTTTGTGTCCTTCCATTGCTTGTGATTTCTGGAGTACTTTTTTTGCATTTACTTCCAGCACTACATGTGTTTGGTCACCCCAACATCATTGCTTGTCTGTTCCTCAAATGCTCTCAAATTCAAAATCAGGTATTATGAGGTTTCTGTGGTGCATATTACTGCACATATTCCCCATTCCCTGCAACTCCAGGGGCGAAGGGCTCCTCCCCCTCTTAATCTTTCTGGCATAGCCTTATCTTCCTTAAACGAACAGCCATATCCAATTGCTTCAAGACCAACAGGGCCCCTTAATATGCAGGTCATTGTATGTGTTGTGCTTTCACAGTCCAGCCTAGCATTTGATAGCTCTTTGGTGTGCTGGCAGTGAGAGACATACACAGTAGCCATCATGTGTATTTTCCTTGTAATTATGGAAGAAGGCCTGGAGTTTCATCACCTTCACTTTCTGATCATTTTTCAGTGCTAGGACGTTTTGGTCTAGAAATTCCAAGCAAATCACTTATTAGGTCCCAGTGGTTGTAAGAAGAAATCGACAGGTTTCTTTTAGTAATGCATTTGGAAATTAAGCCATATTTCTATTTCAACGGCTATAATGTATTGCTGAGTTGTCCACCTTTTTCTATAACCTTTATAGAGACGAAATTTCTCATCCGCCTTCCTCATGCCGCAGTTGCCTGTCCCAACTTTTGATTTACTTCCACCAGAAACAAAGTGCAAAGACAAGGCCAACACTGGCCTCATCATAGCACTTTTTATGTTTCTTGGTCCGTTATCGTTGCTTGCCCCTTTTATTGTTGTTTTCCTCACTCCATATGAGAGATCTATTTACTTTAACAATGCTTTTTGAAATTGAAATTGAATTTGTGAATTACATTTAGATAAAGCTGTGTGTCCTCTGTCCCATACTACTCAGGTTTGGCCTGTTTTGAAGCAATCACAGTTGTATTAGAAATGAGAATTAATGCTACGCGACCCTTTCCCCATTATATAACCAACATTAGCGGTTATTATAATTAATAATATCATAACTTGACCAAAGTAGAACACGTCAAGTGAATGATGGATAGATTGACATAAAAGACAAGACGAGTGATGATTGCACCTACAGAACATTAATGTTGTTGCAAATAAATGCTAGTGCTTGGCATACTTTTTGGACTATTTGTTTTCAGTGAGTTTTTTTCAAGTGATAGTCTGGCATCTCAAATATGTTTTTCGTTGCCATAACATGTGTTAGAAATGGGATTTTTAGCAGGCTAGGGCATGTGCCAAAGGCAGGCAGAAACCACCACTCTAGTCAGGATAAGGGAGTTACACTCCTAAAATAACCCCTGCTCACCCCCTTGGTAGCTTGGCACGAGCAGTCAGGTTTATCTTAGAGGCAGTGTGTAAAGCATTTGCACATAATCAGCAGTAATAAAGTGTAAGCACTGCAAAAGAACACCACACCAGTTTAGAAAAATATCCAATATTTTTATAAACTTAAGACAAGACCAAAAATGATAAAAATCCACAAGACACTGCTTAAAAATCCACAGTAATCAAAATACGCTTTAAAAACAGTTCCTTGATGTCGATAGCTCCGTCGGGCTATCAGGGCGTCGTGGGCAAACAAATCCAAACAGTTCTGGCTGACCGCAGCTTCGCAGGCCAGCTACGGTGTCAGGAAGACCGGCAAACAGTACCTTTTAGAAATGCAGAGCTTCGATGACCTCTTGTTGAGCTTCTAAAAACACGGCGTCCACAGGTGTCGGTTCCAGAGGTCGGTGCAGGAGTCGTCAGGCCCTCGAAGTCACACGCGTTGCAGTTCGATCTCCTCTCTGATGGAGTCAGGAGCACTGGCATCGGCGGCGTTGTGTGCTGCGGTGTGAAGAGCAGCAGTACGGTGCCCTCAGGTCGCGGTGCAAGCAGCGGCTCGGTGGTGTCGTCAGGTGGTGTCGTCTGTGAGACCAGCATCGATTTCAGCGTGGAGCATTGTCGCTGGGGATACCAAGGCGTTGTCGTGAAGCGAGGCATTGCAGAGTGTGATGCCCACAGGTCATGGTGCGAGCAGCCGGTCGGTGGTGGCGTCAACAGGCGTTGCTGTGCGGCATTGCGGCGGTGCCCTCTGCAGCACCAAGGTGTCGTCGTGAAGCGAGGTGGTGTGGAGTGCGGTGCTCACAGGTCACGTTGTGAGCAGTGGCTCGAGGCTGCGTCAGCAGGAGTCGTCAGTGAGACCAGGGTCACGGTACGTGTTGCGGCGGTGCTCTCTGCGGTGCCTTCAGGACACGGAGTCAGCAGCGGCATCATAGATGTCGTCGAGTTGCTTTTCCTCGGTTGCAGAACAAAACACACAGTCCCCAGTGCTGCGAGCAGAAGAGCTAGAAGTCTTTGTTGTTCCTGAGACGTCTTGAACAGGAGGCAAGCTCTACCACAAGCCCTTGGAGAAACTCACAAAGTAGATTGCACAAAGTTCAGTCCAGTCCTTTCAGTGCCCAAGACAGAAGCAGCCACTGCAGGCCAACACAGCAAAGCAGACAGCAAAGTGGTAGCCCCTTCTCACAGCTTCTCCTGCTCTTCTTCATGGCAGTCTTCTTGATCCAAAAGAGTTCTAAAGTTCAGGGGTTTGGGCCCCAGTATTTGTATCCAAAAATCCTTCGATCCTCTAGGCAGCCAGAACCAGTTCTGCCTTCTCTGGTGTAATTTCCTGGCAGGGTGTGGAGAAGGAATTTTCAGAGGAAGACCAGGCCCTTTGAGGTGCAAGGACATCTCCTCCCTCTTCCCCCATCGCAGCCCAGGTCTATTCAGCCATTTCCTGACATTCTTATGCTATCGGGAGCCAGCCTTGCTTCCTAGCCATCTGTCGTCCAAAACCCAGACAGACAATCCACATTCCAGCAGAGGCACACAGGATGACTGAGCAAGAAAATACCTACTTCCTAAAAGTGGTATTTTCAAACACAGAATGTAAAAATCACCTTTACTAAAACATGCAACATTAGATTCTGAGTTCAGGCATACTAAATTTAATTTTCCCACCTAGTTCCCAGGGCCAATTATGTTTATAAGATGTTATAAACAAACTTCCCATTCTGTCCTATGGAAAACAGGTAGCCTTGCAATAGTGAAAAACAAAATGGGCTGTAATTCACTATCAGGGCATGCCACACACACCAGGGCATGCCCTACCTTTCACAAACACTGCACCCTGCCCACAGGGGTACTTTGGGCCTATGTTAGGGGTGCCTGACATGTAAGAAAAGGGAAGGTTAAGGACTGGCAAGTGTGTGCACTGGCCAAGTCGACATGGCAGTTACAAACTGCACGCAGACTCTGCAATGACAGGTCTGAGTTACTTTTTTAGGTCTACTCACGTGGGTGGCACAATCAGTGCTGCAGGCCCACTAATTTGATTTACAGGCCCTGACACACTCAGTGCACTTTACTAGGGGCTAACAAGTAAATCAAATACCCAATCATGGAAACACAAATCCATAACACAATTTACACAGAGAGCATTTGCACTTTAGCACTGATTAGGAGTGGTAAAGTACCCAGAGTCCTAAAACCAACACAAAACAGGTCAGGAAAAAATAGGAGGAAGAAGCAAACAGTTTGCAGATAACCCTGCAAAAAGTGCCATTTCCAAAGACATGTGAAAAGAAAATGTCAATAAACCATTTGTACAGCGCACTACATACCAGTGAGGGTCTCAAGCCGCTGGGGGGGGGGGGGGGGGGGGGGGCACTTCTGATCGAACAGCCAGGTCTTGAGTATCCTCCTGAAGGTCAGCAGGTCTTAGGTCTGTCGTAGTCTCAGTGGGAGGGTGTTCCATGTCTTGGCAGCAAGGTGGGAGAAAGATCTCCCACCGGTGGTTGTTCTTCGGATGCACGGGACGGTGGCGAGTGAAAGCTCGGCGGAGCGTGGCTGGCGGTTGGGGATGTAGGAGAGCCGTCTGTTGAGGTAGGCTAGGCTGGTCTTGTGGAGTGCCTTGTGTGTGTGGGTGAGGAGCTTGAAGGATATCCTTTTGTTGACGGGGAGCCAGTGCAGGTTTCTCAGGTGGGGGGTGATGTGGCTGTGGCGTGGTATGTTGAGGATCAGTCGTTCCGAGACATTTTGGATGCGTTGTAGTCATTTGATGAGCTTGGTCAGGCCTCCCGCGTAGAGGGCATTTCCGTAGTGGAGTATGCTGCTGACGAGGGCCTAGGTGACTGTCTTTCTTGCATCTGTCAGGATCCATCTGTAGATCTTGCGGAGCATGCGGAGGGTGTTAAAGCAGGAGGAGGAGACAGCGTTGAATTGCTTGGTCATTGAGAGCGTTGAGTCAAGGATGATTCCCAGGTTGCGTGCCTGGTCGGTGGGTGTCGGGGCTGCCCCCAGTGCCGTCAGCCACAAGGAGTCGTCCCAGGCTGAAGGGTTGGAGCCGAGGATGAGGACCTCCGTTTTGCCGAGTTCAGCTTCAGACGGCTGGTCTTCATCCAGTCGGCGACACCCTTCATTCCTTCGGGGGGGTTGGCTTTGGCAGTGATGGGGTCCTTGGTGAGGGACAGGATCAGCTGAGTGTCATCAGCATAGGAGATTATGTTGAGGTCGTGCTGTCGGGCTACGTGTGCGAGCGGGGCCATGTAAATGTTGAACAGTGTCGGGCTGAGGGAGGATCCCTGGGGTACGGTGAAGATGATCTGGAGGCTTTGGAATGGAATGGGGGGAGGCGGACGCTCTGGGTTCTGCCAGAAAGGAAGGAGGTGGTCCAATCCAGAGCCTTGTCTCGGATCCCTGCGGCATGGAGGCGTGTGCGTAGTGTGCGGTGGCAGACAGTTTCGAAGACGGCAGAGAGGTCTAGGAGGATGAGTGCTGCGGTCTCGCCATTGTCCAGCAGGGTCCTGATGTCATCGGTGGCGGTGATGAGGGCAGTCTCAGTGCTGTGTCTGTTGACGGTTTTCTCGATGACCTTGGCCGGGAAGGGGAGCAGAGAGATGGGCCGAAAGTTCTTGATGTCTCTTGGGTCTGCCTTAGGTTTTTTGAGTAAGGCTTTCGTCTCGGCGTGTTTCCAGATCTTTGGGAAGGTCGCGGTCTCGAGGGAGAGATTGATGACATTGCTCAGGTAGGGTGCAATGGAGATGCTTGCTCTGTTGAAGATGTGGTGCGGGAATGGGTCTGGCGGGAAGCCGGAGTGGAATGTGCGCATGGTCTTGATGGTGGAACAAGTATTACATTTATTAATTTTGAGACATTTGCCAGAGCTCAGTGCCATGAGACAGGAGTTTCAATGTGCTGAAGGAGGAGCGGGTGAGAAAAGGTGTGCCACAGACCCAGTACGTGTATACTAAGTTGAGGTACAGGGCAACACAATAAGTACAATGTCACATCATTGTGGAATGTTGGGAATGGCCGTCAAGAACAAGTCTGTTTTCTGCCCTTTCATAATTCTCAGTAAAACCTCAATTTGTAGGTAGAGAGTTGGTGAGTTCTGCTAGATGAAGACTTGAAAGTAGAGCAATATTACCTGAACTGCGTTGTTTGGCAGATTGGATGCAAATGGGTTAGCTGATGCTAGCATGAGGCTAGAGTCGCCCCACCTTTTAGTAAGGTGTTCAAGGGACCTGTGATGCTCGGCTTGTGTTCAATACGCAGGCCTTTACTTCAAACTGTGTCTGTTGTTTTTCTTCCATCTGGAGATTCAAGCTACCAGTTCGGACAAGATGGTGTGTTTACTCCTCATCTTAACATTCTTTCTGCTAAAGTAAGAGAGAGTTTAGAGCTTCCTCGTCTGAGGGATGGTTAGGAAGTTTTTTCTCCTAGACAGAATAGATGGAGTGGACAGAGACTGCGGGAGTGGGTGACTGGAGTGTTTAAATTCCTGTATTAGCATGTGCAAATCCTCCATTACAAACACTCAGCTCAGAGTTCGGATGGCACAGTTGCACAAAACGTACATATTCTACCCACACATTTGAATGATTACTGCGTTCACAAAACAGGTCAGCCAATCTCTGTCCTGGGGTACATTCTTGCAGTATACTCCGAAATCTAAAAATCACTTCCACAATCCAGCAGCCTCCTAGTATTTGAGTGAAGAATGGGGTTCCACCTCCGAGCCAATGGCATGGAGAATTTTGGGGGTTCCCCTTCTCCTGGGAGCAATCCAGGGCTCCTGTTGGAAAAGCACAAGAAGATTGGAGATGGGTGTTTGGTGGGTACCTTTCTCACAGAAGCAGTGCTGGGCTATTTGCTGGGAACACACAGGGTAAGTGCATAGGGGTGACTTTGGGGGTTACCTTTCCCCCCACAGACGTGATGGGCACTCTGGGGCATATTAACAAGGAACAGAGAAAATGAACGCTAAGGGCGTTTAGCGTTACTTTTTTTAACGCCCGCTATCGCCGGATAATATCGCCTGGTTATCGCGTTATTAACAACATCAACCGCTTAGGCGATAAAAAATCCAGCGATAGCTGCATTTTGGGAGGTTATCGCTTGTAATGCAGCGATAAAATTACAAGGATAGGGATATCCTTGTTGATAGCCCATGGTGGACTCAGCCATGTAACCCACCTCTCATTGGATTACATGGCTAAATCTGAAAATTAGAAGATGTAAAAAAGCAGTGTTAACCGTGGTTAGCGCTGCTTTTTTTGTCTCTCACAGGGTTAGCGTGAAGCTTGATAATAGGAGAAATGTCGCTTAGTGACATTTCTCCTAATATTTTGATCTGGAACGCCCACTTTGCATCTCATTAGAGATGCAAAGTGAAGAGTAGTGAAAAAGGGTGCTAACATGCGATTGTGCATGATAGCACCCTGTTGTTGATAGGGCGATATTTTTATCTCCGCTTCTTTGGCTTTGAAAGCCAAAAAAGCGGAGATAAAGCCCTTGTTAATATGCCCCTCTGTTGGGAAAAACCATGACTATTGCTGGGAAATCTTTAATGCTCCCTTTCTCCCAGCAGTAGTGCAGGGCTCTCTGCTGAAAAAGCACGGGTTCTGGGGATCAGATGGTGTCTGAGATTAGCGGACAATGGACACAAGAAACAGGGACATTTCAGATGGAAAAGTAAATAAATGGAAGAGTGGTAAGAGATGTTGCAAAGGGTTGTGGCTTTTTAAAATCTAAGGGGCATATTAGCAACAACTAGCGATATTTATCGCTAAATGGGCTTAGCGATATTTTTTTTATCGCCGCGCATCGCCGGATTTTATCGCAGAGATAACGTGCTATTAGCAACGTTTATCTCTAAAGCGATAAAATATCCGGCGATAGCGTCGAAATCCGTGAATATCGCTGGGAATCCAGCGATATTCAGGCATTAACGCCAATAGGGTCTTAACCTGAATACCCAACTCCCATTGGATATACAGGTTAAGAACTGGTCTGAGCAGGTGTTCGTTTTCAGCGATATTCGCGCTTAGCGTGAATTTTTTTATCGCTACGCCTGCGTTGATAATAGGCGATAGCTATGTTAGCGACTGCTTTCAGTCGCTAACATGTTGGGAACGCCCACTTTGCATGTCATTAGCGATAAATATCGCTCACATGCAAAGTGGGCCCCAAACCGCTCACTATCGCCTCAAAGCTGTCGCTTACTGATGTTAGCGACAGATTGCTAATAAGGTGATGAAATTATCCACGCTTTGCGGGCGAAAACGGACGCAAAAGTAGTGATAATTTCATATTGCCCGCCTTGATAATATGCCCCTAAGATCCATGACAATGGCACCTTGGAAATATTTGGGGGTGTTGGTTGTGTCTTAGAAGAAAAAACATAGTGAGACCTAACAATTTCAGGCGTCACATTCATCAGAAATGAATGAATCGCGAAGCAAGACTTTGAGAGTGCACGTATGAAAGCTCTTGTTTTCATACAGTGTGAAGAATACATGTGGGCTTGGAATGTGTGCATAAGGCAGGGCACATCACACTTAAATCTCCACACCCCTCCTACATTTTAATAATATCTTGACCCTGATGTTTCAAAGGAGGGCCCATGTGCAGGCAATTGAACATAAACTCTATAGGTGTCTACAGGACCCCACATGACTCGGTGAGTGATGGCCCGCCTTGGGGAGATTAAAGGCTTGATTTGGCTAGAGCCAGCTACTCAGATTTCTTAAAGGTCTGCAACCACTTGAGGACGTGGCCAAATGTTTGCGAGGTGTCAGGGTGTAAACAGGTCCCGTAGAGTCATCAGCTGGGCTCCACTTCACAAATAACTACAATGAGAAACTTGCACGCGTTTTTTTTTCTTTAAACATTTGCGGATTTTTTTTTTTCGAATGTGCCTTGAACTTGTGGTAATGGAAACCAGACCCAAGAGGAGCTGCGTTTCCTTAGGCAGAATCGAGCCGTCCCATCGCGAGCTGGGAGGGGGGTGCTTAAGAAGACGGTAACGTCTCACTGGTTGGCTCATTCCAAGTTTCCGTTGCACACACAAACCCTCAACAATCAACAATAATAGCCCAATACTTGGAAAGTACATAATAGTCTAATGGGGTGTAGGAAAATGCCATCTTAGTGATTTAAGTCACAGGAATGTGGCTGTAGCTCTGCAAAACCAAAGGGCGCCATTCACTGTGTTCCAATTAGAGTGTGCGGTTTTCATCTTTCATGTTGCAGGCCTGGGAGGGGCACGTCTCGGCCATTTTGCCCCTGTGTGATTCCAGCTTGGCTGGCAGTCAGTTTGGAAACGTGCTGCTTGGCTCCGCGGGATCAGCGCTTGATGTACGGCCACCTCTTCAAAGAGACTTAACTTCGCTTTCCCTTAACTCAGCACAAGCTTGGAAGCCCTGTGGGCACTAAACATTCCAATGCAGGGCCGGCTTTAGGGCTGTGCGACTGGTGCGGCCGCACTGGGCGCTGACCTTAGGAAGGGGTGCTGACGTGAGGGGGTGCTGCATACAGCAATAATTCAGGATTGGAGAGATGAGGAGTACTTGAGGTGGTCATGGGGCACCAAAAATGATTGTCACACTGGGTAACAATCAGCGCTAAAGCCGGTCCTGACATTCCTAACCGTTCACTGGGGGCACACAGAGCAGGCACATATTTCCCATAAAAATCACAGAGTGAGTGTTTGCTATAATTTAACTGTGTGCTACGGATTTTTTTCTCCCTACCGAAGAATAAGGGACTCCAATTCCTTTTGTTTAGGTAGGTTGTAGTTGTAGAGCCGAAGGTTGACCTCAAAATCACTGGTGTAACGGCCCGTCATCTTAGCCTTTTTTTGTTTAACTGATTCCACGTTTTTGACAGATGCCTTGTTCTAATTTGTGAGGAAAATCAACATCCTGAAGAAGGAAAACAAGGATGTGGGTATCAGCAGGTCAGTGCTGCTGCCAGGACACCGCTATATTTAGCTCATGGCCTGTGTCTATGGAGTCTGTGACCCTGTGTACTCTGGCCATGTTTGTTCATTAGGACCTGCTCACCTTTGAACTCTGGTCCAAGGAAATATAGATTTTGCAATGTGTGTTATATTTTAATTCGTTTGCACTGCTTCAAATGACCTTCATATCCACTGCCTGGAGCTGAAAGCAGTTCTGAAGTCTTGCTTGAAATTACAAGCCAGCATTTTAAATGAACAAATACAAAAATAAGTTGAAAAACACAACATTGTATGTTCTCCCTCTGCGTTATATTAAGAGTGTGTTGTTGCCTTCTGTGTCAGTGGAGGAATGCAAGACAATGGAATTTCGCCTTTTAAAATATCCTCGAATTCAGATTTTTTAAGCTATTATTTTTACTGACTTGAAACATAATACATCAATTGTATTCTGCAAGCGCTGTTTTCTTAAGATATATATGCATTAATGTTGAAGTATTTTTATAGAGCAAACAAAGCTAACTTTACTATTAAGTTGTTATCCGCAGATCCATGCAATCAGCTTTCATAAATAGACCATTTATGAAACCATATACTGCAAAGTAAGAACTGCAAAATAAGATAAGGTACAAATACAGGGATGTTATGTACGGTATTAAAATCCTGATGACTGTAATGAACATGTTGTGACAGAGCTGTGTGCTTTAAAAACTTCTTGAGAGATTAGAGAAGTGGAAATATATGCAATTCTGTTGGGTGCTCTTCCAAATGCTGACGCTAGCCGTAAGGCTCGCTTGTTATTTTGTCTGTGACTTTGTGTTTGCTCTTTTTTAAAACAATTTTTTTACAACAGTGGAGAGGATGTACAGAGGGTATGCTGCACTCCTGCAACAGTGACCATGTTCCTGTTGCATCTGTAGTTTTCTCTTTATAGAGAACTTAGGGCCATATGTATCAACACATTTCCCCATAGACACAGAATGGGCAAAACCCTTTGATACATCTGGCCCTTAGATTCGAGTCTAGGCGAGTCTACACATTATGATCATTTCCTCAAACTATAAACAATGCAATCATTTTAAGATTGAGTCCATTGTGTGAACAGGTCACCGGTGGCACGAATGAAGGTCAAGATGTGATTGGCAGTAGCAAAGCAACATGGCCCTCTATTCAGTGCTTGAAATGGAAAAATATAAGTGTAGATACCCAATGCCAGAGTACCTGCTTGCCTCTGAGTAGTGCCCGGACTTTCAAGTTAAAAGTATTGCACCTCTCCCTCTCAAAATAATGAAGTGCAGGAACTCAGTACCTGACAGTACCGCCCCTCTTAAAGCACTGCCTCCATTTCAAAACACACTTTATGTCAGAAAGTCTGTGAGTCAGAAACAACAAACATTGGAGCACACGCATCAACCCATTTTGTGATCGCAAACAGTGCGATTCGCAAAAATCGTCCATTTGCGATTGCAAAATGGCCTTTTGTGATGCATGTACTTTTTAGTAATTAACAATTAAGGGAATCACAATTTTTTGCAATTCTCTTAATAGCGAATGCAAATAGGGAACGGCAATTTGTGATTCCCTAATGCAGATGCAAGAATCCTTTCCTAAATGCAACTTGTGCATTCAGGAAACACTAATTACCATCAATTTCAAGTTGATGGTAATATGTGCATACTTTGAAAAATGCACAAAAATGCATTTTCCAAAGTGCCATGTAGCGCACAAATGCCCCTCTATTTACAGAATCGCTATTACTTAATATTAAGGAATCACATTTTTTTTGCGATTCCCTCATGCAGAGCCATTTGCTATTTGGTAATCGCAAATTCAGATGTTGATGCCGGTGCCCCATTGTGCCTTCAAAAAAGTATTGTGACAGTGTGTGCTACAAAACCTTTTGTAGAGTTGGTAAAGCGTTTACGACTCACAAAAGGCATTCTGCTACTCTTTCAGAATTCCAGCTGGGAGTGAGCAACTAATGGATTTTCTCCTCCTTCTTGTGAGTGACAACAGGATATAGCAATTGTTTTCCTAATGAGACAGCAGACCGGCCAACTGACAAGGTGCCACCATGTGCTACACAATTTCGGCTCCCTTCACATGGTCAGCTGGTGAGCAGTCCATATCACAGGGCGATAGGGGAGACAAGCTGGAAACCACTGCACAGAGTGGATTTCTAGACTTGACTTTGGAGGCTTTTAAAAGCTGATGTCCATTAAGGGTGTGAAAACATCTCAGAATCTCCACACCAGTCTCATAGCCTTTATATTTTTGGAGGATGAGTTTGGTGTGGAGAGGTGGCAAAAGTGCTTCTTAGGTAGCTCTCTGTACCAAGCTACATCCCTTTAAGGCCACACCTCTCCTCACACAGTGAAATGTTCTTTTAAGTTAGCAGGTCTCAAACAGCTTCTCCTTTGGAAATTGTGTGGGTAGCGTTGTGGGAGCAGACAGTGGTCCAGAGGTACACTGCATGCGTCTTCTGCTGTCTTCGCAAATGGAAACACATTTTTAAATAAAAAACAGTTGCTGATCCTTGAATGGACACTGGCTGCTTTAAAAAAATATTTCCCATTTGGGAATGTAAAGGTAGGGATGGTGCTCTGCTATCCCTGCATTCGTGGTCAATCATGCATTCACAGTCAATCATAAGGGGTCGCAAATAGTAAATAGTAGCAAACAGTAATGTGAAATTAATATTAATTAGGTAAGTGGCCTTGCGATCTGGACAATATGCAATATGATTGTATATCAATTTGCACTACTAATTGTAAACCACTCGATGTGCAGTTTGCACAAACTGCAAACAGTTAGTAGACGGGCCCCAGTTTAGAGGCATACTCAATGGGACCACACCTTGGACAGCTCCTTAAGCCATCAGCTATGTGATGGGATGGGAAATGGGAACATATCACAGGGATTGCCAGTGATAAGGGATTTAGAATGGTTGGATTACCGGTGTATGGGGTTTGTTAAAAAAAAGTACGTAAAATGCATACAGCCTACTAAGCCCTATTATTTCTCCACAGGGTGGACATGAGAAAGCAACGTACATGGGTCAAATCACAAACCTTAATGGCTCCTGTTAATTGTAGCATATACTGGATATGTTCATGGGGGTTGCTGTAGGTCAGTACTCCACTCCTGGGCCAGTAGAAGTTGTATTCCCTGGTAGAAAGCCACATCAAGACTACAGAGTCTATACGCTTCCTCCTTTCCCTAGGAAAATATGCATTGTTTGTTACTCTGTTGTGAGAAAATGGGACATATATCAGACTCAGTATGATTGATAGCATCTGGATAGAGTTGCACTGCATGAAATTAAATGCCAAAAAAGACAGTGATCTTAGTTTTTTGGGCATAGCAGGAAGTGTTGTCAGAACTTTGGTGGCCGGAGTCATGTGGTCTTATACCTTCACCAGTTGCATCTGCGTGAAATCTAGGGTTTATCTTTGATAGCACCCTCACCTTTGTCACTCAGGTCAATAGGACTATGAGTTATTGCTTTTACATTATCAAAAGCCAGAAAAAGATTTTCCCTCTTACACCTGCTGAACTCGGAGCAGTAGAGGTTATTGTGATAATAGCATTGCGCCTTGACTATTGCAACACTTTTTGCTTAAACATCAGTAAGCCGCTCGCTTAACAGACTGCAGGTCATTCAGATGCGGCAGCCTACCTGGTACTTGATGTACCTTAATACCTCTCAGTCAGGGAGGGCATGTGCTTCCTTCACTGGCTGCCAGTTCGGACGCGTTTTATTTTTAAAGAGCTTTTCATGGTCCACTTGGCTCTTCACCACCAAGGGCTGATGAGAACAGCATTTCATGGTATACCCCAAAGAACATCTTAGATCATCATTTCTTAGGAATGTGACCATTTCCAGATTCAGGAAAGCAAGGTGGGCGGTTACTCCTTTTTGGTAGCAGTGACGTAATTGTGGAATACCTTGCACATACACATTGTGAGTTTGAACTCCAATATAGGGTTCCGCATGCAACTGAAAACCTGGCTCTACTCTCCCGTGATTGTAGTGCTCTGGTTTTTTCACAGCTGTTTTCTAAAATGGTGCTAGCACTTTGATGCCTGTGGGCAAAATGTGCTTTATACATTTATTTCACTTCATTATTTTATTTCACAAAATCTGTTCTGCAAAATTATCAAATTGTTGTCATCCTACTTATTCACGCTTCTAAACAGATTAAACTAAGCAAATCACTCCCTAGCCCTGTCTCCTTCTCACAAGGAGTTCCTCAATACTTTTTACTTGTTTACTCCTCCTTCATCCTTTATTTTAAATCTCTCTGATTTATCTCAAAGGTTCCTTTGCTGATGATGTACCTCCTTGCTGTGATTTTGAATGACTTAATTGCCTAGATGGTTTACTCTAAATCAAACCTAACCCTTTCAAAATTGAGTTTCTGCTTATATTTTCATCTAATTTTGACATTCCATTTCTAAACTGGTAGCACTTCGTAAAAGGCATTGATTGCACGCCCAAGAGTACAGAGTGTAGTAAATCTTTGAATTTCCTTCTAAACAAGGAAACCTATATTCTTATATTAATAACCTGACCACTATTGCTCAATGCCAACTAAGACTACTTATAAACTTAAAATCATTCATCACAGAAGACATCAAAACTGTAGTCTAATCATTTGTCCTATCAAGTCTAGATTGCAGCAATTTTATTTTTCTTCTATACTGAAAATTCTTCTTCCCCTTTACAAAGCAGATATACAAGCAATTCTACACCTTTACCATATATTTGTAGGTCCGATCCCACTGCAATGACTACGTATTGAAGCAAGATGCAACTTCAGAATAGACTGTCAAGTACACAAAATCCTTCAATCTAGCTCATCCCATTTTATGTTTCAGGAGCTAAAATTCTTGCCTGTTGTCCATTTTTCAGAAGATCTGAGATTCTCTTCTTGAAGTACTGGTATTTAGGAAATTGCATAATTCATCTCAAATCTTCCCACCAGCGGATGCATTTTCATAACAGAGACCCTTCAAAGCATGGAAGTCTAAATAAATTGGCCAGTTCTCTACTGTGCGATAGGGACAGAGGCAAGGTACCAGACGGGCCACTGGCCAAACAGTAGATTATCCCTTAAGTAGAAAAATGTGTTTAAATATTAAAATTAGGTCCTCATGTTTTCTTAATTTATACTCACTCCTCATATCGTTTATTGTGATATCCTAGTAACTATTTAATGCTGCTTCTTCTGTTGCTAGGAAATGTACTCCTTTGTAAAGCATTTTTGCTGTCCTTGCAGGTCTTGTCTACAGTATATAAAACACAGTATGTATGAAGTAACATAGACATATCCACCAAACTCTGACTTAATTATTGTCTTCGACTGAAGATGATCACACAGAAGCTACCAACAAAATGGAATAGGGCAGATCCATCACAGAAGAACGTAAGCTTACGCAAATCTTTGACTACATCATCCATAATGCAACATCATGTGCATTTATAGCCCTATTGTTACATAACTCAGTCTATTATGGCTCTCCCTTCAAGTATGCCCTCCTAACCATATATAACAAAGGCATGATCACAGAAAAAAAGACTTTCCGAGTCCATGACCTGGATTACACTGGATGTGCATGGACTTCCATTTTTTGTGCAGAAACATGTACATGTACCTCAGAGCCAAACACAAAATAAAACATGGCAGGAAAGAGAGTCTCTAGGATCTAAGTGACATGATCCATGTATCAAGAAGGGATGGGGCCATGATCGCAAGATGGGTGGTTTACTTTTGAGAAGTTAAATCTAGGATGGTTTGAAGACTTAGTTGCCAGCGTTGCTGCTATCAATGTCCAGTCATTGTGGTGAACCTTGATTTCTTTGTTCCTTTACTTCAAGAGCCTGATTGACCTGGAATCGTTAGAGGCAGTAAAATGCAAATTCTCACAAGCTGCATCATTTATGTGCAAAGGTTCACTCATTGATGCCCTCGCAAATGATTTGTGATACGGGGGCACTCGGCGTTGAAAGGGGCAATTTGTGGATGATATTGCCCTTATGATGAGATGACTTCCCGTACTAAGCTTGAACAGTGCAGTACATTGACCCCCATGATGCGGAAATCATCTATTTGGTGAAAAACCAATCTAGCAATACTGGAAAGTGCAAGTGACTGATTAATCAATTTCACTGCCCTCATATCGCTTGACAAAACAACTCTTAACTCTGAAATGTCATAGAAGAGGGCTAGTAATCTTGCTCTGTTTAGAAATATTGTTGATATCCGGAAGGAGGTCAATACATTCCAGGCAGCGTTCCTTATTTATTCTAATGGCTTTAATGTCTCTGGCTGCTTAGGAATTATTTTTCCCTTCAGATGGACCTCCTTTGTGTTCTCCTGGCCTTGTATAAATTGGGGCCAGGGGTTTAAGGGTGAATACTAGCCTTACATCCACTGTGTAACCAATTCCAGCAATCCCTGGCTGATCGACATCAAAACGTTGAAATGGGGGCACTGGGATTCCAGAGCTTTAAGCCCTTCCCTGCTGGAACACCTCAACAACTCCTTTTGAGGGCCAACATCTCCTTTAGAATTCATTTCTTTTTTAGATCGATCAGGGTGCTTTTTTGCTTGTAACATAATGATTTGATCTTGTTCATTGTCCTTCTGTGTAGGCTTGTCTCCTTCCAGGGAGGTAATGCTAATTGCATTTTTTTGGTTTTCCAGTGGGGCAGGTGGACATTGGTTCTTGAGAAGTCACACTCCATTGTTTTTGTACTGACCAGGCTCTGCGGGGGGCCTTGACTTTCGTGCGCCCCTTGGTTTTGGGGAAAATACCCTTTTATGAATAGACAGGGAAATCAGGATTTGTCCTGTTCTTTCTTTTGGGTTTACCTTTTTAATCACCCCTCTTTGTCGGTTTCACCGTGGGATTCGAATTTGCATCATTCAATATTTATGGACCGTGACTTTCTGGGGTACATGACACTTGGTAGGAGCGTCCCACTGTGGTTCCTTCTGGAACAGCTTTGCTGTCCTCCACAACAGGAGCAGAGGCGAGATAACTTCTTTGGTGCCTGAGGGCATTATCAGGACTGTCAGAGATAGTGCTCATTTTTGGTTCCTCTTCTGATTTAAATAGGATAGCAGCGACGCTGGCAACTATGTTTGGAAACCATCCTAGATGCAACTCTGATTGAGATTGGAAGAGTCTGTCAGATGAGTCTACTACTTTGCTTCCTACTAGGCAATCCAAGGCCATTATTATGAATAAGTTTAATAAAGACAATTTGTACGTATTATCATGGAATAAAGCAAGCCTGGGTAGTGAAATAGAGGATGAGGATTGTTGAAGTTTGTTGCGCAATATGACCTATGCTACTTCCAAGAAACATGGGCCCTGGAGGGTGGTAGCTTTAATGGTTTTCCAGATTGCAGTAACCAGGCCACCTGCTCTCCGAGGGGTCTGCCCTCAGGTTTTCTCTCCATTCAACTTTAGTGAGTTCAGAATCATCCACTTTGAGACTGCCTCCATGCAGTTCCTAAAATTGAGGGCGGAGGAACTCACCGAGTGGAAAAGGAAACCATGATTTGGGTGTCGTCAGCGTATGACAACACCTTCAACCCGAAAGATCTTACTAACCTGGCAAGTGGAGCCACAAAGGTGTTAAAAGTGTGGGGCTCAGAGCCGATCCCGGGGGGACCCCACACTGCACAGGTTTGGCAGGGGACAGAAACTCTCCCAGCTTGACCCTCTTTTCTTTATGATTGAGAAAGGCGGTCAGGAGGCCGAGCGCTGGGCCCTCCACCCCCATGGATCCAACAGGCTAGAGGCATCTAAGTAGGCAGTCAGATGTTGGTTAAGATGAACCTCAAGCATTTTTGCTGGGGCAGGCAGCAAGGATATTGGACAGAAGTTCTTCAATATCTCAGGGTTCAGGGTGGGCTTTTTCAACAAAGATTTAACCACCGCCATTTTCCAGGAGGATGGAAAAATGCCTTCCGTGATTGCATAATTCATCACCTCTAATGTTCAACATGTGAGAATTTGGCTTACGGTCCCGAAAGGTGAGGTGATTGATATAGAGAATGTTTATATTCCATTGCGGTGGTCTCCAGAGGCACAGGGGATCCGGAGGAATTTAGTAAATTGCATTGATAGTATTAGAGAGTATTAGGCTATTTACAAGTTATTTGGGGAGGGTAAAAGGGTTATGTGTATGTTATTGATTTGGGGAGAATTTAATACACAACCATCGGATGTTGTTATGAACATTGAAGTCATATAGTAAGATCGTAGCTTGGGTATTCCTGTGTCAGTCTTGAGCAATTTTAAATCCACCAAGAAGGGAGGCGCATTCTCAGAGCTTCTGATAAACTACCACCTTGAAATTGAAATTGGAAGGCTCTTATATAGCGCATGGCTACTCGGAAGCATCCCAGCGCTTGATGTTAAATAGAAGGGTGATGCAGAAATTGAGAGATGGAAAAGACTGGTTTATGGCCAAGGAAACAATGCTGTTTTTAGCTGTTTTCGGAACACCAGCAGGCTGGGTTCTAGGCGAAGTGATAGCGGAAGGGCATTCCACAGCTTTGCTGCATTTCGGGAGAAAAGGCGGTCCACAGATCGGGCTTTGTTGGTCCTGGGTGTTATGAGGAGATTTTTTTGGTTAGAGCGAAGGTGCCTGGATGTAATGTCTGGTCTGATCATATCCTTCAGAATGGGGGGGCCGTACCCATAGAGAGTTTTATGGACCAGACAGAGAGTTTTAAAATGGATTCGCTCTTTTATTGGGAGCCAATGTAGGGCCCTTAATGCGGGGGCTGCGGTGGTACGGCGGCTGGTTCCGGTGAGTAGCCTTGCTGCGGAATTTTGAGCTATCTGCAGTTGACGGATGACTGAGGTGGGGGCTCCTAAGTAGAGAGCATTCCCATAGTCCAGCCTCGATAAGATGAGGGACTGGACTATGGTTTTCTTTGCAGTTTCAGGTAGCTGGGGAAGAATTTTACGAATGGTTTTTATTAGACCGAAGCACGTAGCCACTGTCTTTTTTGCCTGAGTTTTAAAAGAAAGCTCCGAATCGAGCCAAAACCCTAGACTTTTTATCTCCGTTTTGGGGGTAGGTCCAGGTCCCATGCAGGAGGGCCACATAGAAGGGGTGTTAAAAGTGGCCTTTCTTCCGAGCAACATCAGCTCGGTTTTTCCTCCATTCAGTTTTAGATGGGAGGCATCCATCCATTCTGCGACTTCACCCAGGCAGCTACAAAGATTGTTCTGAGGGGAGTCTGTCTGGGTGAGGGAGACTACTAGCTGGGTGTCATCAGCGTAGCTCACCAGTTGGATTCCGAAGGGGGCTACTACCTCTGCCAAGGGGGCCATATACACATTAAACAGTGTGGGGCTAAGGGGGGAGCCCTGTGGTACCCCACACCATAATGGTATTGGGAGGGAGCAGTTGGTATCTGAGAAGACCTTGAAGAATCTATTGCTAAGAAAAGATTCAAGAGCTTTACCTGTGACTCCAATTCTTTCTAGACCAGCAAGGAGGACACGGTGATTAACCGTGTCAAAGGCGGCCGAACCCACTCAGATAGCACTGCTAGGGCAACTTTTAATACTGGGAGAAGTGCATCAATAATTTATTATATGTTAATGACTATAGAGGGCTGGAAATGTGTGCGAGATATGACAGCTGTCAGGAGAGCGATCATGATCCTGTGAAACTCTGCCTGGAATTATGCCCAAGGCAGGGAGCTGTCGAAAATAGCCCAGTGGAAAGGAGTCATAGATATATGACTGTAGTATCGAACTGTATAAAGAGGAGAAGATGGAGCAGGGTGAAATATTTACAAAACCTGGCATTGCTAGAGAGTATATTGATTAAGTATGGTTCTGTAATTGTTAACTTTCCTTGCAGTGACTATGGTGCAACCCTAGCAGCCTACAATAAAATAACAGAGAAGCTGAAGGACCTGTGGTCTAATCCCATCAGCCCCGCGGACTCCTTGTGGGATGGTGGGAAAAAGAGCATACAGGTTACTTGGTATGATGGAAAATGCCGTAGAATGAAGGGAGTTGTATCATCTGATCTAGTACAATGACACCATAGCCCACAAAGCAAATTACTATTTAGAGAGTTTAGGGCTGAATATAAATGCCTTCTGAGAACCAAGAAACTGCTGCATCAACTGACTCTCTGGGAGGAATTGAAGGAGGCTGCGCAGCAAATTCTGAGAATAGAAACATATCATATGTTTGGACTAGCCACTTTAGTAATTTATATAGTGCTAACCCTACAATCCCCCTGTCAGCTGGAGAGAACATCAGCTCTGGGCCTTGTGTAATTAACATCTTAGTTCCAGAGGTGGTGAGAGCCCTGACTGATGCAAAGAAACATAAAGCACTAGGCCCCGATATGGTGCCTATTGATGTATATCATGAAGAGTTGTATTTGTGGGCCAGCATTCTTACTAGAGGGTTCAATTCATCACTTGCTGGAAATGCTGTACCCCCTTCATGGTGCCCGGCTATTATTGTGCCAATCCAGAAGAAAGGCGATTGATCCATCCCATCCAACTATCGTCTGATCTCTCTTCTTTAAGGATGGTGCAGGAAAAAGTATGGAGACAGTCCTGCTCACCCGCCTCCAAGGGTGGGTCGATGCCCCCAACATTTTGACGGAAGTGGAAGCTGGATTTAGGCCCAGCATTGGGATCATTGACCAGGCTCTCCGGCTATAAGTTTACAGTGGTGAGGAAGTCATCTCCGTACCTAATATTTGTGGAGTTGAAAGCAGCTTTTAATTTAGTCGACAGAGAGAAAGTGTGGAGTTCCCTGGTGAACCTGGGTGTTGACCCCTCGCTAGTAATGACCATACAGTTCCTACCTACTAGTTACACAGTCAAAGTACAGTCTTGGTCGAGCAGGGAGTGTACTGTACCCTTCCCAGTAGAAAAAGGTGTCCGGCAAGGGTGTGTGCTGGCTCCCTTGTTATTTAGCCTTTTTTTCAAATTATGTAGTTGACTAGTTGATGGAGGACCCCATAGATTTCCAACTGTAGCCGGGAAGCAGGTGCCAATATTATTACACGCGAATGACATGATATTCATGGCATGAACAGAAAATGCCATCCATAGGCTACTAGCACGCTTTGTGGAGTATTGTGACACGAATTTGCAAACCATTAATGGCAACAAAACAAAGTGTAAGGTATTGAGGCCGTCCACCTGTTTTCAGCGAAAGACTTTAGTTGAAGGCATACCACTGGATACTGTTAAGCAGTTTGACTATTTGGGAATTAGACTTACAGAGAATTTGCAATAGGGCAGTCAAATACAGAAGGCTAAGCTAGTTTTGAGACAATTTACTGGAGCAGTTTTTTTTTTTTTTTTTTTGAAAACCTTTATTGTGCATGAAAAATGAGACAAATACGGGCCTACAACCGTCAGGCCGGCCACGATACTTTTAAGCACATGAGCAAGCATTACGGATCCCCAGCGTCATCAGGCAATACAGCTACAATTAACAGCAGTTACACTGAACGGACTCATGGCGCCAGGGAGAAGGAGCATTGAAGGTTAAAAATTTTTTAGTCTGAAAATAAACAATGAAGAATGGAATCAAGGAGAACTGAGTCCGTACATTAACTTTCACAGCATGGGCAGGCAGCATCAAGAAAACCAACAGTAGTGAAGACCACCTCATCAACTTGGTAGTATTGCGCAAGGCAACCGAGGAGACAGTTCGCGTTTACGTACCACCCACAGCGCCACCCACTTCCTACTAAACCCCTGTCTCAGACCCAGAACAGAAAAAAAGAGAAAATTATAAAAGAGATCATACATAGGCACCATAGAAACCAACAAAAATGAAATATAACCCCCCACCCTACACACATGCAGAGGCTACGGCCTGCCCCCCCCCCCAGCAGAGTGTCTGTCGCCCCAAAAACCCGAAATTTAGGAAGAAAAGAAAGTAGAGAGAAGAGAGGAAAGAAAAGGCAAGGAAAACATTCACTAGTGATATAGGGAGCAAGGAAGAACTGTCCCAGATCTCCCACTAAGGAAGGTGGGGAGGAGCCAATACAATAACAGAACTCCCGGACACCCAGCCATTAGCAGGTACTACGCCATTGGAATCAAAAAGACAAAGGCCATAAAATCAAGGGGGGTACAAATACAGGCACACCCAGAACGCGGAATGAACCCATAAATCACCACCCCACGTGTAAAGTAGACAACAGGATATGAGCAGCTCCAATTCACAGTCGAAGGTACCAGGATAGACAGGAAGAGCAAACTAAATGTGAGGAGCTATAGCGTTGATACGCGCCAAAAAGGCGCCGCAAGTCTGAACCACGTCAAATAGGCCAGTACAAGTTGACACCCGGAGCCCCTTAGCTCCATGCAGGTCGCAAGTGACCACTACACCACGGTACCCGCCCGAATCCCGCCCCAGCCAGAACAAAGACTAAGATGGCCGCCCCAGGCAGCGTAGAGACAAAGTAAAGTAAAATGGGCGCCACCCTTCGGAAGCAACCCCCCTGTCCCAATGAACGTTGCTGGCAAGTCAGGCACCCAAAAGAATGCAACAGAGCCGACGGCTCACTAGGTACAAGGATAGCCAGTTATAGCGCCGACTATGCCGCAATCAGTGCAATGTCACAAAGGATGCTCTGAGAGCGAGAGCTTAGCAGTATCTAATAACATCCAACCAGCTGGAAAAATCAAGTTACATTCTGCGTGTGATCCATACATTCCCCCCACATAGCATCCTGAACCCAACCCCCAACAGATAGGAGAGCAATACAGCAGAGAAACTGCCTAACCCTGGCCCGATCTCGGACACCCCTCAGTACACAGCCCTCTACGAGTGTCGACCCCCTCCACAACAAAGGAACAAGATGGAAGCAAAGAGGAAGGGGGAGACTCACAAATACAAAATGGACGGCGCCCCATACCCAATAATGCATCGGTCACAGTAAAAAGAGTCACAAAATTACCCTGAGAAACCAGATACAATAGGGGAAAAAGTGGAGGCTCTGATGAAAGAGTTTTCAAGGGGGCCAGGAGTAGCATAGCCGACAGTCCCACCTCCGATAGTAGCAGCGGATATAATGGAACAGTAGCCGAATGTGGGAACAGTGTATCGCAGGCAGAGTCAGTGAGCGATCGTCTGCAAGCGCCAGTCCTGGCAGCACGAAACTCAGCCCCACTGGGAACACTCGGCAACACAGTATCAGTAGCAGGAACCATCAGGGGAGCGATCAGTTGCTGCTGGGAGCAGTCCTTCCGAATCTGCGCCAGGTCCATGGCAATGCTGTCGAGTTTGTCACTTAGCCCCTGGGAGTCTTGCAGTAGCGTCGCCCGCAGTTCACATAGGGCAAGCAGGACATCTCCATAGGACAGGGTAGGTAGTGTGCCCCCCCGCCTACGGCATCGGTAGGTGCAGGCAAGTCAATCCCCGGCACAGCCACGGCATCACAGGCAAGGGGCAAGGGCGGACGTCCATCTCCGTCCCGCGGGTCCGCGGGAACATCCATAGCGCCCACAAGCCAGTCACGGGAGCATGGGGGGGTGCGACATGGGCCAGCAGTCGCCCCGTACACCCACCCCTACAATTTGCAATGTGGCGTCGCCAGTGAGGAGCCCCCGTCAGCAAAAACAGGCAGTCAGGGCGAACGGGCGGTCAGCCAGGTCCGGGCGAGTCCCGTAATGGAGTCGAGTCGCCCCCTCACAGCACAGAACAAAGGAGCCGGAGTGCAGTGTGATCTTCCCTGCGGTCGCGTGTCAATCGCAATGTGCAGCACTCCACAGCATCCGAGGCGCTGAAATCCGCGATCCAGGGAGAGCCGGCTCTCTCAGGGTGTGAGCGCCCAGCAGGCAAGTTGCTCGTCTCTACTTCGCCGAGGTCCGGCACCGAACAGCGAAAAGCGTCGGGGCAATGGAGTCGGGACGGGCACCAGGTTATCTCAGCATTCCGGGCAAGCTGAGAGTCCGGAAAACCATGGGCGATATCAGCACGTCGCCCCCGTTGGATCAGCCGGTAAGTCGAACAGGATGGCAGGCAAGATAGTAAGACGGGGCTCAAGGGCTGGCGGAGCCGGGAGCTTACGCGTCCGCTCCGGTCGCCATCTTGGCTCCTCCCCCGAGCAGTTTTAAAGTTTAGATATAAGGCTTGTGCCAGAAGTATCAGTATTATTTTACAAATATATACGCAAAGGGCAGTGGCGGCCACACTTTATGGTGAAGAATATGGGGGTTTGGGAATGTCCTCCCACTCCTAGTAGTTGATAATAATTTCCTCCTAAATTTGCTGGGGCTTGGGCCACTTGCCCCTCTAGCAGAACTGTGCGGAGCTTAATTGTACTCCTATATCAGAAACTATCGTTCTCAGGCCAATTCTTTACTGGGTTAGATTGGTTAGAAACCCTAAGAAAACTGTTTATTTAGAAGCTCTAGAGGAAGTCACAGCTAGCTTCTCCTGCCGAAAGACATACATGGTTGTCACATTTACACATTTTTTTAAAGGAGCTACAATTGATGTCTTTGTGGGAAGCTCCTTGTAGTATTAGACAGGATACTGCAGATTTGATTAGAGAACGGTATCATGAACAAACGCAGATAACAAAAACAAACGCTGGGAGCTAAAGCCGGGATCTCTTACAAGCAATTATTTCAGTAACACATATGGCCTCATGTGTCCAGAATATCTAGACATGCTATACCCTGAATTAGAGCCAAAATTGTACTTAAGATTCCGGCTATGTATTCTCGCAACAGGAGATTTCTTTATACATATACATATACTTGATGGTAGATAGGGTAGTTGTGATTGTAGTGTTGGTGGTCTGGACAAGCTAAACAATTTTATGCTGTTTTGTAAAAAATATGTAGCCGCCTGGTGGGGGTTGCTTTTCCCCCTTTTTAAATACAATGGGGTCTGATATGTAAAAGCCTGCAATGGCGTTAAGTATTAAATCAGATGATATGAATGTGGTCACCTCCTTTGTGCCTTATTTATGGGTTACGTGGCCCTGCCTGAGAGAGTTGCTCTACATTCTAGGATTATGTTTAAGTAGGTAGGCTCTATGAACCTGGTTATTTCTAATAATGGAACACTACAGGAAGGTAGGAGTCTTCTGCATGGTTACCCCACACTCGGCTGGTTCTAAGCTCTATTATGACTAGTCTGACTGGGATCCTGCTAATCAGTACCCCAGTCTATCTGCTTTCTTCCTATATTGTTGTGTTGAGTACTTAGATACACTCCAGATTGGATAGTGGGGTACCCTTATCAATCTCTAGTATATGGTACTAAGGTACCCAGGGCATAGGTACCCCAGAGGTCTCCAATGGGTGAAGCATGCATTATGTCAACCATGAGAGAACATGCAAAATGGAACTACAGGCCTGCCATTTCAGCCTGTGTGAGTTGGTGCATGCACCACTTACTAAAGATATAGGTTTACTATATCTAAAGGTCCCTGCACATATAACCTATAAATCATCCCTATTGCAGTCCTTTGCAATCCTGAACGATTCAGAAAAGGGGGTGGTGATGAACAGAGTGTCTGAATTAAGCAAACCACTCTTACCCAGTCCAAAGATCAGGGCTTGATCCATCACCGTTATTTAGCTCACTGCACCATCCCAGCTCAGAACCTGGCTATGTGCAAATTAGTCTGTCCCTGGCCCAGTGCATCATGGGAACAGGGCAGACCAAACTACCAAGCCAATTCTTCACCGGAAAGGAGACAAGCTTCCGGGGACGGGTTTCTGGCATTTCAGCCGTCGTTGGTCCGGCTTGCTTGAATCCTGATGGTGCAGTGAGCAAGGGACTCATGTCTGAGTATACCCTGCCGCACCTATAGTGGCCAAAAACGATTCAGAAAAGGGGGTGGTGATGAACAGAGTGTCTGAATTAAGCAAACCACTCTTACCCAGTCCAAAGATCAGGGCTTGATCCATCACCGTTATTTAGCTCACTGCACCATCCCAGCTCAGAACCTGGCTATGTGCAAATTAGTCTGTCCCTGGCCCAGTGCATCATTGGAACAGGGCAGACCAAACTACCAAGCCAATTCTTCACCGGAAAGGAGACAAGCTTCCGGGGACGGGTTTCTGGCATTTCAGCCGTCGTCGGTCCGGCTTGCTTGAATCCTGATGGTGCAGTGAGCAAGGGACTCATGTCTGAGTATACCCTGCCGCACCTATAGTGGCCAAAAACGATTCAGAAAAGGGGGTGGTGATGAACAGAGTGTCTGAATTAAGCAGACCACTCTTACCCAGTCCAAAGATCAGGGCTTGATCCATCACCGTTATTTAGCTCACTGCACCATCCCAGCTCAGAACCTGGCTATGTGCAAATTAGTCTGTCCCTGTCCCAGTACATCATGGGAACAGGGCAGACCAAACTACCAAACAAATTCGTCACCGGAAAGGAGACAAGCTTCCGGGGACCGGTTTCTGGCATTTCAGCCGTCGTCGGCCCGGCTTGCTTGAATCCTGATGGTGCAGTGAGCAAGGGACTCATGTCTGAGTATACCCTTCCACACCTATAGTGGCCAAAAACGATTCAGAAAAGGGGGTGGTGATGAACAGAGTGTCTGAATTAAGCAGACCACTCTTACCCAGTCCAAAGATCAGGGCTTGATCCATCACGGTTATTTAGCTCACTGCACCATCCCTGCTCAGAACCTGGCTATGTGCAAATTAGTCTGTCCCTGGCCCAGTGCATCATGGGAACAGGGCAGACCAAACTACCAAGCCAATTCTTCACCGGAAACGAGACAAGCTTCCGGGGACCGGTTTCTGGCATTTCAGCCGTTGTCGGCCCGGCTTGCTTGAATACTGATGGTGCAGTGAGTAAGGGACTCATGTCTGAGTATACCCTGCCACAGCTATAGAGGCCAAAAACGATTCAGAAAAGGGGGTGGTGATGAACAGAGTGTCTGAATTAGGCAGACCACTCTTACCCAGTCCAAAGATCAGGGCTTGATCCATCACCGTTATTTAGCTCACTGCACCATCCCAGCTAAGAACATGACTATGTGCAAATTAGTCTGTCCCTGGCCCAGTGCATCATGGGAACAGGGCAGACCAAACTACCAAGCCAATTCTTCGCGGGAAAGGAGACAAGCTTCCGGGGACCGGTTTCTGGCATTTCAGCCGTCGTCGGCCCGGCTTGCTTGAATCCTGATGGTGCAGTGAGCAAGGGACTCATGTCTGAGTATACCCTGCCACACCTATAGTGGCCAAAAATGATTCAGAAAAGGGGGTGGTGAAGAACAGAGTGTCTGAATTAAACAGACCACTCTTACCCAGTCCAAAGATCAGGGCTTGATCCATCACCGTTATTTAGCTCACTGCACCATCCCAGCTCAGAACCTGGCTATGTGCAAATTAGTCTGTCCCTGGCCCAGTGCATCACGGGAACAGGGCAGACCAAACTACCAAGCCAATTCTTCACCGGAAAGGAGACAAGCTTCCGGGGACCGGTTTCTTGCATTTCAGCCGTCATCGGTCCGGCTTGCTTGAATCCTGATGGTGCAGTGAGCAAGGGACTCATGTCTGAGTATACCCTGCCACAGCTATAGTGGCCAAAAACGATTCAGAAAAGGGGGTGGTGATGAACAGAGTGTCTGAATTAAGCAGACCACTCTTACCCAGTCCAAAGATCAGGGCTTGATCCATCACGATTATTTAGCTCACTGCACCATCCCAGCTTAGAACCTGGCTATGTGCAAATTAGTCTGTCCCTGGCCCAGTGCATCATGGGAACAGGGCAGACCAAACTACCATGCCAATTCTTCACCGGAAAGGAGACAAGCTTCCGGGGACCGGTTTCTGGCATTTCAGCCGGCGTCGGCCCGGCTTGCTTGAATCCTGATGGTGCAGTGAGCAAGGGACTCATGTCTGAGTATACCCTGCCACACCTATAGTGGCCAAAAACGATTCAGAAAAGGGGGTGGTGAAAAACAGAGTGTCTGAATTAAGCAGACCACTCTTACCCAGTCCAAAGATTAGGGCTTGATCCATCACCGTTATTTAGCTCACTGCACCATCCCAGCTCAGAACCTGGCTATGTGCAAATTAGTCTGTCCCTGGCCCAGTGCATCATGGGAACAGGGCAGACCAAACTACCAAGCCAATTCGTCACCGGAAAGGAGACAAGCTTCCGGGGACCGGTTTCTGGCATTTCAGCCGTCGTCGGCCCGGCTTGCTTGAATCCTGATGGTGCAGTGAGCAAGGGACTCATGTCTGAGTATACCCTTCCACACCTATAGTGGCCAAAAACGATTCAGAAAAGCGGGTGGTGATGAACAGAGTGTCTGAATTAAGCAGACCACTCTTACCCAGTCCAAAGATCAGGGCTTGATCCATCACCGTTATTTAGCTCACTGCACCATCCCAGCTCAGAACCTGGCTATGTGCAAATTAGTCTGTCCCTGGCCCAGTGCATCATGGGAACAGGGCAGACCAAACTACCAAGCCAATTCTTCACCGGAAAGGAGACAAGCTTCCGGGGACCGGTTTCTGGCATTTCTGCCGTTGTCGGCCCGGCTTGCTTGAATACTGATGGTGCACTGAGTAAGGGACTCATGTCTGAGTATACCCTGCCACAGCTATAGTGGCCAAAAACGATTCAGAAAAGGGGGTGGTGATGAACAGAGTGTCTGAATTAGGCAGGTCACTCTTACCCAGTCCAAAGATCAGGGCTTGATCCATCACCTTTATTTAGCTCACTGCACCATCCCAGCTCAGAACCTGGCTATGTGCAAATTAGTCTGTCCCTGGCCCAGTGCATCATGGGAACAGGGCAGACCAAACTACCAAGCCAATTCTTCACCGGAAAGAAGACAAGCTTCCGGGGACCGGTTTCTGGCATTTCAGCCATCGTCGGCCCGGCTTGCTTGAATCCTGATGGTGCAGTGAGCAAGGGACTCATGTCTGAGTATACCCTGCCACACCTATAGTGGCCAAAAACGATTCAGAAAAGGGGGTGGTGATGAACAGAGTGTCTGAATTAAGCAGACCACTCTTACCCAGTCCAAAGATCAGGGCTTGATCCATCAACGTTATTTAGCTCACTGCACCATCCCAGCTCAGAACCTGGCTATGTGCAAATTTGTCTGTCCCTGGCCCAGTGCATCATGGGAACAGGGCAGACCAAACTACCAAGCCAATTCTTCACCAGAAAGGAGAGAAGCTTCCGGGGACCGGTTTCTGGCATTTCAGCCGTCGTCGGCCCGGCTTGCTTGAATCCTGATAGTGCAGTGAGCAAGGGACTCATGTTTGAGCATACCCTGCCACACCTATAGTGGCCAAAAACGATTCAGAAAAGGGGGTGGTGATGAACAGAGTGTCTGAATTAAGCAGACCACTCTTACCCAGTCCAAAGATCAGGGCTTGATCCATCACCGTTATTTAGCTCAGCGCACCATCCCAGCTCAGCACCTGGCTATGTGCAAATTAGTCTGTCCCTGGCACAGTGCATCATGGGAACAGGGCAGACCAAACTACCAAGCCAATTCTTCACCGGAAAGGAGACAAGCTTCTTGGGACAGGTTTTGGCACTTCAGCCGTCGTCGGCCCGGCTTGCTTGAATCCTGATGGTGCAGTAAGCAAGGGACTCATGTCTGAGTATACCCTGCCACACCTATAGTGGCCAAAAACGATTCAGAAAAGGGGGTGGTGAAGAACAGAGTGTCTGAGATAAGCAGACCACTCTTACCCAGTCCAAAGATCAGGGCTTGATCCATCACCGTTATTTAGCTCACTGTACCATCCCAGCTCAGATCCTGGCTATGTGCAAATTAGTCTGTCCCTGGCAAAGTGCATCATGGGAACAGGGCAGACCAAACTACCAAGCCAATTCTTCACCGGAAAGGAGACAAGCTTCCGGGGACCGGTTTCTGGCATTTCAGCCGTCGTCGGCCCGGCTTGCTTGAATCCTGAGGGTGCAGTGAGAAAGGGACTCATGTCTGAGTATACCCTGCCACACCTATAGTGGCCAAAAACGATTCAGAAAAGGGGGTGATGATGAACAGAGTGTCTGAATTAAGCAGACCACTCTTTCTTTTTTTTTTAATTTTTAAAACCTTTATTGTAATAAAGCACACAGCTATTCAGCCTAACATCCCGGAGGCAAGGCAGCAAAGTATCAGAACGGTCATAGTGCCAAGCGATTCATGTCAGAACAATGCAGGTTGTTTTTTATTTTATTTACACACAGAAACGTGAACAGAAGCGCCCGAGGGCGCAGAAAAGGCAATAGAAGGAAAAAATGACCATGAGTCAGTAGGAGGCGGCAGAGGCTAGAGAAGTTATAGAAAAGAACTGAAGCAGAATGTAGAAAAAGAGGGGGGGGGGGAAGGAAGAACAGGAGAATCAGAACAAGAGTAGCATAGCTGTCGTCAACGTCTACGGCGATAAGCTTTCATCACGGGGCATCGGTTCAGGTGGTAGACACAAATCACCTCTGTAAGCGTTCCAAGCCCCCCACACCTTATTCCATGTCTGAGGCCGCCCCCTGGCAGTGTACACAGTCTTTTCACGCAACATGCACCAATCCATGTTGGCCTTCCATTGTACCACCAGGGGGGCCACGTTGGATCCCCATTTCTGCGCTATGTCCCGCTTAGCAACCATATTGCCTAGTGTAGCCCACCGGGTCTGCGCCGTGTCATAGTCATTTGGCTCCCAGACATTGAGGAGGCACCTACGCGCCTCCGCAGCCAACTCCACTCCAGTCACCTCCCGCATCACTCTATGGACCCTCTCCCAGTAAGGGGCAATAACGGGACACTCCCACAATATATGCAGAAAAGTGGCAAGGGCTCCGCAGCCACGGCAACAAAGGCCATCTTGCGAGAAGCCCATGCGCACAAGCCTGGGGCCGGTGACGTAGACTCGGTGAAGGATTTTGAACTGGACCAGCCGCAGACGTGAGGAAATGGCGACCTCCTTGGGGGAGGACACAGCACTCTGCCAGTCCTCGTCGTCTAGTTCCAGCCCATCGGCCACCCACTGCTCCCGCAGACGCAGGAGGAGGTCCACCTGAACGTTTATCAGCTTCCTGTAGGACAGAGAGATGGCGCTATCCGGCATATGCCCGTCCAGCACCCTGTCCTCCAAGGGAGAGCTCTCGGGGATGTCACCCTCCTCCGGTCTGGCGGCGGCTATTGCGTGTTGCAGCTGGGCGTAGCGGAAGAACTCCGTTCCACTCAATTGGTATTCCGCCTGCAGCTGCGGGAAAGTCTTGACCTCCCCCCTGGAAAGCATGTCCTCAACCCTCGAAATCCCTATGAGGTCCCACTTGTCAAAGCCCTTGGTGTGCCAGAGCTTGCCCAAAATGTCGGAATCGAAGAGAGGGGTGAATTTCGTCAGTCTGCCCTGCCAGCCCTGTATCTTATTAACCGTTCGCCACATGTGGACCGCCGCCTTGGTCGGACCCGTGAGGTTCCGATCAAAGGATCTAGAATAGAGGGCGCGATAGTAATTGCCCCCGTGCAAGAGCCATCGGTCCATGGCATATCCGGGGCTGTCCACGGGGCCGTAAAAACCATGGTTGATAGCGGTAAGTTGAGAGGCCCAGTAGTACCTCCGCACGTCTGGTAACGCAATGCCCCCGTCGTACCATGGCATGGTAAGCTTCTGGACAGCGACACGAGGTCGACCATCCCAAAGAAGGGCACGCTGCAGGCTCTCAACCTCCCTGAAGTAGCGGGCCGGAACAAGGTCCTGGGTATTCTGCAAGGCATACAGGAACCTGGGCAGGGACATCATTTTAAATAACGCCGCCCGGCCCAGTAGAGAGAGAGGGAGCTTACGCCAACTCTCCACATCCCCACGCAGTCGATGGAGCGGGGGGAGTAAGTTGTGGTCGTACCTTGCCTTAGGGTTGTGCGAGATGTAAATCCCCAAATACTTAAAGCCTTGTCCGGCCAGTTGTATGTTGCAACCTCTGGGGAGGCGCGGCGTGTCACCCTTGAGGATGTAAAGGGAGGATTTGGCCCAGTTAATAATCAGGCCGGAGTAGCGCCCAAACAACCTGAGCACATCACACGCCACAATAAGCGACTTGCAAGGGGAGGTGAGGTAGAGCAGGATGTCGTCTGCGTACAGGGAGACCCTGTCCTCAAAGCCCGGGGACCAGGAGATCCCATGCAAGTCAGGGTGCGAGCGCAGCATAGCCGCGAGAGGCTCTAGAGCCAGCGCAAACAGGAGCGGAGACAAGGGGCAGCCCTGTCTGGTACCGCGTTGCAGCGCAAAGGGAGCAGACATGCGACCGTTAACCGTGACAGCAGCCAGAGGGCTAGCATAAAGAAGTTGCACCCAGCCCAGGAAACCCGGTCCAAACCCAAGTTTTGTCAGCACCGCCCACAAATAGTTCCATTCCAGGGAATCAAAGGCCATCGTGGCATCAAGGGAGGCCAGTACCGCTGGTTCCGTAATGGCGTGAACCCTGGCCATAACCCCGTGCAGGCGTCTCAGGTTAAGGGCAGTATTGCGGCGGGGAATAAAACCAGACTGGTCCGGGTGCACCAGGTCGCTTATAACCCCGACCAACCGATTAGCCAACAGTTTGGCCAGGATCTTGGGTTCAGCATTGAGAAGAGAAATGGGGCGATAGGACCTACAAACATCTCGCGGCTTGCCGTCCTTATGGATAACCACTATAGTGGCCAGTCGCTGGTCCAAGGGAAAGACACCATCCTCGCGGGCACGGAGGAACATATCTCTCAAATGAGGGGAGATCACGTCCGGCCGGATCTTATACAGTTCAACCGGTATGCCGTTGGGTCCGGCTGCTTTGCCTGCACGTAGGGCGCGGATCGCCAGAGCGATCTCATCCGCGGTGATGTCCCGGTCCATGTCGACCCTGTCTTCCTCCGAGAGACAAGGAAGGTCTATCGCCGAGAGGAAGTCAGACGAGTCGGCCTCGGAGCGGTCCGAACCGGAAGTATAAACACCCCGAAAATAGTCTGCGAAAGACTCGGCAATGGCACTCGGATCAGTAACCACCACTCCGTCCTCACCCAGGATCTCCGGGACCACCCGGCTTGCCATTTCCCGCCTGTCCAACCAGGTCAGCAATTTACCAGCCTTGTCCCCGACATCATAGATGCGGCCTTGCTGCTCCTTCGCCAAGATCAGGGCTGCGTTCGTGGCGAGATCGTGATACTCCGATTGTTTCAGAGAGAGGTCGTGCAGGAGAGAAGGGTCGGGCTCAGGTCCCAGGCGGGACTCAAGATCCAAGACCTCCTCCTCCACTTGCATAAGATCAGCATCACGAGTTCGCTTAGCCGCCGCGATGAGAGCCAGGGCTTCACCCCGCAACACCGTTTTGAAGGCCTCCCACAGAGTGACCGCAGAGCCCACGGATCCAGTATTTTCAGTAAAATATAGGCCAATGGCCTTGGCCAGGAGTGCTCGCGTGTTATGGTTGCGGAAATACCAGGGATTTACCGCTGCCGGGCGGCTGGACAGAATGACACCGAAATCAAAGGAGATCCACAGCGGCGAGTGATCGGAAACGCCCCTCGCCAGGAAACGCGCCTCAGAGATGGCAGGCGACTGCGCCGCCAGGGTGAGGACATAATCCAGGCGGGACAGACTTCCATGGGCGCCGGAAAGGAATGAAAACTGGCGAAGCGCAGGATGTAATAACAGCCAACAATCCACCAGACCCATAGAGTCAAGGAAGGTCGGCAGCCACGTTTGGGAACCCAGGAGGTCTCTCGGTGGCTGGCGATCTAGAGTGCCAGAGCAGACTGAATTGAAATCACCCCCTAGGATCAATAGGCCCGAAGGCAGGGACAAAATGGCGCCACCCAGGTCCTGGAAGGTGCTAGATTGGAGGCCGGGGGGAACATAAACCGAAAGCAGGGCCAAGGAACGCCCCTCCCATCTTCCCGCCACAGCTGCGTAGCGTCCTCTATCATCTAGGAGCGTGACGTCTATTTCAAGAGGAAGGGACGCACGTACAAGGATGCCCGCCCCCCGGGAGCCCGAGGAGAACCCAGAGTGGGCAACCATCTTGTAACCCTTACGATTCAGGGCCCTACAAGAGTTCCCCACTAAGTGCGTTTCCTGTAATAGTACAACATCAGGCATGTTCCTTTTAATCAGCTGAATCACCACCCCTCTCTTAACCCGATCACCTAATCCATTGACATTCCAGCTAAGCACTTTCAATTTCCTACCCCCCATCCCCGAACAACCCGCCCCACCCGACTCCATCCAACTCAAACGTCAATTGCACATTAAAACACACTGTCCATTGCCTTAAGGAAGAAAAAGAGATAGAACAAACGAACAGTAAAACTCGCAAAGTTGCACCCCCCACCCTGCACCCCTGCATGTGACTAAAAAGCCCCCCCAACCAGCAGTGTGCCTGTCGCCCCATAACTACTCTACAAAAAGACACCCAGAGGAGCAAGGAATCTCCGCGAACACCTCCCGCCACCCTCCATGTACTGACAGGAAAGATAATACGGCATCTCAAAGCTACATTAGATAGGCCACCGAGGCAAGCAAGATAATCAATTAGTCACCCACTACAGAACCAAGTCTCATGGGTCCGAGCCTCCAGCGGCGCCACCCTCGTGGTCCTCCTGTGCTCCTCGGCGCGGTGATAGAGTGTCCAGCCATTCACTAACGTTCTCAGCGAAGTCAAAGAACAGGGCACGTCCTTCATGTTCGATCCGGAGCTTAGCGGGGAACATCATAGAGTACTTGAAGCCTAGGTCCCGTAGTCGTCGCTTCACCCCAGCATAGCTTTGGCGCTGTCGCTGAACCGTCCTGGTGAAATCTGGATAGAAATGGACATCAGCATTTTGGAATTTAAGTGGTCCATGTCGCCTGGAGGCCTGCAGGACAGCGTCTCTGTCACGGAAATTAAGCAGCCGGGCCACGATGGGTCTAGATGCCACGCCCGTCTTCGGCGGGCCACCCGGGACTCGGTGGGCACGTTCCACCGAGAAAAAGTTGCTGAGGCCAGGCGGGGCCAGATGAGTCCTGATCAGGTCTTCAACAAGGAGGTCCGTCGCCGCCTCCTCCGAACCCTCCGGTACACCGACAATGCGGATGTTCTGCCGCCTGGCCCGGCTTTCAAAGTCATCCAGCCGCCTCGCGAATTGCTCCGCTGTCCTCTGCAGGTTCCGGACTTCAGTTTGCAAGTCCGAGACGTCTCCCGTTAGACTGGTCGTCTTGATGTCCAGATTCTTAACCCGATCATTGGTCTTGCCCAAGTCGGCTCTGATGAGGGACAGATCAACGGCCATGCCATCCACCTTGTGCGTGAGGACTTCATGCTGTTGCTGCATGTCCACCGGGAAGTTCGTAATGGCTCCCAATATGTCGCTCAAAGTGGGCTCAGAGCCGTCCGGCGAGCCCGAGTGTGGGATGCCCTTGGCAGAGGGTCCAGTAACAGGCGGTGTCTTCGGCTGAGTATAGCGCTCAATCCGATTCTGCTGCTGTTGCGATTTACTGCACACTCCTCTGTTAGACGGCTTGTCAAGGTCCCCTCTGCCCGCCATGTTAGGTCCAAGAGAACAAAGGGCTATGCCAGGCAAGTCCAAGCCCAGAGAGTCGGAGATTTGTCCGGGAGGACAATGGAATACCGTCCTAGGTTAGTTCCGCAGTCCAAATAGCACCGCTATCCAGTACACTTCTCCGCTGGCGAAGGCAGGCAGGCACTCCGCAGATCAGCAAAGCGTAGCGGCGGAGTCCGCTGAGACAATGGCACCGAGCTGGCACGGAGTCCCACTCGACGTAGCTCCGCGTAGGAGACACCGATTTGGATTCTGAAAACGGTGCTCGCCTCAGTGGGCCCTCAGCAACGAGTATCCACCCTCGTGGATCAGGATTACGGGCAGGATAGGTGCGGAGGATCGGAAGGTCCGCGGAGCTCCGAGCTTACGCGGCCATCTTGGTTGCCCGCGAAGCTCCTCCCCCAAGCAGACCACTCTTACCCAGTCCAAAGATCATGGCTTGATCCATCACCTTTATTTAGCTCACTGCACCATCCCAGCTTAGAACCTGGCTTTGTGCAAATTAGTCTGTCCCTGGCCCAGTGCATCATGGGAACAGGGCAGACCAAACTACCAAGCCAATTCTTCACAGGAAAGGAGACAAGCTTCCGGGGACCGGTTTCTGGCATTTCAGCCGTCGTCGGCCCGGCTTGCTTGAATCCTGATGGTGCAGTGAGCAAGGGACTCATGTCTGAGTATACCTTGCCACACCTATAGTGGCCAAAAACGATTCAGAAAAGGGGGTGGTGAAGAACAGAGTGTCTGAATTAAGCAGACCACTCTTACCCAGTCCAAAGATTAGGGCTTGATCCATCACTGTTATTTAGCTCACTGCACCATCCCAGCTCAGAACCTGGCTATGTGCAAATTAGTCTGTCCCTGTCCCAGTACATCATGGGAACAGGGTAGACCAAACTACCAAACAAATTCGTCACCGGAAAGGAGACAAGCTTCCGGGGACCGGTTTCTGGCATTTCAGCCGTCGTCGGCCCGGCTTGCTTGAATCCTGATGGTGCAGTGAGCAAGGGACTCATGTCTGAGTATACCCTTCCACACCTATAGTGGCCAAAAACGATTCAGAAAAGGGGGTGGTGATGAACAGAGTGTCTGAATTAAGCAGACCACTCTTACCCAGTCCAAAGATCAGGGCTTGATCCATCACGGTTATTTAGCTCACTGCACCATCCCTGCTCAGAACCTGGCTATGTGCAAATTAGTCTGTCCCTGGCCCAGTGCATCATGGGAACAGGGCAGACCAAACTACCAAGCCAATTCTTCACCGGAAAGGAGACAAGCTTCCGGGGACCGGTTTCTGGCATTTCAGCCGTTGTCGGCCCGGCTTGCTTGAATACTGATGGTGCAGTGAGTAAGGGACTCATGTCTGAGTATACCCTGCCACAGCTATAGAGGCCAAAAACGATTCAGAAAAGGGGGTGGTGATGAACAGAGTGTCTGAATTAGGCAGACCACTCTTACCCAGTCCAAAGATCAGGGCTTGATCCATCACCGTTATTTAGCTCACTGCACCATCCCAGCTCAGAACCTGGCTATGTGCAAATTAGTCTGTCCCTGGCCCAGTGCATCATGGGAACAGGGCAGACCAAACTACCAAGCCAATTCGTCACCGGAAAGGAGACAAGCTTCCGGGGACCGGTTTCTGGCATTTCAGCCGTCGTCGGCCCGGCTTGCTTGAATCCTGATGGTGCAGTGAGCAAGGGACTCATGTCTGAGTATACCCTTCCACACCTATAGTGGCCAAAAACGATTCAGAAAAGCGGGTGGTGATGAACAGAGTGTCTGAATTAAGAAGACCACTCTTACCCAGTCCAAAGATCAGGGCTTGATCCATCACCGTTATTTAGCTCACTGCACCATCCCAGCTCAGAACCTGGCTATGTGCAAATTAGTCTGTCCCTGGCCCAGTGCATCATGGGAACAGGGCAGACCAAACTACCAAGCCAATTCTTCACCGGAAAGGAGGCAAGCTTCCGGGGACCGGTTTCTGGCATTTCTGCCGTTGTCGGCCCGGCTTGCTTGAATACTGATGGTGCACTGAGTAAGGGACTCATGTCTGAGTATACCCTGCCACAGCTATAGTGGCCAAAAACGATTCAGAAAAGGGGGTGGTGATGAACAGAGTGTCTGAATTAGGCAGGTCACTCTTACCCAGTCCAAAGATCAGGGCTTGATCCATCACCTTTATTTAGCTCACTGCACCATCCCAGCTCAGAACCTGGCTATGTGCAAATTAGTCTGTCCCTGGCCCAGTGCATCATGGGAACAGGGCAGACCAAACTACCAAGCCAATTCTTCACCGGAAAGAAGACAAGCTTCCGGGGACCGGTTTCTGGCATTTCAGCCATCGTCGGCCCGGCTTGCTTGAATCCTGATGGTGCAGTGAGCAAGGGACTCATGTCTGAGTATACCCTGCCACACCTATAGTGGCCAAAAACGATTCAGAAAAGGGGGTGGTGATGAACAGAGTGTCTGAATTAAGCAGACCACTCTTACCCAGTCCAAAGATCAGGGCTTGATCCATCAACGTTATTTAGCTCACTGCACCATCCCAGCTCAGAACCTGGCTATGTGCAAATTTGTCTGTCCCTGGCCCAGTGCATCATGGGAACAGGGCAGACCAAACTACCAAGCCAATTCTTCACCAGAAAGGAGAGAAGCATCAGGGGACCGGTTTCTGGCATTTCAGCCGTCGTCGGCCCGGCTTGCTTGAATCCTGATAGTGCAGTGAGCAAGGGACTCATGTTTGAGCATACCCTGCCACACCTATAGTGGCCAAAAACGATTCAGAAAAGGGGGTGGTGATGAACAGAGTGTCTGAATTAAGCAGACCACTCTTACCCAGTCCAAAGATCAGGGCTTGATCCATCACCGTTATTTAGCTCAGCGCACCATCCCAGCTCAGAACCTGGCTATGTGCAAATTAGTCTGTCCCTGGCACAGTGCATCATGGGAACAGGGCAGACCAAACTACCAAGCCAATTCTTCACCGGAAAGGAGACAAGCTTCTTGGGACAGGTTTTGGCACTTCAGCCGTCGTCGGCCCGGCTTGCTTAAATCCTGATGGTGCAGTAAGCAAGGGACTCATGTCTGAGTATACCCTGCCACACCTATAGTGGCCAAAAACGATTCAGAAAAGGGGGTGGTGAAGAACAGAGTGTCTGAGATAAGCAGACCACTCTTACCCAGTCCAAAGATCAGGGCTTGATCCATCACCGTTATTTAGCTCACTGTACCATCCCAGCTCAGATCCTGGCTATGTGCAAATTAGTCTGTCCCTGGCAAAGTGCATCATGGGAACAGGTCAGACCAAACTACCAAGCCAATTCTTCACCGGAAAGGAGACAAGCTTCCGGGGACCGGTTTCTGGCATTTCAGCCGTCGTCGGCCCGGCTTGCTTGAATCCTGATGGTGCAGTGAGCAAGGGACTTATGTCTGAGTATACCCTGCCACACCTATAGTGGCCAAAAACGATTCAGAAAAGGGGGTGGTGATGAACAGAGTGTCTGAATTAAGCAAACCACTCTTACCCAGTCCAAAGATCAGGGCTTGATCCATCACCGTTATTTAGCTCACTGCACCATCCCAGCTCAGAACCTGGCTATGTGCAAATTGGTCTGTCCCTGGCCCAGTGCATCATGGGAACCGGGCAGACCAAACTACCAATCCAATTCTTCACCGGAAAGGAGACAAGCTTCCGGGGACCGGTTTCTGGCATTTTAGCCGTCGTAGGCCCGGCTTGCTTGAATCCTGAGGGTGCAGTGAGAAAGGGACTCATGTCTGAGTATACCCTGCCACACCTATAGTGGCCAAAAACGATTCAGAAAAGGGGGTGATGATGAACAGAGTGTCTGAATTAAGCAGACCACTCTTACCCAGTCCAAAGATCATGGCTTGATCCATCACCTTTATTTAGCTCACTGCACCATCCCAGCTTAGAACCTGGCTTTGTGCAAATTAGTCTGTCCCTGGCCCAGTGCATCATGGGAACAGGGCAGACCAAACTACCAAGCCAATTCTTCACAGGAAAGGAGACAAGCTTCCGGGGACCGGTTTCTGGCATTTCAGCCGTCGTCGGCCCGGCTTGCTTGAATCCTGATGGTGCAGTGAGCAAGGGACTCATGTCTGAGTATACCTTGCCACACCTATAGTGGCCAAAAACGATTCAGAAAAGGGGGTGGTGAAGAACAGAGTGTCTGAATTAAGCAGACCACTCTTACCCAGTCCAAAGATTAGGGCTTGATCCATCACTGTTATTTAGCTCACTGCACCATCCCAGCTCAGAACCTGGCTATGTGCAAATTAGTCTGTCCCTGTCCCAGTACATCATGGGAACAGGGCAGACCAAACTACCAAACAAATTCGTCACCGGAAAGGAGACAAGCTTCCGGGGACCGGTTTCTGGCATTTCAGCCGTCGTCGGCCCGGCTTGCTTGAATCCTGATGGTGCAGTGAGCAAGGGACTCATGTCTGAGTATACCCTTCCACACCTATAGTGGCCAAAAACGATTCAGAAAAGGGGGTGGTGATGAACAGAGTGTCTGAATTAAGCAGACCACTCTTACCCAGTCCAAAGATCAGGGCTTGATTCATCACGGTTATTTAGCTCACTGCACCATCCCTGCTCAGAACCTGGCTATGTGCAAATTAGTCTGTCCCTGGCCCAGTGCATCATGGGAACAGGGCAGACCAAACTACCAAGCCAATTCTTCACCGGAAAGGAGACAAGCTTCCGGGGACCGGTTTCTGGCATTTCAGCCGTTGTCGGCCCGGCTTGCTTGAATACTGATGGTGCAGTGAGTAAGGGACTCATGTCTGAGTATACCCTGCCACAGCTATAGAGGCGAAAAAACGATTCAGAAAAGGGGGTGGTGATGAACAGAGTGTCTGAATTAGGCAGACCACTCTTACCCAGTCCAAAGATCAGGGCTTGATCCATCACCGTTATTTAGCTCACTGCACTATCCCAGCTCAGAACCTGGCTATGTGCAAATTGGTCTGTCCCTGTCCCAGTGCATCATGGGAACAGGGCAGACCAAACTACCAAGCCAATTCTTCACCGGAAAGGAGACAAGCTTCCGGGGACCGGTTTCTGGCATTTTAGCCGTCGTCGGTCCGGCTTGCTTGAATCCTGAGGGTGCAGTGAGCAAGGGACTCATGTCTGAGTGTACCCTGCCACACCTATAGTGGCCAAAAACGATTCAGAAAAGGGGGTGATGATGAACAGAGTGTCTGAATTAAGCAGACCACTCTTACTCAGTCCAAAGATTAGGGCTTGATCCATCACCGTTATTTAGTTCACTGCACCATCCCAGCTCAGAACCTGGCTATGTGCAAATTAGTCTGTCCCTGGCCCAGTGCATCATGGGAACAGGGCAGACCAAACTACCAAGCCAATTCGTCACCGGAAAGGAACCAAGCTTCCGGGGACCGGTTTCTGGCATTTCAGCCGTCGTCGGCCCGGCTTGCTTGAATCCTGATGGTGCAGTGAGCAAGGGACTCATGTCTGAGTATACCCTTCCACACCTATAGTGGCCAGAAACGATTCAGAAAAGGGGGTGGTGATGAACAGAGTGTCTGAATTAAGCAGACCACTCTTACCCAGTCCAAAGATCAGGGCTTGATCCATCACCGTTATTTAGCTCACTGCACCATCCCAGCTCAGAACCTGGCTATGTGCAAATTAGTCTGTCCCTGGCCCAGTGCATCATGGGAACAAGGCAGACCAAACTACCAAGCCAATTCTTCACCGGAAAGGAGACAAGCTTCCGGGGACCGGTTACTGGCATTTCTGCCGTTGTCGGCCCGGCTTGCTTGAATACTGATGGTGCACTGAGTAAGGGACTCATGTCTGAGTATACCCTGCCACAGCTATAGTGGCCAAAAACGATTCAGAAAAGGGGGTGGTGATGAACAGAGTGTCTGAATTAGGCAGGTCACTCTTACCCAGTCCAAAGATCAGGGCTTGATCCATCACCTTTATTTAGCTCACTGCACCATCCCAGCTCAGAACCTGGCTATGTGCAAATTAGTCTGTCCCTGGCCCAGTGCATCATGGGAACAGGGCAGACCAAACTACCAAGCCAATTCTTCACCAGAAAGGAGAGAAGCTTCCGGGGACCGGTTTCTGGCATTTCAGCCGTTGTCGGCCGGCTTGCTTGAATCCTGATAGTGCAGTGAGCAAGGGACTCATGTCTGAGTATACCCTGCCACACCTATAGTGGCCAAAAACGATTCAGAAAAGGGGGTGGTGATGAACAGAGTGTCTGAATTAAGCAGACCACTCTTTCCCAGTCCAAAGATCAGGGCTTGATCCATCACCGTTATTTAGCTCAGCGCACCATCCCAGCTCAGAACCTGGCTATGTGCAAATTAGTCTGTCCCTGGCCCAGTGCATCATGGGAACAGGGCAGACCAAACTACCAAGCCAATTCTTCACCGGAAAGGAGACAAGCTTCCGGGGACCGGTTTCTGGCATTTCAGCCGCCGTCGGCCCGGCTTGCTTGAATCCTGATGGTGCAGTGAGCAAGGGACTTATGTCTGAGTATACCCTGCCACACCTATAGTGGCCAAAAACGATTCAGAAAAGGGGGTGGTGATGAACAGAGTGTCTGAATTAAGCAGACCACTCTTACCCAGTCCAAAGATCAGGGCTTGATCCATCACCGTTATTTAGCTCACTGCACCATCCCAGCTCAGAACCTGGCTATGTGCAAATTGGTCTGTCCCTGGCCCAGTGCATCATGGGAACAGGACAGACCAAACTACCAAGCCAATTCTTCACCGGAAAGGAGACAAGCTTCCGGGGACCGGTTTCTGGCATTTTAGCCGTCGTAGGCCCGGCTTGCTTGAATCCTGAGGGTGCAGTGAGCAAGGGACTCATTTCTGAGTATACCCTTCCACACGTATAGTGGCCAAAAACGATTCAGAAAAGGGGGTGGTGATGAACAGAGTGTCTGAATTAGGCAGACCACTTTTACCCAGTCCAAAGATCAGGGCTTGATCCATCACCGTTATTTAGCTCACTGCACCATCCCAGCTCAGAACCTGGCTATGTGCAAATTAGTCTGTCCCTGGCCCAGTGCATCATGGGAACAGGGCAGACCAAACTACCAAGCCAATTCTTCGCGGGAAAGGAGACAAGCTTCCGGGGACCGGTTTCTGGCATTTCAGCCGTCGTCGGCCCGGCTTGCTTGAATCCTGATGGTGCAGTGAGCAAGGGACTCATGTCTGAGTATACCCTGCCGCACCTATAGTGGCCAAAAACGATTCAGAAAAGGGGGTGGTGATGAACAGAGTGTTTGAATTAAGCAGTCCACTCTTACCCAGTCCAAAGATCATGGCTTGATCCATCACCGTTATTTAGCTCACTGCACCATCCCAGCTTAGAACCTGGCTATGTGCAAATTAGTCTGTCCCTGGCCCAGTGCATCATGGGAACAGGGCAGACCAAACTACCATGCCAATTCTTCACCGGAAAGGAGACAAGCTTCCGGGGACCGGTTTCTGGCATTTCAGCCGCCGTCGGCCCGGCTTGCTTGAATCCTGATGGTGCAGTGAGCAAGGGACTCATGTCTGAGTATACCCTGCCACACCTATAGTGGCCAAAAACGATTCAGAAAAGGGGGTGGTGAAGAACAGAGTGTCTGAATTAAGCAGACCACTCTTACCCAGTCCAAAGATTAGGGCTTGATCCATCACCGTTATTTAGCTCACTGCACCATCCCAGCTCAGAACCTGGCTATGTGCAAATTAGTCTGTCCCTGGCCCAGTGCATCATGGGAACAGGGCAGACCAAACTACCAAGCCAATTCGTAACCGGAAAGGAGACAAGCTTCCGGGGACCGGTTTCTGGCATTTCAGCCGTCGTCGGCCCGGCTTGCTTGAATCCTGATGGTGCAGTGAGCAAGGGACTCATGTCTGAGTATACCCTTCCACACGTATAGTGGCAAAAAACGATTCAGAAAAGGGGGTGGTGATGAACAGAGTGTCTGAATTAAGCAGACCACTCTTACCCAGTCCAAAGATCAGGGCTTGATCCATCACCGTTATTTAGCTCACTGTACCATCCCAGCTCAGATCCTGGCTATGTGCAAATTAGTCTGTCCCTGGCAAAGTGCATCATGGGAACAGGGCAGACCAAACTACCAAGCCAATTCTTCACTGGAAAGGAGACAAGCTTCCGGGGACCGGTTTCTGGCATTTCAGCCTTCGTCGGCCCGGCTTGCTTGAATCCTGATGGTGCAGTGAGCAAGGGACTTATGTCTGAGTATACCCTGCCACACCTATAGTGGCCAAAAACGATTCAGAAAAGGGGGTGGTGATGAACAGAGTGTCTGAATTAAGCAGACCACTCTTACCCAGTCCAAAGATCAGGGCTTGATCCATCACCGTTATTTAGCTCACTGCACCATCCCAGCTCAGAACCTGGCTATGTGCAAATTGGTCTGTCCCTGGCCCAGTGCATCATGGGAACAGGGCAGACCAAACTACCAAGCCAATTCTTCACCGGAAAGGAGACAAGCTTCCGGGGACCGGTTTCTGGCATTTTAGCCGTCGTAGGCCCGGCTTGCTTGAATCCTGAGGGTGCAGTGAGAAAGGGACTCATGTCTGAGTATTCCCTGCCACACCTATAGTGGCCAAAAACGATTCAGAAAAGGGGGTGATGATGAACAGAGTGTCTGAATTAAGCAGACCACTCTTACCCAGTCCAAAGATCATGGCTTGATCCATCACCTTTATTTAGCTCACTGCACCATCCCAGCTTAGAACCTGGCTTTGTGCAAATTAGTCTGTCCCTGGCCCAGTGCATCATGGGAACAGGGCAGACCAAACTACCAAGCCAATTCTTCACAGGAAAGGAGACAAGCTTCCGGGGACCGGTTTCTGGCATTTCAGCCGTCGTCGGCCCGGCTTGCTTGAATCCTGATGGTGCAGTGAGCAAGGGACTCATGTCTGAGTATACCTTGCCACACCTATAGTGGCCAAAAACGATTCAGAAAAGGGGGTGGTGAAGAACAGAGTGTCTGAATTAAGCAGACCACTCTTACCCAGTCCAAAGATTAGGGCTTGATCCATCACTGTTATTTAGCTCACTGCACCATCCCAGCTCAGAACCTGGCTATGTGCAAATTAGTCTGTCCCTGTCCCAGTACATCATGGGAACAGGGCAGACCAAACTACCAAACAAATTCGTCACCGGAAAGGAGACAAGCTTCCGGGGACCGGTTTCTGGCATTTCAGCCGTCGTCGGCCCGGCTTGCTTGAATCCTGATGGTGCAGTGAGCAAGGGACTCATGTCTGAGTATACCCTTCCACACCTATAGTCGCCAAAAACGACTCAGAAAAGGGGGTGGTGATGAACAGAGTGTCTGAATTAAGCAGACCACTCTTACCCAGTCCAAAGATCAGGGCTTGATCCATCACGGTTATTTAGCTCACTGCACCATCCCTGCTCAGAACCTGGCTATGTGCAAATTAGTCTGTCCCTGGCCCAGTGCATCATGGGAACAGGGCAGACCAAACTACCAAGCCAATTCTTCACCGGAAAGGAGACAAGCTTCCGGGGACCGGTTTCTGGCATTTCAGCCGTTGTCGGCCCGGCTTGCTTGAATACTGATGGTGCAGTGAGTAAGGGACTCATGTCTGAGTATACCCTGCCACAGCTATAGAGGCCAAAACGATTCAGAAAAGGGGGTGGTGATGAACAGAGTGTCTGAATTAGGCAGACCACTCTTACCCAGTCCAAAGATCAGGGCTTGATCCATCACCGTTATTTAGCTCACTGCACCATCCCAGCTCAGAACCTGGCTATGTGCAAATTGGTCTGTCCCTGGCCCAGTGCATCATGGGAACAGGGCAGACCAAACTACCAAGCCAATTCTTCACCGGAAAGGAGACAAGCTTCCGGGGACCGGTTTCTGGCATTTTAGCCGTCGTAGGCCCGGCTTGCTTGAATCCTGAGGGTGCAGTGAGAAAGGGACTCATGTCTGAGTATACCCTGCCACACCTATAGTGGCCAAAAACGATTCAGAAAAGGGGGTGATGATGAACAGAGTGTCTGAATTAAGCAGACCACTCTTACCCAGTCCAAAGATCATGGCTTGATCCATCACCTTTATTTAGCTCACTGCACCATCCCAGCTTAGAACCTGGCTTTGTGCAAATTAGTCTGTCCCTGGCCCAGTGCATCATGGGAACAGGGCAGACCAAACTACCAAGCCAATTCTTCACAGGAAAGGAGACAAGCTTCCGGGGACCGGTTTCTGGCATTTCAGCCGTCGTCGGCCCGGCTTGCTTGAATCCTGATGGTGCAGTGAGCAAGGGACTCATGTCTGAGTATACCTTGCCACACCTATAGTGGCCAAAAACGATTCAGAAAAGGGGGTGGTGAAGAACAGAGTGTCTGAATTAAGCAGACCACTCTTACCCAGTCCAAAGATTAGGGCTTGATCCATCACTGTTATTTAGCTCACTGCACCATCCCAGCTCAGAACCTGGCTATGTGCAAATTAGTCTGTCCCTGTCCCAGTACATCATGGGAACAGGGCAGACCAAACTACCAAACAAATTCGTCACCGGAAAGGAGACAAGCTTCCGGGGACCGGTTTCTGGCATTTCAGCCGTCGTCGGCCCGGCTTGCTTGAATCCTGATGGTGCAGTGAGCAAGGGACTCATGTCTGAGTATACCCTTCCACACCTATAGTCGCCAAAAACGATTCAGAAAAGGGGGTGGTGATGAACAGAGTGTCTGAATTAAGCAGACCACTCTTACCCAGTCCAAAGATCAGGGCTTGATCCATCACGGTTATTTAGCTCACTGCACCATCCCTGCTCAGAACCTGGCTATGTGCAAATTAGTCTGTCCCTGGCCCAGTGCATCATGGGAACAGGGCAGACCAAACTACCAAGCCAATTCTTCACCGGAAAGGAGACAAGCTTCCGGGGACCGGTTTCTGGCATTTCAGCCGTTGTCGGCCCGGCTTGCTTGAATACTGATGGTGCAGTGAGTAAGGGACTCATGTCTGAGTATACCCTGCCACAGCTATAGAGGCCAAAACGATTCAGAAAAGGGGGTGGTGATGAACAGAGTGTCTGAATTAGGCAGACCACTCTTACCCAGTCCAAAGATCAGGGCTTGATCCATCACCGTTATTTAGCTCACTGCACCATCCCAGCTCAGAACCTGGCTATGTGCAAATTGGTCTGTCCCTGGCCCAGTGCATCATGGGAACAGGGCAGACCAAACTACCAAGCCAATTCTTCACCGGAAAGGAGACAAGCTTCCGGGGACCGGTTTCTGGCATTTTAGCCGTCGTAGGCCCGGCTTGCTTGAATCCTGAGGGTGCAGTGAGAAAGGGACTCATGTCTGAGTATACCCTGCCACACCTATAGTGGCCAAAAACGATTCAGAAAAGGGGGTGATGATGAACAGAGTGTCTGAATTAAGCAGACCACTCTTACCCAGTCCAAAGATCATGGCTTGATCCATCACCTTTATTTAGCTCACTGCACCATCCCAGCTTAGAACCTGGCTTTGTGCAAATTAGTCTGTCCCTGGCCCAGTGCATCATGGGAACAGGGCAGACCAAACTACCAAGCCAATTCTTCACAGGAAAGGAGACAAGCTTCCGGGGACCGGTTTCTGGCATTTCAGCCGTCGTCGGCCCGGCTTGCTTGAATCCTGATGGTGCAGTGAGCAAGGGACTCATGTCTGAGTATACCTTGCCACACCTATAGTGGCCAAAAACGATTCAGAAAAGGGGGTGGTGAAGAACAGAGTGTCTGAATTAAGCAGACCACTCTTACCCAGTCCAAAGATTAGGGCTTGATCCATCACTGTTATTTAGCTCACTGCACCATCCCAGCTCAGAACCTGGCTATGTGCAAATTAGTCTGTCCCTGTCCCAGTACATCATGGGAACAGGGCAGACCAAACTACCAAACAAATTCGTCACCGGAAAGGAGACAAGCTTCCGGGGACCGGTTTCTGGCATTTCAGCCGTCGTCGGCCCGGCTTGCTTGAATCCTGATGGTGCAGTGAGCAAGGGACTCATGTCTGAGTATACCCTTCCACACCTATAGTGGCCAAAAACGATTCAGAAAAGGGGGTGGTGATGAACAGAGTGTCTGAATTAAGCAGACCACTCTTACCCAGTCCAAAGATCAGGGCTTGATCCATCACCGTTATTTAGCTCACTGCACCATCCCAGCTCAGAACCTGGCTATGTGCAAATTGGTCTGTCCCTGGCCCAGTGCATCATGGGAACAGGGCAGACCAAACTACCAAGCCAATTCTTCACCGGAAAGGAGACAAGCTTCCGGGGACCGGTTTCTGGCATTTTAGCCGTCGTAGGCCCGGCTTGCTTGAATCCTGAGGGTGCAGTGAGAAAGGGACTCATGTCTGAGTATACCCTGCCACACCTATAGTGGCCAAAAACGATTCAGAAAAGGGGGTGATGATGAACAGAGTGTCTGAATTAAGCAGACCACTCTTACCCAGTCCAAAGATCATGGCTTGATCCATCACCTTTATTTAGCTCACTGCACCATCCCAGCTTAGAACCTGGCTTTGTGCAAATTAGTCTGTCCCTGGCCCAGTGCATCATGGGAACAGGGCAGACCAAACTACCAAGCCAATTCTTCACAGGAAAGGAGACAAGCTTCCGGGGACCGGTTTCTGGCATTTCAGCCGTCGTCGGCCCGGCTTGCTTGAATCCTGATGGTGCAGTGAGCAAGGGACTCATGTCTGAGTATACCTTGCCACACCTATAGTGGCCAAAAACGATTCAGAAAAGGGGGTGGTGAAGAACAGAGTGTCTGAATTAAGCAGACCACTCTTACCCAGTCCAAAGATTAGGGCTTGATCCATCACTGTTATTTAGCTCACTGCACCATCCCAGCTCAGAACCTGGCTATGTGCAAATTAGTCTGTCCCTGTCCCAGTACATCATGGGAACAGGGCAGACCAAACTACCAAACAAATTCGTCACCGGAAAGGAGACAAGCTTCCGGGGACCGGTTTCTGGCATTTCAGCCGTCGTCGGCCCGGCTTGCTTGAATCCTGATGGTGCAGTGAGCAAGGGACTCATGTCTGAGTATACCCTTCCACACCTATAGTCGCCAAAAACGATTCAGAAAAGGGGGTGGTGATGAACAGAGTGTCTGAATTAAGCAGACCACTCTTACCCAGTCCAAAGATCAGGGCTTGATCCATCACGGTTATTTAGCTCACTGCACCATCCCTGCTCAGAACCTGGCTATGTGCAAATTAGTCTGTCCCTGGCCCAGTGCATCATGGGAACAGGGCAGACCAAACTACCAAGCCAATTCTTCACCGGAAAGGAGACAAGCTTCCGGGGACCGGTTTCTGGCATTTCAGCCGTTGTTGGCCGGGCTTGCTTGAATACTGATGGTGCAGTGAGTAAGGGACTCATGTCTGAGTATACCCTGCCACAGCTATAGAGGCCAAAACGATTCAGAAAAGGGGGTGGTGATGAACAGAGTGTCTGAATTAGGCAGACCACTCTTACCCAGTCCAAAGATCAGGGCTTGATCCATCACCGTTATTTAGCTCACTGCACCATCCCAGCTCAGAACCTGGCTATGTGCAAATTGGTCTGTCCCTGGCCCAGTGCATCATGGGAACAGGGCAGACCAAACTACCAAGCCAATTCTTCACCGGAAAGGAGACAAGCTTCCGGGGACCGGTTTCTGGCATTTTAGCCGTCGTAGGCCCGGCTTGCTTGAATCCTGAGGGTGCAGTGAGAAAGGGACTCATGTCTGAGTATACCCTGCCACACCTATAGTGGCCAAAAACGATTCAGAAAAGGGGGTGATGATGAACAGAGTGTCTGAATTAAGCAGACCACTCTTACCCAGTCCAAAGATCATGGCTTGATCCATCACCTTTATTTAGCTCACTGCACCATCCCAGCTTAGAACCTGGCTTTGTGCAAATTAGTCTGTCCCTGGCCCAGTGCATCATGGGAACAGGGCAGACCAAACTACCAAGCCAATTCTTCACAGGAAAGGAGACAAGCTTCCGGGGACCGGTTTCTGGCATTTCAGCCGTCGTCGGGCTGGCTTGCTTGAATCCTGATGGTGCAGTGAGCAAGGGACTCATGTCTGAGTATACCTTGCCACACCTATAGTGGCCAAAAACGATTCAGAAAAGGGGGTGGTGAAGAACAGAGTGTCTGAATTAAGCAGACCACTCTTACCCAGTCCAAAGATTAGGGCTTGATCCATCACTGTTATTTAGCTCACTGCACCATCCCAGCTCAGAACCTGGCTATGTGCAAATTAGTCTGTCCCTGTCCCAGTACATCATGGGAACAGGGCAGACCAAACTACCAAACAAATTCGTCACCGGAAAGGAGACAAGCTTCCGGGGACCGGTTTCTGGCATTTCAGCCGTCGTCGGCCCGGCTTGCTTGAATCCTGATGGTGCAGTGAGCAAGGGACTCATGTCTGAGTATACCCTTCCACACCTATAGTGGCCAAAAACGATTCAGAAAAGGGGGTGGTGATGAACAGAGTGTCTGAATTAAGCAGACCACTCTTACCCAGTCCAAAGATCAGGGCTTGATCCATCACGGTTATTTAGCTCACTGCACCATCCCTGCTCAGAACCTGGCTATGTGCAAATTAGTCTGTCCCTGGCCCAGTGCATCATGGGAACAGGGCAGACCAAACTACCAAGCCAATTCTTCACCGGAAAGGAGACAAGCTTCCGGGGACCGGTTTCTGGCATTTCAGCCGTTGTCCGTCCGGCTTGCTTGAATACTGATGGTGCAGTGAGTAAGGGACTCATGTCTGAGTATACCCTGCCACAGCTATAGAGGCCAAAAACGATTCAGAAAAGGGGCTGGTGATGAACAGAGTGTCTGAATTAGGCAGACCACTCTTACCCAGTCCAAAGATCAGGGCTTGATCCATCACCGTTATTTAGCTCACTGCACCATCCCAGCTCAGAACCTGGCTATGTGCAAATTGGTCTGTCCCTGTCCCAGTGCATCATGGGAACAGGGCAGACCAAACTACCAAGCCAATTTTTCACCGGAAAGGAGACAAGCTTCCGGGGACCGGTTTCTGGCATTTTAGCCGTCGTCGGTCCGGCTTGCTTGAATCCTGAGGGTGCAGTGAGCAAGGGACTCATGTCTGAGTGTACCTTGCCACACCTATAGTGGCCAAAAACGATTCAGAAAAGGGGGTGATGATGAACAGAGTGTCTGAATTAAGCATTCCACTCTTACCCAGTCCAAAGATCATGGCTTGATCCATCACCGTTATTTAGCTCACTGCACCATCCCAGCTTAGAACCTGGCTTTGTGCAAATTAGTCTGTCCCTGGCCCAGTGCATCATGGGAACAGGGCAGACCAAACTACCAAGCCAATTCTTCACAGGAAAGGAGACAAGCTTCCGGGGACCGGTTTCTGGCATTTCAGCCGTCGTCGGCCCGGCTTGCTTGAATCCTGATGGTGCAGTGAGCAAGGGACTCATGTCTGAGTATACCTTGCCACACCTATAGTGGCCAAAAACGATTCAGAAAAGGGGGTGGTGAAGAACAGAGTGTCTGAATTAAGCAGACCACTCTTACCCAGTCCAAAGATTAGGGCTTGATCCATCACTGTTATTTAGCTCACTGCACCATCCCAGCTCAGAACCTGGCTATGTGCAAATTAGTCTGTCCCTGTCCCAGTACATCATAGGAACAGGGCAGACCAAACTACCAAACAAATTCGTCACCGGAAAGGAGACAAGCTTCCGGGGACCGGTTTCTGGCATTTCAGTCGTCGTCGGCCCGGCTTGCTTGAATCCTGATGGTGCAGTGAGCAAGGGACTCATGTCTGAGTATACCCTTCCACACCTATAGTCGCCAAAAACGATTCAGAAAAGGGGGTGGTGATGAACAGAGTGTCTGAATTAAGCAGACCACTCTTACCCAGTCCAAAGATCAGGGCTTGATCCATCACGGTTATTTAGCTCACTGCACCATCCCTGCTCAGAACCTGGCTATGTGCAAATTAGTCTGTCCCTGGCCCAGTGCATCATGGGAACAGGGCAGACCAAACTACCAAGCCAATTCTTCACCGGAAAGGAGACAAGCTTCCGGGGACCGGTTTCTGGCATTTCAGCCGTTGTCCGCCCGGCTTGCTTGAATACTGATGGTGCAGTGAGTAAGGGACTCATGTCTGAGTATACCCTGCCACAGCTATAGAGGCCAACACGATTCAGAAAAGGGGGTGGTGATGAACAGAGTGTCTGAATTAGGCAGACCACTCTTACCCAGTCCAAAGATCAGGGCTTGATCCATCACCGTTATTTAGCTCACTGCTCCATCCCAGCTCAGAACCTGGCTATGTGCAAATTGGTCTGTCCCTGGCCCAGTGCATCATGGGAACAGGGCAGACCAAACTACCAAGCCCATTCTTCACCGGAAAGGAGACAAGCTTCCGGGGACCGGTTTCTGGCATTTTAGCCGTCGTAGGCCCGGCTTGCTTGAATCCTGAGGGTGCAGTGAGAAAGGGACTCATGTCTGAGTATACCCTGCCACACCTATAGTGGCCAAAAACGATTCAGAAAAGGGGGTGATGATGAACAGAGTGTCTGAATTAAGCAGACCACTCTTACCCAGTCCAAAGATCATGGCTTGATCCATCACCTTTATTTAGCTCACTGCACCATCCCAGCTTAGAACCTGGCTTTGTGCAAATTAGTCTGTCCCTGGCCCAGTGCATCATGGGAACAGGGCAGACCAAACTACCAAGCCAATTCTTCACAGGAAAGGAGACAAGCTTCCGGGGACCGGTTTCTGGCATTTCAGCCGTCGTCGGCCCGGCTTGCTTGAATCCTGATGGTGCAGTGAGCAAGGGACTCATGTCTGAGTATACCTTGCCACACCTATAGTGGCCAAAAACGATTCAGAAAAGGGGGTGGTGAAGAACAGAGTGTCTGAATTAAGCAGACCACTCTTACCCAGTCCAAAGATTAGGGCTTGATCCATCACTGTTATTTAGCTCACTGCACCATCCCAGCTCAGAACCTGGCTATGTGCAAATTAGTCTGTCCCTGTCCAAGTACATCATGGGAACAGGGCAGACCAAACTACCAAACAAATTCGTCACCGGAAAGGAGACAAGCTTCCGGGGACCGGTTTCTGGCATTTCAGCCGTCGTCGGCCCGGCTTGCTTGAATCCTGATGGTGCAGTGAGCAAGGGACTCATGTCTGAGTATACCCTTCCACACCTATAGTGGCCAAAAACGATTCAGAAAAGGGGGTGGTGATGAACAGAGTGTCTGAATTAAGCAGACCACTCTTACCCAGTCCAAAGATCAGGGCTTGATCCATCACGGTTATTTAGCTCACTGCACCATCCCTGCTCAGAACCTGGCTATGTGCAAATTAGTCTGTCCCTGGCCCAGTGCATCATGGGAACAGGGCAGACCAAACTACCAAGCCAATTCTTCACCGGAAAGGAGACAAGCTTCCGGGGACCGGTTTCTGGCATTTCAGCCGTTGTCCGTCCGGCTTGCTTGAATACTGATGGTGCAGTGAGTAAGGGACTCATGTCTGAGTATACCCTGCCACAGCTATAGAGGCCAAAAACGATTCAGAAAAGGGGCTGGTGATGAACAGAGTGTCTGAATTAGGCAGACCACTCTTACCCAGTCCAAAGATCAGGGCTTGATCCATCACCGTTATTTAGCTCACTGCACCATCCCAGCTCAGAACCTGGCTATGTGCAAATTGGTCTGTCCCTGTCCCAGTGCATCATGGGAACAGGGCAGACCAAACTACCAAGCCAATTTTTCACCGGAAAGGAGACAAGCTTCCGGGGACCGGTTTCTGGCATTTTAGCCGTCGTCGGTCCGGCTTGCTTGAATCCTGAGGGTGCAGTGAGCAAGGGACTCATGTCTGAGTGTACCTTGCCACACCTATAGTGGCCAAAAACGATTCAGAAAAGGGGGTGATGATGAACAGAGTGTCTGAATTAAGCATTCCACTCTTACCCAGTCCAAAGGTCATGGCTTGATCCATCACCGTTATTTAGCTCACTGCACCATCCCAGCTTAGAACCTGGCTATGTGCAAATTAGTCTGTCCCTGGCCCAGTGCATCATGGGAACAGGGCAGACCAAACTACCAAGCCAATTCTTCACAGGAAAGGAGACAAGCTTACGGGGACCGGTTTCTGGCATTTCAGCCGTCGTCGGCCCGGCTTGCTTGAATCCTGATGGTGCAGTGAGCAAGGGACTCATGTCTGAGTATACCCTTCCACACCTATAGTGGCCAAAAACGATTCAGAAAAGGGGGTGGTGATGAACAGAGTGTCTGAATTAAGCAGACCACTCTTACCCAGTCCAAAGATCAGGGCTTGATCCATCACGGTTATTTAGCTCACTGCACCATCCCTGCTCAGAACCTGGCTATGTGCAAATTAGTCTGTCCCTGGCCCAGTGCATCATGGGAACAGGGCAGACCAAACTACCAAGCCAATTCTTCACCGGAAAGGAGACAAGCTTCCGGGGACCGGTTTCTGGCATTTCAGCCGTTGTCCGTCCGGCTTGCTTGAATACTGATGGTGCAGTGAGTAAGGGACTCATGTCTGAGTATACCCTGCCACAGCTATAGAGGCCAAAAACGATTCAGAAAAGGGGCTGGTGATGAACAGAGTGTCTGAATTAGGCAGACCACTCTTACCCAGTCCAAAGATCAGGGCTTGATCCATCACCGTTATTTAGCTCACTGCACCATCCCAGCTCAGAACCTGGCTATGTGCAAATTGGTCTGTCCCTGTCCCAGTGCATCATGGGAACAGGGCAGACCAAACTACCAAGCCAATTTTTCACCGGAAAGGAGACAAGCTTCCGGGGACCGGTTTCTGGCATTTTAGCCGTCGTCGGTCCGGCTTGCTTGAATCCTGAGGGTGCAGTGAGCAAGGGACTCATGTCTGAGTGTACCTTGCCACACCTATAGTGGCCAAAAACGATTCAGAAAAGGGGGTGATGATGAACAGAGTGTCTGAATTAAGCATTCCACTCTTACCCAGTCCAAAGGTCATGGCTTGATCCATCACCGTTATTTAGCTCACTGCACCATCCCAGCTTAGAACCTGGCTATGTGCAAATTAGTCTGTCCCTGGCCCAGTGCATCATGGGAACAGGGCAGACCAAACTACCAAGCCAATTCTTCACAGGAAAGGAGACAAGCTTACGGGGACCGGTTTCTGGCATTTCAGCCGTCGTCGGCCCGGCTTGCTTGAATCCTGATGGTGCAGTGAGCAAGGGACTCATGTCTGAGTATACCTTGCCACACCTATAGTGGCCAAAAACGATTCAGAAAAGGGGGTGGTGAAGAACAGAGTGTCTGAATTAAGCAGACCACTCTTACCCAGTCCAAAGATTAGGGCTTGATCCATCACTGTTATTTAGCTCACTGCACCATCCCAGCTCAGAACCTGGCTATGTGCAAATTAGTCTGTCCCTGTCCCAGTACATCATGGGAACAGGGCAGACCAAACTACCAAACAAATTCGTCACCGGAAAGGAGACAAGCTTCCGGGGACCGGTTTCTGGCATTTCAGCCGTCGTCGGCCCGGCTTGCTTGAATCCTGATGGTGCAGTGAGCAAGGGACTCATGTCTGAGTATACCCTGCCACGCCTATAATGGCCAAAAACGATTCAGAAAAGGGGGTGGTGAAGAACAGAGTGTCTGAATTAAGCAGACCACTCTTACCCAGTCCAAAGATCATGGCTTGATCCATCACCTTTATTTAGCTCACTGCACCATCCCAGCTTAGAACCTGGCTTTGTGCAAATTAGTCTGTCCCTGGCCCAGTGCATCATGGGAACAGGGCAGACCAAACTACCAAGCCAATTCTTCACAGGAAAGGAGACAAGCTTCCGGGGACCGGTTTCTGGCATTTCAGCCGTCGTCGGCCTGGCTTGCTTGAATCCTGATGGTGCAGTGAGCAAGGGACTCATGTCTGAGTATACCTTGCCACACCTATAGTGGCCAAAAACGATTCAGAAAAGGGGGTGGTGAAGAACAGAGTGTCTGAATTAAGCAGACCACTCTTACCCAGTCCAAAGATTAGGGCTTGATCCATCACTGTTATTTAGCTCACTGCACCATCCCAGCTCAGAACCTGGCTATGTGCAAATTAGTCTGTCCCTGTCCCAGTACATCATGGGAACAGGGCAGACCAAACTACCAAACAAATTCGTCACCGGAAAGGAGACAAGCTTCCGGGGACCGGTTTCTGGCATTTCAGCCGTCGTCGGCCCGGCTTGCTTGAATCCTGATGGTGCAGTGAGCAAGGGACTCATGTCTGAGTATACCCTTCCACACCTATAGTGGCCAAAAACGATTCAGAAAAGGGGGTGGTGATGAACAGAGTGTCTGAATTAAGCAGACCACTCTTACCCAGTCCAAAGATCAGGGCTTGATCCATCACCGTTATTTAGCTCACTGCACCATCCCAGCTCAGAACCTGGCTATGTGCAAATTGGTCTGTCCCTGTCCCAGTGCATCATGGGAACAGGGCAGACCAAACTACCAAGCCAATTCTTCACCGGAAAGGAGACAAGCTTCCGGGGACCGGTTTCTGGCATTTTAGCCGTCGTCGGTCCGGCTTGCTTGAATCCTGAGGGTGCAGTGAGCAAGGGACTCATGTCTGAGTGTACCTTGCCACACCTATAGTGGCCAAAAACGATTCAGAAAAGGGGGTGATGATGAACAGAGTGTCTGAATTAAGCATTCCACTCTTACCCAGTCCAAAGATCATGGCTTGATCCATCACCATTATTTAGCTCACTGCACCATCCCAGCTTAGAACCTGGCTATGTGCAAATTAGTCTGTCCCTGGCCCAGTGCATCATGGGAACAGGGCAGACCAAACTACCAAGCCAATTCTTCACAGGAAAGGAGACAAGCTTCCGGGGACCGGTTTCTGGCATTTCAGCCGTCGTCGGCCCGGCTTGCTTGAATCCTGATGGTGCAGTGAGCAAGGGACTCATGTCTGAGTATACCTTGCCACACCTATAGTGGCCAAAAACGATTCAGAAAAGGGGGTGGTGAAGAACAGAGTGTCTGAATTAAGCAGACCACTCTTACCCAGTCCAAAGATTAGGGCTTGATCCATCACTGTTATTTAGCTCACTGCACCATCCCAGCTCAGAACCTGGCTATGTGCAAATTAGTCTGTCCCTGTCCCAGTACATCATGGGAACAGGGCAGACCAAACTACCAAACAAATTCGTCACCGGAAAGGAGACAAGCTTCCGGGGACCAGTTTCTGGCATTTCAGCCGTCGTCGGCCCGGCTTGCTTGAATCCTGATGGTGCAGTGAGCAAGGGACTCATGTCTGAGTATACCCTGCCACGCCTATAATGGCCAAAAACGATTCAGAAAAGGGGGTGGTGAAGAACAGAGTGTCTGAATTAAGCAGACCACTCTTACCCAGTCCAAAGATCATGGCTTGATCCATCACCTTTATTTAGCTCACTGCACCATCCCAGCTTAGAACCTGGCTTTGTGCAAATTAGTCTGTCCCTGGCCCAGTGCATCATGGGAACAGGGCAGACCAAACTACCAAGCCAATTCTTCACAGGAAAGGAGACAAGCTTCCGGGGACCGGTTTCTGGCATTTCAGCCGTCGTCGGCCCGGCTTGCTTGAATCCTGATGGTGCAGTGAGCAAGGGACTCATGTCTGAGTATACCTTGCCACACCTATAGTGGCCAAAAACGATTCAGAAAAGGGGGTGGTGAAGAACAGAGTGTCTGAATTAAGCAGACCACTCTTACCCAGTCCAAAGATTAGGGCTTGATCCATCACTGTTATTTAGCTCACTGCACCATCCCAGCTCAGAACCTGGCTATGTGCAAATTAGTCTGTCCCTGTCCCAGTACATCATGGGAACAGGGCAGACCAAACTACCAAACAAATTCGTCACCGGAAAGGAGACAAGCTTCCGGGGACCGGTTTCTGGCATTTCAGCCGTCGTCGGCCCGGCTTGCTTGAATCCTGATGGTGCAGTGAGCAAGGGACTCATGTCTGAGTATACCCTTCCACACCTATAATGGCCAAAAACGATTCAGAAAAGGGGGTGGTGATGAACAGAGTGTCTGAATTAAGCAGACCACTCTTACCCAGTCCAAAGATCAGGGCTTGATCCATCACGGTTATTTAGCTCACTGCACCATCCCTGCTCAGAACCTGGCTATGTGCAAATTAGTCTGTCCCTGGCCCAGTGCATCATGGGAACAGGGCAGACCAAACTACCAAGCCAATTCTTCACCGGAAAGGAGACAAGCTTCCGGGGACCGGTTTCTGGCATTTCAGCCGTTGTCGGCCCGGCTTGCTTGAATACTGATGGTGCAGTGAGTAAGGGACTCATGTCTGAGTATACCCTGCCACAGCTATAGAGGCCAAAAACGATTCAGAAAAGGGGGTGGTGATGAACAGAGTGTCTGAATTAGGCAGACCACTCTTACCCAGTCCAAAGATCAGGGCTTGATCCATCACCGTTATTTAGCTCACTGCACCATCCCAGCTCAGAACCTGGCTATGTGCAAATTAGTCTGTCCCTGGCCCAGTGCATCATGGGAACAGGGCAGACCAAACTACCAAGCCAATTCGTCACCGGAAAGGAGACAAGCTTCCGGGGACCGGTTTCTGGCATTTCAGCCGTCGTCGGCCCGGCTTGCTTGAATCCTGAGGGTGCAGTGAGCAAGGGACTCATGTCTGAGTATACCCTTCCACACCTATAGTGGCCAAAAACGATTCAGAAAAGCGGGTGGTGATGAACAGAGTGTCTGAATTAAGAAGACCACTCTTACCCAGTCCAAAGATCAGGGCTTGATCCATCACCGTTATTTAGCTCACTGCACCATCCCAGCTCAGAACCTGGCTACGTGCAAATTAGTCTGTCCCTGGCCCAGTGCATCATGGGAACAGGGCAGACCAAACTACCAAGCCAATTTTTCACCGGAAAGGAGGCAAGCTTCCGGGGACCGGTTTCTGGCATTTCTGCCGTTGTCGGCCCGGCTTGCTTGAATACTGATGGTGCACTGAGTAAGGGACTCATGTCTGAGTATACCCTGCCACAGCTATAGTGGCCAAAAACGATTCAGAAAAGGGGGTGGTGATGAACAGAGTGTCTGAATTAGGCAGGTCACTCTTACCCAGTCCAAAGATCAGGGCTTGATCCATCACCTTTATTTAGCTCACTGCACCATCCCAGCTCAGAACCTGGCTATGTGCAAATTAGTCTGTCCCTGGCCCAGTGCATCATGGGAACAGGGCAGACCAAACTACCAAGCCAATTCTTCACCGGAAAGAAGACAAGCTTCCGGGGACCGGTTTCTGGCATTTCAGCCGTCGTCGGCCCGGCTTGCTTGAATCCTGATAGTGCAGTGAGCAAGGGACTCATGTTTGAGCATACCCTGCCACACCTATAGTGGCCAAAAACGATTCAGAAAAGGGGGTGGTGATGAACAGAGTGTCTGAATTAAGCAGACCACTCTTACCCAGTCCAAAGATCAGGGCTTGATCCATCACCGTTATTTAGCTCAGCGCACCATCCCAGCTCAGAACCTGGCTATGTGCAAATTAGTCTGTCCCTGGCACAGTGCATCATGGGAACAGGGCAGACCAAACTACCAAGCCAATTCTTCACCGGAAAGGAGACAAGCTTCTTGGGACAGGTTTTGGCACTTCAGCCGTCGTCGGCCCGGCTTGCTTGAATCCTGATGGTGCAGTAAGCAAGGGACTCATGTCTGAGTATACCCTGCCACACCTATAGTGGCCAAAAACGATTCAGAAAAGGGGGTGGTGAAGAACAGAGTGTCTGAGATAAGCAGACCACTCTTACCCAGTCCAAAGATCAGGGCTTGATCCATCACCGTTATTTAGCTCACTGTACCATCCCAGCTCAGATCCTGGCTATGTGCAAATTAGTCTGTCCCTGGCAAAGTGCATCATGGGAACAGGGCAGACCAAACTACCAAGCCAATTCTTCACCGGAAAGGAGACAAGCTTCCGGGGACCGGTTTCTGGCATTTCAGCCGTCGTCGGCCCGGCTTGCTTGAATCCTGATGGTGCAGTGAGCAAGGGACTTATGTCTGAGTATACCCTGCCACACCTATAGTGGCCAAAAACGATTCAGAAAAGGGGGTGGTGATGAACAGAGTGTCTGAATTAAGCAAACCACTCTTACCCAGTCCAAAGATCAGGGCTTGATTCATCACCGTTATTTAGCTCACTGCACCATCCCAGCTCAGAACCTGGCTATGTGCAAATTGGTCTGTCCCTGGCCCAGTGCATCATGGGAACAGGGCAGACCAAACTACCAATCCAATTCTTCACCGGAAAGGAGACAAGCTTCCGGGGACCGGTTTCTGGCATTTTAGCCTTCGTAGGCCCGGCTTGCTTGAATCCTGAGGGTGCAGTGAGAAAGGGACTCATGTCTGAGTATACCCTGCCACACCTATAGTGGCCAAAAACGATTCAGAAAAGGGGGTGATGATGAACAGAGTGTCTGAATTAAGCAGACCACTCTTACCCAGTCCAAAGATCATGGCTTGATCCATCACCTTTATTTAGCTCACTGCACCATCCCAGCTTAGAACCTGGCTTTGTGCAAATTAGTCTGTCCCTGGCCCAGTGCATCATGGGAACAGGGCAGACCAAACTACCAAGCCAATTCTTCACAGGAAAGGAGACAAGCTTCCGGGGACCGGTTTCTGGCATTTCAGCCGTCGTCGGCCCGGCTTGCTTGAATCCTGATGGTGCAGTGAGCAAGGGACTCATGTCTGAGTATACCTTGCCACACCTATAGTGGCCAAAAACGATTCAGAAAAGGGGGTGGTGAAGAACAGAGTGTCTGAATTAAGCAGACCACTCTTACCCAGTCCAAAGATTAGGGCTTGATCCATCACTGTTATTTAGCTCACTGCACCATCCCAGCTCAGAACCTGGCTATGTGCAAATTAGTCTGTCCCTGTCCCAGTACATCATGGGAACAGGGCAGACCAAACTACCAAACAAATTTGTCACCGGAAAGGAGACAAGCTTCCGGGGACCGGTTTCTGGCATTTCAGCCGTCGTCGGCCCGGCTTGCTTGAATCCTGATGGTGCAGTGAGCAAGGGACTCATGTCTGAGTATACCCTTCCACACCTATAGTGGCCAAAAACGATTCAGAAAAGGGGGTGGTGATGAACAGAGTGTCTGAATTAAGCAGACCACTCTTACCCAGTCCAAAGATCAGGGCTTGATTCATCACGGTTATTTAGCTCACTGCACCATCCCTGCTCAGAACCTGGCTATGTGCAAATTAGTCTGTCCCTGGCCCAGTGCATCATGGGAACAGGGCAGACCAAACTACCAAGCCAATTCTTCACCGGAAAGGAGACAAGCTTCCGGGGACCGGTTTCTGGCATTTCAGCCGTTGTCAGCCCGGCTTGCTTGAATACTGATGGTGCAGTGAGTAAGGGACTCATGTCTGAGTATACCCTGCCACAGCTATAGAGGCCAAAAACGATTCAGAAAAGGGGGTGGTGATGAACAGAGTGTCTGAATTAGGCAGACCACTCTTACCCAGTCCAAAGATCAGGGCTTGATCCATCACCGTTATTTAGCTCACTGCACCATCCCAGCTCAGAACCTGGCTATGTGCAAATTGGTCTGTCCCTGTCCCAGTGCATCATGGGAACAGGGCAGACCAAACTACCAAGCCAATTCTTCACCGGAAAGGAGACAAGCTTCCGGGGACCGGTTTCTGGCATTTTAGCCGTCGTCGGTCCGGCTTGCTTGAATCCTGAGGGTGCAGTGAGCAAGGGACTCATGTCTGAGTGTACCCTGCCACACCTATAGTGGCCAAAAACGATTCAGAAAAGGGGGTGATGATGAACAGAGTGTCTGAATTAAGCAGACCACTCTTACTCAGTCCAAAGATTAGGGCTTGATCCATCACCGTTATTTAGTTCACTGCACCATCCCAGCTCAGAACCTGGCTATGTGCAAATTAGTCTGTCCCTGGCCCAGTGCATCATGGGAACAGGGCAGACCAAACTACCAAGCCAATTCGTCACCGGAAAGGAGACAAGCTTCCGGGGACCGGTTTCTGGCATTTCAGCCGTCGTCGGCCCGGCTTGCTTGAATCCTGATGGTGCAGTGAGCAAGGGACTCATGTCTGAGTATACCCTTCCACACCTATAGTGGCCAGAAACGATTCAGAAAAGGGGGTGGTGATGAACAGAGTGTCTGAATTAAGCAGACCACTCTTACCCAGTCCAAAGATCAGGGCTTGATCCATCACCGTTATTTAGCTCACTGCACCATCCCAGCTCAGAACCTGGCTATGTGCAAATTAGTCTGTCCCTGGCCCAGTGCATCATGGGAACAAGGCAGACCAAACTACCAAGCCAATTCTTCACCGGAAAGGAGACAAGCTTCCGGGGACCGGTTACTGGCATTTCTGCCGTTGTCGGCCCGGCTTGCTTGAATACTGATGGTGCACTGAGTAAGGGACTCATGTCTGAGTATACCCTGCCACAGCTATAGTGGCCAAAAACGATTCAGAAAAGGGGGTGGTGATGAACAGAGTGTCTGAATTAGGCAGGTCACTCTTACCCAGTCCAAAGATCAGGGCTTGATCCATCACCTTTATTTAGCTCACTGCACCATCCCAGCTCAGAACCTGGCTATGTGCAAATTAGTCTGTCCCTGGCCCAGTGCATCATGGGAACAGGGCAGACCAAACTACCAAGCCAATTCTTCACCAGAAAGGAGAGAAGCTTCCGGGGACCGGTTTCTGGCATTTCAGCCGTTGTCGGCCGGCTTGCTTGAATCCTGATAGTGCAGTGAGCAAGGGACTCATGTCTGAGTATACCCTGCCACACCTATAGTGGCCAAAAACGATTCAGAAAAGGGGGTGGTGATGAACAGAGTGTCTGAATTAAGCAGACCACTCTTTCCCAGTCCAAAGATCAGGGCTTGATCCATCACCGTTATTTAGCTCAGCGCACCATCCCAGCTCAGAACCTGGCTATGTGCAAATTAGTCTGTCCCTGGCCCAGTGCATCATGGGAACAGGGCAGACCAAACTACCAAGCCAATTCTTCACCGGAAAGGAGACAAGCTTCCGGGGACCGGTTTCTGGCATTTCAGCCGCCGTCGGCCCGGCTTGCTTGAATCCTGATGGTGCAGTGAGCAAGGGACTTATGTCTGAGTATACCCTGCCACACCTATAGTGGCCAAAAACGATTCAGAAAAGGGGGTGGTGATGAACAGAGTGTCTGAATTAAGCAGACCACTCTTACCCAGTCCAAAGATCAGGGCTTGATCCATCACCGTTATTTAGCTCACTGCACCATCCCAGCTCAGAACCTGGCTATGTGCAAATTGGTCTGTCCCTGGCCCAGTGCATCATGGGAACAGGGCAGACCAAACTACCAAGCCAATTCTTCACCGGAAAGGAGACAAGCTTCCGGGAACCGGTTTCTGGCATTTTAGCCGTCGTAGGCCCGGCTTCGTTGAATCCTGAGGGTGCAGTGAGCAAGGGACTCATTTCTGAGTATACCCTTCCACACGTATAGTGGCCAAAAACGATTCAGAAAAGGGGGTGGTGATGAACAGAGTGTCTGAATTAGGCAGACCACTCTTACCCAGTCCAAAGATCAGGGCTTGATCCATCACCGTTATTTAGCTCACTGCACCATCCCAGCTCAGAACCTGGCTATGTGCAAATTAGTCTGTCCCTGGCCCAGTGCATCATGGGAACAGGGCAGACCAAACTACCAAGCCAATTCTTCGCGGGAAAGGAGACAAGCTTCCGGGGACCGGTTTCTGGCATTTCAGCCGTCGTCGGCCCGGCTTGCTTGAATCCTGATGGTGCAGTGAGCAAGGGACTCATGTCTGAGTATACCCTGCCGCACCTATAGTGGCCAAAAACGATTCAGAAAAGGGGGTGGTGATGAACAGAGTGTTTGAATTAAGCAGTCCACTCTTACCCAGTCCAAAGATCATGGCTTGATCCATCACCGTTATTTAGCTCACTGCACCATCCCAGCTTAGAACCTGGCTATGTGCAAATTAGTCTGTCCCTGGCCCAGTGCATCATGGGAACAGGGCAGACCAAACTACCATGCCAATTCTTCACCGGAAAGGAGACAAGCTTCCGGGGACCGGTTTCTGGCATTTCAGCCGCCGTCGGCCCGGCTTGCTTGAATCCTGATGGTGCAGTGAGCAAGGGACTCATGTCTGAGTATACCCTGCCACACCTATAGTGGCCAAAAACGATTCAGAAAAGGGGGTGGTGAAGAACAGAGTGTCTGAATTAAGCAGACCACTCTTACCCAGTCCAAAGATTAGGGCTTGATCCATCACCGTTATTTAGCTCACTGCACCATCCCAGCTCAGAACCTGGCTATGTGCAAATTAGTCTGTCCCTGGCCCAGTGCATCATGGGAACAGGGCAGACCAAACTACCAAGCCAATTCGTAACCGGAAAGGAGACAAGCTTCCGGGGACCGGTTTCTGGCATTTCAGCCGTCGTCGGCCCGGCTTGCTTGAATCCTGATGGTGCAGTGAGCAAGGGACTCATGTCTGAGTATACCCTTTCACACGTATAGTGGCCAAAAACGATTCAGAAAAGGGGGTGGTGATGAACAGAGTGTCTGAATTAAGCAGACCACTCTTACCCAGTCCAAAGATCAGGGCTTGATCCATCACCGTTATTTAGCTCACTGTACCATCCCAGCTCAGATCCTGGCTATGTGCAAATTAGTCTGTCCCTGGCAAAGTGCATCATGGGAACAGGGCAGACCAAACTACCAAGCCAATTCTTCACCGGAAAGGAGACAAGCTTCCGGGGACCGGTTTCTGGCATTTCAGCCGTCGTCGGCCCGGCTTGCTTGAATCCTGATGGTGCAGTGAGCAAGGGACTTATGTCTGAGTATACCCTGCCACACCTATAGTGGCCAAAAACGATTCAGAAAAGGGGGTGGTGATGAACAGAGTGTCTGAATTAAGCAGACCACTCTTACCCAGTCCAAAGATCAGGGCTTGATCCATCACCGTTATTTAGCTCACTGCACCATCCCAGCTCAGAACCTGGCTATGTGCAAATTGGTCTGTCCCTGGCCCAGTGCATCATGGGAACAGGGCAGACCAAACTACCAAGCCAATTCTTCACCGGAAAGGAGACAAGCTTCCGGGGACCGGTTTCTGGCATTTTAGCCGTCGTAGGCCCGGCTTGCTTGAATCCTGAGGGTGCAGTGAGAAAGGGACTCATGTCTGAGTATACCCTGCCACACCTATAGTGGCCAAAAACGATTCAAAAAAGGGGGTGATGATGAACAGAGTGTCTGAATTAAGCAGACCACTCTTACCCAGTCCAAAGATCATGGCTTGATCCATCACCTTTATTTAGCTCACTGCACCATCCCAGCTTAGAACCTGGCTTTGTGCAAATTAGTCTGTCCCTGGCCCAGTGCATCATGGGAACAGGGCAGACCAAACTACCAAGCCAATTCTTCACAGGAAAGGAGACAAGCTTCCGGGGACCGGTTTCTGGCATTTCAGCCGTCGTCGGCCCGGCTTGCTTGAATCCTGATGGTGCAGTGAGCAAGGGACTCATGTCTGAGTATACCTTGCCACACCTATAGTGACCAAAAACGATTCAGAAAAGGGGGTGGTGAAGAACAGAGTGTCTGAATTAAGCAGACCACTCTTACCCAGTCCAAAGATCAGGGCTTGATCCATCACCGTTATTTAGCTCACTGCACCATCCCAGCTCAGAACCTGGCTATGTGCAAATTAGTCTGTCCCTGGCCCAGTGCATCATGGGAACAGGGCAGACCAAACTACCAAGCCAATTCTTCACCGGAAAGGAGGCAAGCTTCCGGGGACCGGTTTCTGGCATTTCTGCCGTTGTCGGCCCGGCTTGCTTGAATACTGATGGTGCACTGAGTAAGGGACTCATGTCTGAGTATACCCTGCCACAGCTATAGTGGCCAAAAACGATTCAGAAAAGGGGGTGGTGATGAACAGAGTGTCTGAATTAGGCAGGTCACTCTTACCCAGTCCAAAGATCAGGGCTTGATCCATCACCTTTATTTAGCTCACTGCACCATCCCAGCTCAGAACCTGGCTATGTGCAAATTAGTCTGTCCCTGGCCCAGTGCATCATGGGAACAGGGCAGACCAAACTACCAAGCCAATTCTTCACAGGAAAGGAGACAAGCTTCCGGGGACCGGTTTCTGGCATTTCAGCCGTCGTCGGCCCGGCTTGCTTGAATCCTGATGGTGCAGTGAGCAAGGGACTCATGTCTGAGTATACCTTGCCACACCTATAGTGGCCAAAAACGATTCAGAAAAGGGGGTGGTGAAGAACAGAGTGTCTGAGATAAGCAGACCACTCTTACCCAGTCCAAAGATCAGGGCTTGATCCATCACCGTTATTTAGCTCACTGTACCATCCCAGCTCAGATCCTGGCTATGTGCAAATTAGTCTGTCCCTGGCAAAGTGCATCATGGGAACAGGGCAGACCAAACTACCAAGCCAATTCTTCACCGGAAAGGAGACAAGCTTCCGGGGACCGGTTTCTGGCATTTCAGCCGTCGTCGGCCCGGCTTGCTTGAATCCTGATGGTGCAGTGAGCAAGGGACTTATGTCTGAGTATACCCTGCCACACCTATAGTGGCCAAAAACGATTCAGAAAAGGGGGTGGTGATTAACAGAGTGTCTGAATTAAGCAAACCACTCTTACCCAGTCCAAAGATCAGGGCTTGATTCATCACCGTTATTTAGCTCACTGCACCATCCCAGCTCAGAACCTGGCTATGTGCAAATTGGTCTGTCCCTGGCCCAGTGCATCATGGGAACAGGGCAGACCAAACTACCAATCCAATTCTTCACCGGAAAGGAGACAAGCTTCCGGGGACCGGTTTCTGGCATTTTAGCCTTCGTAGGCCCGGCTTGCTTGAATCCTGAGGGTGCAGTGAGAAAGGGACTCATGTCTGAGTATACCCTGCCACACCTATAGTGGCCAAAAACGATTCAGAAAAGGGGGTGATGATGAACAGAGTGTCTGAATTAAGCAGACCACTCTTACCCAGTCCAAAGATCATGGCTTGATCCATCACCTTTATTTAGCTCACTGCACCATCCCAGCTTAGAACCTGGCTTTGTGCAAATTAGTCTGTCCCTGGCCCAGTGCATCATGGGAACAGGGCAGACCAAACTACCAAGCCAATTCTTCACAGGAAAGGAGACAAGCTTCCGGGGACCGGTTTCTGGCATTTCAGCCGTCGTCGGCCCGGCTTGCTTGAATCCTGATGGTGCAGTGAGCAAGGGACTCATGTCTGAGTATACCTTGCCACACCTATAGTGGCCAAAAACGATTCAGAAAAGGGGGTGGTGAAGAACAGAGTGTCTGAATTAAGCAGACCACTCTTACCCAGTCCAAAGATTAGGGCTTGATCCATCACTGTTATTTAGCTCACTGCACCATCCCAGCTCAGAACCTGGCTATGTGCAAATTAGTCTGTCCCTGTCCCAGTACATCATGGGAACAGGGCAGACCAAACTACCAAACAAATTCGTCACCGGAAAGGAGACAAGCTTCCGGGGACCGGTTTCTGGCATTTCAGCCGTCGTCGGCCCGGCTTGCTTGAATCCTGATGGTGCAGTGAGCAAGGGACTCATGTCTGAGTATACCCTTCCACACCTATAGTGGCCAAAAACGATTCAGAAAAGGGGGTGGTGATGAACAGAGTGTCTGAATTAAGCAGACCACTCTTACCCAGTCCAAAGATCAGGGCTTGATTCATCACGGTTATTTAGCTCACTGCACCATCCCTGCTCAGAACCTGGCTATGTGCAAATTAGTCTGTCCCTGGCCCAGTGCATCATGGGAACAGGGCAGACCAAACTACCAAGCCAATTCTTCACCGGAAAGGAGACAAGCTTCCGGGGACCGGTTTCTGGCATTTCAGCCGTTGTCGGCCCGGCTTGCTTGAATACTGATGGTGCAGTGAGTAAGGGACTCATGTCTGAGTATACCCTGCCACAGCTATAGAGGCCAAAAACGATTCAGAAAAGGGGGTGGTGATGAACAGAGTGTCTGAATTAGGCAGACCACTCTTACCCAGTCCAAAGATCAGGGCTTGATCCATCACCGTTATTTAGCTCACTGCACCATCCCAGCTCAGAACCTGGCTATGTGCAAATTGGTCTGTCCCTGTCCCAGTGCATCATGGGAACAGGGCAGACCAAACTACCAAGCCAATTCTTCACCGGAAAGGAGACAAGCTTCCGGGGACCGGTTTCTGGCATTTTAGCCGTCGTCGGTCCGGCTTGCTTGAATCCTGAGGGTGCAGTGAGCAAGGGACTCATGTCTGAGTGTACCCTGCCACACCTATAGTGGCCAAAAACGATTCAGAAAAGGGGGTGATGATGAACAGAGTGTCTGAATTAAGCAGACCACTCTTACTCAGTCCAAAGATTAGGGCTTGATCCATCACCGTTATTTAGTTCACTGCACCATCCCAGCTCAGAACCTGGCTATGTGCAAATTAGTCTGTCCCTGGCCCAGTGCATCATGGGAACAGGGCAGACCAAACTACCAAGCCAATTCGTCACCGGAAAGGAGACAAGCTTCCGGGGACCGGTTTCTGGCATTTCAGCCGTCGTCGGCCCGGCTTGCTTGAATCCTGATGGTGCAGTGAGCAAGGGACTCATGTCTGAGTATACCCTTCCACACCTATAGTGCCAGAAACGATTCAGAAAAGGGGGTGGTGATGAACAGAGTGTCTGAATTAAGCAGACCACTCTTACCCAGTCCAAAGATCAGGGCTTGATCCATCACCGTTATTTAGCTCACTGCACCATCCCAGCTTAGAACCTGGCTATGTGCAAATTAGTCTGTCCCTGGCCCAGTGCATCATGGGAACAAGGCAGACCAAACTACCAAGCCAATTCTTCACCGGAAAGGAGACAAGCTTCCGGGGACCGGTTACTGGCATTTCTGCCGTTGTCGGCCCGGCTTGCTTGAATACTGATGGTGCACTGAGTAAGGGACTCATGTCTGAGTATACCCTGCCACAGCTATAGTGGCCAAAAACGATTCAGAAAAGGGGGTGGTGATGAACAGAGTGTCTGAATTAGGCAGGTCACTCTTACCCAGTCCAAAGATCAGGGCTTGATCCATCACCTTTATTTAGCTCACTGCACCATCACAGCTCAGAACCTGGCTATGTGCAAATTAGTCTGTCCCTGGCCCAGTGCATCATGGGAACAGGGCAGACCAAACTACCAAGCCAATTCTTCACCAGAAAGGAGAGAAGCTTCCGGGGACCGGTTTCTGGCATTTCAGCCGTTGTCGGCCGGCTTGCTTGAATCCTGATAGTGCAGTGAGCAAGGGACTCATGTCTGAGTATACCCTGCCACACCTATAGTGGCCAAAAACGATTCAGAAAAGGGGGTGGTGATGAACAGAGTGTCTGAATTAAGCAGACCACTCTTTCCCAGTCCAAAGATCAGGGCTTGATCCATCACCGTTATTTAGCTCAGCGCACCATCCCAGCTCAGAACCTGGCTATGTGCAAATTAGTCTGTCCCTGGCCCAGTGCATCATGGGAACAGGGCAGACCAAACTACCAAGCCAATTCTTCACCGGAAAGGAGACAAGCTTCCGGGGACCGGTTTCTGGCATTTCAGCCGCCGTCGGCCCGGCTTGCTTGAATCCTGATGGTGCAGTGAGCAAGGGACTTATGTCTGAGTATACCCTGCCACACCTATAGTGGCCAAAAACGATTCAGAAAAGGGGGTGGTGATGAACAGAGTGTCTGAATTAAGCAGACCACTCTTACCCAGTCCAAAGATCAGGGCTTGATCCATCACCGTTATTTAGCTCACTGCACCATCCCAGCTCAGAACCTGGCTATGTGCAAATTGGTCTGTCCCTGGCCCAGTGCATCATGGGAACAGGGCAGACCAAACTACCAAGCCAATTCTTCACCGGAAAGGAGACAAGCTTCCGGGAACCGGTTTCTGGCATTTTAGCCGTCGTAGGCCCGGCTTCGTTGAATCCTGAGGGTGCAGTGAGCAAGGGACTCATTTCTGAGTATACCCTTCCACACGTATAGTGGCCAAAAACGATTCAGAAAAGGGGGTGGTGATGAACAGAGTGTCTGAATTAGGCAGACCACTCTTACCCAGTCCAAAGATCAGGGCTTGATCCATCACCGTTATTTAGCTCACTGCACCATCCCAGCTCAGAACCTGGCTATGTGCAAATTAGTCTGTCCCTGGCCCAGTGCATCATGGGAACAGGGCAGACCAAACTACCAAGCCAATTCTTCGCGGGAAAGGAGACAAGCTTCCGGGGACCGGTTTCTGGCATTTCAGCCGTCGTCGGCCCGGCTTGCTTGAATCCTGATGGTGCAGTGAGCAAGGGACTCATGTCTGAGTATACCCTGCCGCACCTATAGTGGCCAAAAACGATTCAGAAAAGGGGGTGGTGATGAACAGAGTGTTTGAATTAAGCAGTCCACTCTTACCCAGTCCAAAGATCATGGCTTGATCCATCACCGTTATTTAGCTCACTGCACCATCCCAGCTTAGAACCTGGCTATGTGCAAATTAGTCTGTCCCTGGCCCAGTGCATCATGGGAACAGGGCAGACCAAACTACCATGCCAATTCTTCACCGGAAAGGAGACAAGCTTCCGGGGACCGGTTTCTGGCATTTCAGCCGCCGTCGGCCCGGCTTGCTTGAATCCTGATGGTGCAGTGAGCAAGGGACTCATGTCTGAGTATACCCTGCCACACCTATAGTGGCCAAAAACGATTCAGAAAAGGGGGTGGTGAAGAACAGAGTGTCTGAATTAAGCAGACCACTCTTACCCAGTCCAAAGATTAGGGCTTGATCCATCACCGTTATTTAGCTCACTGCACCATCCCAGCTCAGAACCTGGCTATGTGCAAATTAGTCTGTCCCTGGCCCAGTGCATCATGGGAACAGGGCAGACCAAACTACCAAGCCAATTCGTAACCGGAAAGGAGACAAGCTTCCGGGGACCGGTTTCTGGCATTTCAGCCGTCGTCGGCCCGGCTTGCTTGAATCCTGATGGTGCAGTGAGCAAGGGACTCATGTCTGAGTATACCCTTCCACACGTATAGTGGCCAAAAACGATTCAGAAAAGGGGGTGGTGATGAACAGAGTGTCTGAATTAAGCAGACCACTCTTACCCAGTCCAAAGATCAGGGCTTGATCCATCACCGTTATTTAGCTCACTGTACCATCCCAGCTCAGATCCTGGCTATGTGCAAATTAGTCTGTCCCTGGCAAAGTGCATCATGGGAACAGGGCAGACCAAACTACCAAGCCAATTCTTCACCGGAAAGGAGACAAGCTTCCGGGGACCGGTTTCTGGCATTTCAGCCGTCGTCGGCCCGGCTTGCTTGAATCCTGATGGTGCAGTGAGCAAGGGACTTATGTCTGAGTATACCCTGCCACACCTATAGTGGCCAAAAACGATTCAGAAAAGGGGGTGGTGATGAACAGAGTGTCTGAATTAAGCAGACCACTCTTACCCAGTCCAAAGATCAGGGCTTGATCCATCACCGTTATTTAGCTCACTGCACCATCCCAGCTCAGAACCTGGCTATGTGCAAATTGGTCTGTCCCTGGCCCAGTGCATCATGGGAACAGGGCAGACCAAACTACCAAGCCAATTCTTCACCGGAAAGGAGACAAGCTTCCGGGGACCGGTTTCTGGCATTTTAGCCGTCGTAGGCCCGGCTTGCTTGAATCCTGAGGGTGCAGTGAGAAAGGGACTCATGTCTGAGTATACCCTGCCACACCTATAGTGGCCAAAAACGATTCAGAAAAGGGGGTGATGATGAACAGAGTGTCTGAATTAAGCAGACCACTCTTACCCAGTCCAAAGATCATGGCTTGATCCATCACCTTTATTTAGCTCACTGCACCATCCCAGCTTAGAACCTGGCTTTGTGCAAATTAGTCTGTCCCTGGCCCAGTGCATCATGGGAACAGGGCAGACCAAACTACCAAGCCAATTCTTCACAGGAAAGGAGACAAGCTTCCGGGGACCGGTTTCTGGCATTTCAGCCGTCGTCGGCCCGGCTTGCTTGAATCCTGATGGTGCAGTGAGCAAGGGACTCATGTCTGAGTATACCTTGCCACACCTATAGTGACCAAAAACGATTCAGAAAAGGGGGTGGTGAAGAACAGAGTGTCTGAATTAAGCAGACCACTCTTACCCAGTCCAAAGATTAGGGCTTGATCCATCACTGTTATTTAGCTCACTGCACCATCCCAGCTCAGAACCTGGCTTTGTGCAAATTAGTCTGTCCCTGGCCCAGTGCATCATGGGAACAGGGCAGACCAAACTACCAAGCCAATTCTTCACAGGAAAGGAGACAAGCTTCCGGGGACCGGTTTCTGGCATTTCAGCCGTCGTCGGCCCGGCTTGCTTGAATCCTGATGGTGCAGTGAGCAAGGGACTCATGTCTGAGTATACCCTGCCGCACCTATAGTGGCCAAAAACGATTCAGAAAAGGGGGTGGTGATGAACAGAGTGTTTGAATTAAGCAGTCCACTCTTACCCAGTCCAAAGATCATGGCTTGATCCATCACCGTTATTTAGCTCACTGCACCATCCCAGCTTAGAACCTGGCTATGTGCAAATTAGTCTGTCCCTGGCCCAGTGCATCATGGGAACAGGGCAGACCAAACTACCATGCCAATTCTTCACCGGAAAGGAGACAAGCTTCCGGGGACCGGTTTCTGGCATTTCAGCCGCCGTCGGCCCGGCTTGCTTGAATCCTGATGGTGCAGTGAGCAAGGGACTCATGTCTGAGTATACCCTGCCACACCTATAGTGGCCAAAAACGATTCAGAAAAGGGGGTGGTGAAGAACAGAGTGTCTGAATTAAGCAGACCACTCTTACCCAGTCCAAAGATTAGGGCTTGATCCATCACCGTTATTTAGCTCACTGCACCATCCCAGCTCAGAACCTGGCTATGTGCAAATTAGTCTGTCCCTGGCCCAGTGCATCATGGGAACAGGGCAGACCAAACTACCAAGCCAATTCGTAACCGGAAAGGAGACAAGCTTCCGGGGACCGGTTTCTGGCATTTCAGCCGTCGTCGGCCCGGCTTGCTTGAATCCTGATGGTGCAGTGAGCAAGGGACTCATGTCTGAGTATACCCTTCCACACGTATAGTGGCCAAAAACGATTCAGAAAAGGGGGTGGTGATGAACAGAGTGTCTGAATTAAGCAGACCACTCTTACCCAGTCCAAAGATCAGGGCTTGATCCATCACCGTTATTTAGCTCACTGTACCATCCCAGCTCAGATCCTGGCTATGTGCAAATTAGTCTGTCCCTGGCAAAGTGCATCATGGGAACAGGGCAGACCAAACTACCAAGCCAATTCTTCACCGGAAAGGAGACAAGCTTCCGGGGACCGGTTTCTGGCATTTCAGCCGTCGTCGGCCCGGCTTGCTTGAATCCTGATGGTGCAGTGAGCAAGGGACTTATGTCTGAGTATACCCTGCCACACCTATAGTGGCCAAAAACGATTCAGAAAAGGGGGTGGTGATGAACAGAGTGTCTGAATTAAGCAGACCACTCTTACCCAGTCCAAAGATCAGGGCTTGATCCATCACCGTTATTTAGCTCACTGCACCATCCCAGCTCAGAACCTGGCTATGTGCAAATTGGTCTGTCCCTGGCCCAGTGCATCATGGGAACAGGGCAGACCAAACTACCAAGCCAATTCTTCACCGGAAAGGAGACAAGCTTCCGGGGACCGGTTTCTGGCATTTTAGCCGTCGTAGGCCCGGCTTGCTTGAATCCTGAGGGTGCAGTGAGAAAGGGACTCATGTCTGAGTATACCCTGCCACACCTATAGTGGCCAAAAACGATTCAGAAAAGGGGGTGATGATGAACAGAGTGTCTGAATTAAGCAGACCACTCTTACCCAGTCCAAAGATCATGGCTTGATCCATCACCTTTATTTAGCTCACTGCACCATCCCAGCTTAGAACCTGGCTTTGTGAAAATTAGTTTGTCCCTGGCCCAGTGCATCATGGGAACAGGGCAGACCAAACTACCAAGCCAATTCTTCACAGGAAAGGAGACAAGCTTCCGGGGACCGGTTTCTGGCATTTCAGCCGTCGTCGGCCCGGCTTGCTTGAATCCTGATGGTGCAGTGAGCAAGGGACTCATGTCTGAGTATACCTTGCCACACCTATAGTGACCAAAAACGATTCAGAAAAGGGGGTGGTGAAGAACAGAGTGTCTGAATTAAGCAGACCACTCTTACCCAGTCCAAAGATTAGGGCTTGATCCATCACTGTTATTTAGCTCACTGCACCATCCCAGCTCAGAACCTGGCTATGTGCAAATTAGTCTGTCCCTGTCCCAGTACATCATGGGAACAGGGCAGACCAAACTACCAAACAAATTCGTCACCGGAAAGGAGACAAGCTTCCGGGGACCGGTTTCTGGCATTTCAGCCGTCGTCGGCCCGGCTTGCTTGAATCCTGATGGTGCAGTGAGCAAGGGACTCATGTCTGAGTATACCCTTCCACACCTATAGTCGCCAAAAACGATTCAGAAAAGGGGGTGGTGATGAACAGAGTGTCTGAATTAAGCAGACCACTCTTACCCAGTCCAAAGATCAGGGCTTGATCCATCACGGTTATTTAGCTCACTGCACAATCCCTGCTCAGAACCTGGCTATGTGCAAATTAGTCTGTCCCTGGCCCAGTGCATCATGGGAACAGGGCAGACCAAACTACCAAGCCAATTCTTCACCGGAAAGGAGACAAGCTTCCGGGGACCGGTTTCTGGCATTTCAGCCGTTGTCGGCCCGGCTTGCTTGAATACTGATGGTGCAGTGAGTAAGGGACTCATGTCTGAGTATACCCTGCCACAGCTATAGAGGCCAAAACGATTCAGAAAAGGGGGTGGTGATGAACGGAGTGTCTGAATTAGGCAGACCACTCTTACCCAGTCCAAAGATCAGGGCTTGATCCATCACCGTTATTTAGCTCACTGCACCATCCCAGCTCAGAACCTGGCTATGTGCAAATTGGTCTGTCCCTGGCCCAGTGCATCATGGGAACAGGGCAGACCAAACTACCAAGCCAATTCTTCACCGGAAAGGAGACAAGCTTCCGGGGACCGGTTTCTGGCATTTTAGCCGTCGTAGGCCCGGCTTGCTTGAATCCTGAGGGTGCAGTGAGAAAGGGACTAATGTCTGAGTATACCCTGCCACACCTATAGTGGCCAAAAACGATTCAGAAAAGGGGGTGATGATGAACAGAGTGTCTGAATTAAGCAGACCACTCTTACCCAGTCCAAAGATCATGGCTTGATCCATCACCTTTATTTAGCTCACTGCACCATCCCAGCTTAGAACCTGGCTTTGTGCAAATTAGTCTGTCCCTGGCCCAGTGCATCATGGGAACAGGGCAGACCAAACTACCAAGCCAATTCTTCACAGGAAAGGAGACAAGCTTCCGGGGACCGGTTTCTGGCATTTCAGCCGTCGTCGGCCCGGCTTGCTTGAATCCTGATGGTGCAGTGAGCAAGGGACTCATGTCTGAGTATACCTTGCCACACCTATAGTGGCCAAAAACGATTCAGAAAAGGGGGTGGTGAAGAACAGAGTGTCTGAATTAAGCAGACCACTCTTACCCAGTCCAAAGATTAGGGCTTGATCCATCACTGTTATTTAGCTCACTGCACCATCCCAGCTCAGAACCTGGCTATGTGCAAATTAGTCTGTCCCTGTCCCAGTACATCATGGGAACAGGGCAGACCAAACTACCAAACAAATTCGTCACCGGAAAGGAGACAAGCTTCCGGGGACCGGTTTCTGGCATTTCAGCCGTCGTCGGCCCGGCTTGCTTGAATCCTGATGGTGCAGTGAGCAAGGGACTCATGTCTGAGTATACCCTTCCACACCTATAGTGGCCAAAAACGATTCAGAAAAGGGGGTGGTGATGAACAGAGTGTCTGAATTAAGCAGACCACTCTTACCCAGTCCAAAGATCAGGGCTTGATCCATCACGGTTATTTAGCTCACTGCACCATCCCTGCTCAGAACCTGGCTATGTGCAAATTAGTCTGTCCCTGGCCCAGTGCATCATGGGAACAGGGCAGACCAAACTACCAAGCCAATTCTTCACCGGAAAGGAGACAAGCTTCCGGGGACCGGTTTCTGGCATTTCAGCCGTTGTCCGTCCGGCTTGCTTGAATACTGATGGTGCAGTGAGTAAGGGACTCATGTCTGAATATACCCTGCCACAGCTATAGAGGCCAAAAACGATTCAGAAAAGGGGCTGGTGATGAACAGAGTGTCTGAATTAGGCAGACCACTCTTACCCAGTCCAAAGATCAGGGCTTGATCCATCACCGTTATTTAGCTCACTGCACCATCCCAGCTCAGAACCTGGCTATGTGCAAATTGGTCTGTCCCTGTCCCAGTGCATCATGGGAACAGGGCAGACCAAACTACCAAGCCAATTTTTCACCGGAAAGGAGACAAGCTTCCGGGGACCGGTTTCTGGCATTTTAGCCGTCGTCGGTCCGGCTTGCTTGAATCCTGAGGGTGCAGTGAGCAAGGGACTCATGTCTGAGTGTACCTTGCCACACCTATAGTGGCCAAAAACGATTCAGAAAAGGGGGTGATGATGAACAGAGTGTCTGAATTAAGCATTCCACTCTTACCCAGTCCAAAGATCATGGCTTGATCCATCACCGTTATTTAGCTCACTGCACCATCCCAGCTTAGAACCTGGCTATGTGCAAATTAGTCTGTCCCTGGCCCAGTGCATCATGGGAACAGGGCAGACCAAACTACCAAGCCAATTCTTCACAGGAAAGGAGACAAGCTTCCGGGGACCGGTTTCTGGCATTTCAGCCGTCGTCGGCCCGGCTTGCTTGAATCCTGATGGTGCAGTGAGCAAGGGACTCATGTCTGAGTATACCTTGCCACACCTATAGTGGCCAAAAACGATTCAGAAAAGGGGGTGGTGAAGAACAGAGTGTCTGAATTAAGCAGACCACTCTTACCCAGTCCAAAGATTAGGGCTTGGTCCATCACTGTTATTTAGCTCACTGCACCATCCCAGCTCAGAACCTGGCTATGTGCAAATTAGTCTGTCCCTGTCCCAGTACATCATGGGAACAGGGCAGACCAAACTACCAAACAAATTCGTCACCGGAAAGGAGACAAGCTTCCGGGGACCGGTTTCTGGCATTTCAGCCGTCGTCGGCCCGGCTTGCTTGAATCCTGATGGTGCAGTGAGCAAGGGACTCATGTCTGAGTATACCCTGCCACGCCTATAATGGCCAAAAACGATTCAGAAAAGGGGGTGGTGAAGAACAGAGTGTCTGAATTAAGCAGACCACTCTTACCCAGTCCAAAGATCATGGCTTGATCCATCACCTTTATTTAGCTCACTGCACCATCCCAGCTTAGAACCTGGCTTTGTGCAAATTAGTCTGTCCCTGGCCCAGTGCATCATGGGAACAGGGCAGACCAAACTACCAAGCCAATTCTTCACAGGCAAGGAGACAAGCTTCCGGGGACCGGTTTCTGGCATTTCAGCCGTCGTCGGCCCGGCTTGCTTGAATCCTGATGGTGCAGTGAGCAAGGGACTCATGTCTGAGTATACCGTGCCACACCTATAGTGGCCAAAAACGATTCAGAAAAGGGGGTGGTGAAGAACAGAGTGTCTGAATTAAGCAGACCACTCTTACCCAGTCCAAAGATTAGGGCTTGATCCATCACTGTTATTTAGCTCACTGCACCATCCCAGCTCAGAACCTGGCTATGTGCAAATTAGTCTGTCCCTGTCCCAGTACATCATGGGAACAGGGCAGACCAAACTACCAAACAAATTCGTCACCGGAAAGGAGACAAGCTTCCGGGGACCGGTTTCTGGCATTTCAGCCGTCGTCGGCCCGGCTTGCTTGAATCCTGATGGTGCAGTGAGCAAGGGACTCATGTCTGAGTATACCCTTCCACACCTATAGTGGCCAAAAACGATTCAGAAAAGGGGGTGGTGATGAACAGAGTGTCTGAATTAAGCAGACCACTCTTACCCAGTCCAAAGATCAGGGCTTGATCCATCACGGTTATTTAGCTCACTGCACCATCCCTGCTCAGAACCTGGCTATGTGCAAATTAGTCTGTCCCTGGCCCAGTGCATCATGGGAACAGGGCAGACCAAACTACCAAGCCAATTCTTCACCGGAAAGGAGACAAGCTTCTGGGGACCGGTTTCTGGCATTTCAGCCGCTGTCCGTCCGGCTTGCTTGAATACTGATGGTGCAGTGAGTAAGGGACTCATGTCTGAGTATACCCTGCCACAGCTATAGAGGCCAAAAACGATTCAGAAAAGGGGCTGGTGATGAACAGAGTGTCTGAATTAGGCAGACCACTCTTACCCAGTCCAAAGATCAGGGCTTGATCCATCACCGTTATTTAGCTCACTGCACCATCCCAGCTCAGAACCTGGCTATGTGCAAATTGGTCTGTCCCTGTCCCAGTGCATCATGGGAACAGGGCAGACCAAACTACCAAGCCAATTCTTCACCGGAAAGGAGACAAGCTTCCGGGGACCGGTTTCTGGCATTTTAGCCGTCGTCGATCCGGCTTGCTTGAATCCTGAGGGTGCAGTGAGCAAGGGACTCATGTCTGAGTGTACCTTGCCACACCTATAGTGGCCAAAAATGATTCAGAAAAGGGGGTGATGATGAACAGAGTGTCTGAATTAAGCATTCCACTCTTACCCAGTCCAAAGATCATGGCTTGATCCATCACCATTATTTAGCTCAGCGCACCATCCCAGCTCAGAACCTGGCTATGTGCAAATTAGTCTGTCCCTGGCCCAGTGCATCATGGGAACAGGGCAGACCAAACTACCAAGCCAATTCTTCACCGGAAAGGAGACAAGCTTCCGGGGACCGGTTTCTGGCATTTCAGCCGCCGTCGGCCCGGCTTGCTTGAATCCTGATGGTGCAGTGAGCAAGGGACTTATGTCTGAGTATACCCTGCCACACCTATAGTGGCCAAAAACGATTCAGAAAAGGGGGTGGTGATGAACAGAGTGTCTGAATTAAGCAGACCACTCTTACCCAGTCCAAAGATCAGGGCTTGATCCATCACCGTTATTTAGCTCACTGCACCATCCCAGCTCAGAACCTGGCTATGTGCAAATTGGTCTGTCCCTGGCCCAGTGCATCATGGGAACAGGGCAGACCAAACTACCAAGCCAATTCTTCACCGGAAAGGAGACAAGCTTCCGGGGACCGGTTTCTGGCATTTTAGCCGTCGTAGGCCCGGCTTGCTTGAATCCTGAGGGTGCAGTGAGCAAGGGACTCATTTCTGAGTATACCCTTCCACACGTATAGTGGCCAAAAACGATTCAGAAAAGGGGGTGGTGATGAACAGAGTGTCTGAATTAGGCAGACCACTTTTACCCAGTCCAAAGATCAGGGCTTGATCCATCACCGTTATTTAGCTCACTGCACCATCCCAGCTCAGAACCTGGCTATGTGCAAATTAGTCTGTCCCTGGCCCAGTGCATCATGGGAACAGGGCAGACCAAACTACCAAGCCAATTCTTCGCGGGAAAGGAGACAAGCTTCCGGGGACCGGTTTCTGGCATTTCAGCCGTCGTCGGCCCGGCTTGCTTGAATCCTGATGGTGCAGTGAGCAAGGGACTCATGTCTGAGTATACCCTGCCGCACCTATAGTGGCCAAAAACGATTCAGAAAAGGGGGTGGTGATGAACAGAGTGTTTGAATTAAGCAGTCCACTCTTACCCAGTCCAAAGATCATGGCTTGATCCATCACCGTTATTTAGCTCACTGCACCATCCCAGCTTAGAACCTGGCTATGTGCAAATTAGTCTGTCCCTGGCCCAGTGCATCATGGGAAACGGGCAGACCGAACTACCATGCCAATTCTTCACCGGAAAGGAGACAAGCTTCCGGGGACCGGTTTCTGGCATTTCAGCCGCCGTCGGCCCGGCTTGCTTGAATCCTGATGGTGCAGTGAGCAAGGGACTCATGTCTGAGTATACCCTGCCACACCTATAGTGGCCAAAAACGATTCAGAAAAGGGGGTGGTGAAGAACAGAGTGTCTGAATTAAGCAGACCACTCTTACCCAGTCCAAAGATTAGGGCTTGATCCATCACCGTTATTTAGCTCACTGCACCATCCCAGCTCAGAACCTGGCTATGTGCAAATTAGTCTGTCCCTGGCCCAGTGCATCATGGGAACAGGGCAGACCAAACTACCAAGCCAATTCGTAACCGGAAAGGAGACAAGCTTCCGGGGACCGGTTTCTGGCATTTCAGCCGTCGTCGGCCCGGCTTGCTTGAATCCTGATGGTGCAGTGAGCAAGGGACTCATGTCTGAGTATACCCTTCCACACGTATAGTGGCCAAAAACGATTCAGAAAAGGGGGTGGTGATGAACAGAGTGTCTGAATTAAGCAGACCACTCTTACCCAGTCCAAAGATCAGGGCTTGATCCATCACCGTTATTTAGCTCACTGTACCATCCCAGCTCAGATCCTGGCTATGTGCAAATTAGTCTGTCCCTGGCAAAGTGCATCATGGGAACAGGGCAGACCAAACTACCAAGCCAATTCTTCACTGGAAAGGAGACAAGCTTCCGGGGACCGGTTTCTGGCATTTCAGCCGTCGTCGGCCCGGCTTGCTTGAATCCTGATGGTGCAGTGAGCAAGGGACTTATGTCTGAGTATACCCTGCCACACCTATAGTGGCCAAAAACGATTCAGAAAAGGGGGTGGTGATGAACAGAGTGTCTGAATTAAGCAGACCACTCTTACCCAGTCCAAAGATCAGGGCTTGATCCATCACCGTTATTTAGCTCACTGCACCATCCCAGCTCAGAACCTGGCTATGTGCAAATTGGTCTGTCCCTGGCCCAGTGCATCATGGGAACAGGGCAGACCAAACTACCAAGCCAATTCTTCACCGGAAAGGAGACAAGCTTCCGGGGACCGGTTTCTGGCATTTTAGCCGTCGTAGGCCCGGCTTGCTTGAATCCTGAGGGTGCAGTGAGAAAGGGACTCATGTCTGAGTATACCCTGCCACACCTATAGTGGCCAAAAACGATTCAGAAAAGGGGGTGATGATGAACAGAGTGTCTGAATTAAGCAGACCACTCTTACCCAGTCCAAAGATCATGGCTTGATCCATCACCTTTATTTAGCTCACTGCACCATCCCAGCTTAGAACCTGGCTTTGTGCAAATTAGTCTGTCCCTGGCCCAGTGCATCATGGGAACAGGGCAGACCAAACTACCAAGCCAATTCTTCACAGGAAAGGAGACAAGCTTCCGGGGACCGGTTTCTGGCATTTCAGCCGTCGTCGGCCCGGCTTGCTTGAATCCTGATGGTGCAGTGAGCAAGGGACTCATGTCTGAGTATACCTTGCCACACCTATAGTGGCCAAAAACGATTCAGAAAAGGGGGTGGTGAAGAACAGAGTGTCTGAATTAAGCAGACCACTCTTACCCAGTCCAAAGATTAGGGCTTGATCCATCACTGTTATTTAGCTCACTGCACCATCCCAGCTCAGAACCTGGCTATGTGCAAATTAGTCTGTCCCTGTCCCAGTACATCATGGGAACAGGGCAGACCAAACTACCAAACAAATTCGTCACCGGAAAGGAGACAAGCTTCCGGGGACCGGTTTCTGGCATTTCAGCCGTCGTCGGCCCGGCTTGCTTGAATCCTGATGGTGCAGTGAGCAAGGGACTCATGTCTGAGTATACCCTTCCACACCTATAGTCGCCAAAAACGATTCAGAAAAGGGGGTGGTGATGAACAGAGTGTCTGAATTAAGCAGACCACTCTTACCCAGTCCAAAGATCAGGGCTTGATCCATCACGGTTATTTAGCTCACTGCACCATCCCTGCTCAGAACCTGGCTATGTGCAAATTAGTCTGTCCCTGGCCCAGTGCATCATGGGAACAGGGCAGACCAAACTACCAAGCCAATTCTTCACCGGAAAGGAGACAAGCTTCCGGGGACCGGTTTCTGGCATTTCAGCCGTTGTCGGCCCGGCTTGCTTGAATACTGATGGTGCAGTGAGTAAGGGACTCATGTCTGAGTATACCCTGCCACAGCTATAGAGGCCAAAACGATTCAGAAAAGGGGGTGGTGATGAACAGAGTGTCTGAATTAGGCAGACCACTCTTACCCAGTCCAAAGATCAGGGCTTGATCCATCACCGTTATTTAGCTCACTGCACCATCCCAGCTCAGAACCTGGCTATGTGCAAATTGGTCTGTCCCTGGCCCAGTGCATCATGGGAACAGGGCAGACCAAACTACCAAGCCAATTCTTCACCGGAAAGGAGACAAGCTTCCGGGGACCGGTTTCTGGCATTTTAGCCGTCGTAGGCCCGGCTTGCTTGAATCCTGAGGGTGCAGTGAGAAAGGGACTCATGTCTGAGTATACCCTGCCACACCTATAGTGGCCAAAAACGATTCAGAAAAGGGGGTGATGATGAACAGAGTGTCTGAATTAAGCAGACCACTCTTACCCAGTCCAAAGATCATGGCTTGATCCATCACCTTTATTTAGCTCACTGCACCATCCCAGCTTAGAACCTGGCTTTGTGCAAATTAGTCTGTCCCTGGCCCAGTGCATCATGGGAACAGGGCAGACCAAACTACCAAGCCAATTCTTCACAGGAAAGGAGACAAGCTTCCGGGGACCGGTTTCTGGCATTTCAGCCGTCGTCGGCCCGGCTTGCTTGAATCCTGATGGTGCAGTGAGCAAGGGACTCATGTCTGAGTATACCTTGCCACACCTATAGTGGCCAAAAACGATTCAGAAAAGGGGGTGGTGAAGAACAGAGTGTCTGAATTAAGCAGACCACTCTTACCCAGTCCAAAGATTAGGGCTTGATCCATCACTGTTATTTAGCTCACTGCACCATCCCAGCTCAGAACCTGGCTATGTGCAAATTAGTCTGTCCCTGTCCCAGTACATCATGGGAACAGGGCAGACCAAACTACCAAACAAATTCGTCACCGGAAAGGAGACAAGCTTCCGGGGACCGGTTTCTGGCATTTCAGCCGTCGTCGGCCCGGCTTGCTTGAATCCTGATGGTGCAGTGAGCAAGGGACTCATGTCTGAGTATACCCTTCCACACCTATAGTGGCCAAAAACGATTCAGAAAAGGGGGTGGTGATGAACAGAGTGTCTGAATTAAGCAGACCACTCTTACCCAGTCCAAAGATCAGGGCTTGATCCATCACGGTTATTTAGCTCACTGCACCATCCCTGCTCAGAACCTGGCTATGTGCAAATTAGTCTGTCCCTGGCCCAGTGCATCATGGGAACAGGGCAGACCAAACTACCAAGCCAATTCTTCACCGGAAAGGAGACAAGCTTCCGGGGACCGGTTTCTGGCATTTCAGCCGTTGTCCGTCCGGCTTGCTTGAATACTGATGGTGCAGTGAGTAAGGGACTCATGTCTGAATATACCCTGCCACAGCTATAGAGGCCAAAAACGATTCAGAAAAGGGGCTGGTGATGAACAGAGTGTCTGAATTAGGCAGACCACTCTTACCCAGTCCAAAGATCAGGGCTTGATCCATCACCGTTATTTAGCTCACTGCACCATCCCAGCTCAGAACCTGGCTATGTGCAAATTGGTCTGTCCCTGTCCCAGTGCATCATGGGAACAGGGCAGACCAAACTACCAAGCCAATTTTTCACCGGAAAGGAGACAAGCTTCCGGGGACCGGTTTCTGGCATTTTAGCCGTCGTCGGTCCGGCTTGCTTGAATCCTGAGGGTGCAGTGAGCAAGGGACTCATGTCTGAGTGTACCTTGCCACACCTATAGTGGCCAAAAACGATTCAGAAAAGGGGGTGATGATGAACAGAGTGTCTGAATTAAGCATTCCACTCTTACCCAGTCCAAAGATCATGGCTTGATCCATCACTGTTATTTAGCTCACTGCACCATCCCAGCTCAGAACCTGGCTATGTGCAAATTAGTCTGTCCCTGTCCCAGTACATCATGGGAACAGGGCAGACCAAACTACCAAACAAATTTGTCACCGGAAAGGAGACAAGCTTCCGGGGACCGGTTTCTGGCATTTCAGCCGTCGTCGGCCCGGCTTGCTTGAATCCTGATGGTGCAGTGAGCAAGGGACTCATGTCTGAGTATACCCTTCCACACCTATAGTCGCCAAAAACGATTCAGAAAAGGGGGTGGTGATGAACAGAGTGTCTGAATTAAGCAGACCACTCTTACCCAGTCCAAAGATCAGGGCTTGATCCATCACGGTTATTTAGCTCACTGCACCATCCCTGCTCAGAACCTGGCTATGTGCAAATTAGTCTGTCCCTGGCCCAGTGCATCATGGGAACAGGGCAGACCAAACTACCAAGCCAATTCTTCACCGGAAAGGAGACAAGCTTCCGGGGACCGGTTTCTGGCATTTCAGCCGTTGTCGGCCCGGCTTGCTTGAATACTGATGGTGCAGTGAGTAAGGGACTCATGTCTGAGTATACCCTGCCACAGCTATAGAGGCCAAAACGATTCAGAAAAGGGGGTGGTGATGAACAGAGTGTCTGAATTAGGCAGACCACTCTTACCCAGTCCAAAGATCAGGGGTTGATCCATCACCGTTATTTAGCTCACTGCACCATCCCAGCTCAGAACCTGGCTATGTGCAAATTGGTCTGTCCCTGGCCCAGTGCATCATGGGAACAGGGCAGACCAAACTACCAAGCCAATTCTTCACCGGAAAGGAGACAAGCTTCCGGGGACCGGTTTCTGGCATTTTAGCCGTCGTAGGCCCGGCTTGCTTGAATCCTGAGGGTGCAGTGAGAAAGGGACTCATGTCTGAGTATACCCTGCCACACCTATAGTGGCCAAAAACGATTCAGAAAAGGGGGTGATGATGAACAGAGTGTCTGAATTAAGCAGACCACTCTTACCCAGTCCAAAGATCATGGCTTGATCCATCACCTTTATTTAGCTCACTGCACCATCCCAGCTTAGAACCTGGCTTTGTGCAAATTAGTCTGTCCCTTGCCCAGTGCATCATGGGAACAGGGCAGACCAAACTACCAAGCCAATTCTTCACAGGAAAGGAGACAAGCTTCCGGGGACCGGTTTCTGGCATTTCAGCCGTCGTCGGCCCGGCTTGCTTGAATCCTGATGGTGCAGTGAGCAAGGGACTCATGTCTGAGTATACCTTGCCACACCTATAGTGGCCAAAAACGATTCAGAAAAGGGGGTGGTGAAGAACAGAGTGTCTGAATTAAGCAGACCACTCTTACCCAGTCCAAAGATTAGGGCTTGATCCATCACTGTTATTTAGCTCACTGCACCATCCCAGCTCAGAACCTGGCTATGTGCAAATTAGTCTGTCCCTGTCCCAGTACATCATGGGAACAGGGCAGACCAAACTACCAAACAAATTCGTCACCGGAAAGGAGACAAGCTTCCGGGGACCGGTTTCTGGCATTTCAGCCGTCGTCGGCCCGGCTTGCTTGAATCCTGATGGTGCAGTGAGCAAGGGACTCATGTCTGAGTATACCCTTCCACACCTATAGTGGCCAAAAACGATTCAGAAAAGGGGGTGGTGATGAACAGAGTGTCTGAATTAAGCAGACCACTCTTACCCAGTCCAAAGATCAGGGCTTGATCCATCACCGTTATTTAGCTCACTGCACCATCCCAGCTCAGAACCTGGCTATGTGCAAATTGATCTGTCCCTGGCCCAGTGCATCATGGGAACAGGGCAGACCAAACTACCAAGCCAATTCTTCACCGGAAAGGAGACAAGCTTCCGGGGACCGGTTTCTGGCATTTTAGCCGTCGTAGGCCCGGCTTGCTTGAATCCTGAGGGTGCAGTGAGAAAGGGACTCATGTCTGAGTATACCCTGCCACACCTATAGTGGCCAAAAACGATTCAGAAAAGGGGGTGATGATGAACAGAGTGTCTGAATTAAGCAGACCACTCTTACCCAGTCCAAAGATCATGGCTTGATCCATCACCTTTATTTAGCTCACTGCACCATCCCAGCTTAGAACCTGGCTTTGTGCAAATTAGTCTGTCCCTGGCCCAGTGCATCATGGGAACAGGGCAGACCAAACTACCAAGCCAATTCTTCACAGGAAAGGAGACAAGCTTCCGGGGACCGGTTTCTGGCATTTCAGCCGTCGTCGGCCCGGCTTGCTTGAATCCTGATGGTGCAGTGAGCAAGGGACTCATGTCTGAGTATACCTTGCCACACCTATAGTGGCCAAAAACGATTCAGAAAAGGGGGTGGTGAAGAACAGAGTGTCTGAATTAAGCAGACCACTCTTACCCAGTCCAAAGATTAGGGCTTGATCCATCACTGTTATTTAGCTCACTGCACCATCCCAGCTCAGAACCTGGCTATGTGCAAATTAGTCTGTCCCTGTCCCAGTACATCATGGGAACAGGGCAGACCAAACTACCAAACAAATTCATCACCGGAAAGGAGACAAGCTTCCGGGGACCGGTTTCTGGCATTTCAGCCGTCGTCGGCCCGGCTTGCTTGAATCCTGATGGTGCAGTGAGCAAGGGACTCATGTCTGAGTATACCCTTCCACACCTATAGTCGCCAAAAACGATTCAGAAAAGGGGGTGGTGATGAACAGAGTGTCTGAATTAAGCAGACCACTCTTACCCAGTCCAAAGATCAGGGCTTGATCCATCACGGTTATTTAGCTCACTGCACCATCCCTGCTCAGAACCTGGCTATGTGCAAATTAGTCTGTCCCTGGCCCAGTGCATCATGGGAACAGGGCAGACCAAACTACCAAGCCAATTCTTCACCGGAAAGGAGACAAGCTTCCGGGGACCGGTTTCTGGCATTTCAGCCGTTGTCGGCCCGGCTTGCTTGAATACTGATGGTGCAGTGAGTAAGGGACTCATGTCTGAGTATACCCTGCCACAGCTATAGAGGCCAAAACGATTCAGAAAAGGGGGTGGTGATGAACAGAGTGTCTGAATTAGGCAGACCACTCTTACCCAGTCCAAAGATCAGGGCTTGATCCATCACCGTTATTTAGCTCACTGCACCATCCCAGCTCAGAACCTGGCTATGTGCAAATTGGTCTGTCCCTGGCCCAGTGCATCATGGGAACAGGGCAGACCAAACTACCAAGCCAATTCTTCACCGGAAAGGAGACAAGCTTCCGGGGACCGGTTTCTGGCATTTTAGCCGTCGTAGGCCCGGCTTGCTTGAATCCTGAGGGTGCAGTGAGAAAGGGACTCATGTCTGAGTATACCCTGCCACACCTATAGTGGCCAAAAACGATTCAGAAAAGGGGGTGATGATGAACAGAGTGTCTGAATTAAGCAGACCACTCTTACCCAGTCCAAAGATCATGGCTTGATCCATCACCTTTATTTAGCTCACTGCACCATCCCAGCTTAGAACCTGGCTTTGTGCAAATTAGTCTGTCCCTGGCCCAGTGCATCATGGGAACAGGGCAGACCAAACTACCAAGCCAATTCTTCACAGGAAAGGAGACAAGCTTCCGGGGACCGGTTTCTGGCATTTCAGCCGTCGTCGGCCCGGCTTGCTTGAATCCTGATGGTGCAGTGAGCAAGGGACTCATGTCTGAGTATACCTTGCCACACCTATAGTGGCCAAAAACGATTCAGAAAAGGGGGTGGTGAAGAACAGAGTGTCTGAATTAAGCAGACCACTCTTACCCAGTCCAAAGATTAGGGCTTGATCCATCACTGTTATTTAGCTCACTGCACCATCCCAGCTCAGAACCTGGCTATGTGCAAATTAGTCTGTCCCTGTCCCAGTACATCATGGGAACAGGGCAGACCAAACTACCAAACAAATTCGTCACCGGAAAGGAGACAAGCTTCCGGGGACCGGTTTCTGGCATTTCAGCCGTCGTCGGCCCGGCTTGCTTGAATCCTGATGGTGCAGTGAGCAAGGGACTCATGTCTGAGTATACCCTTCCACACCTATAGTGGCCAAAAACGATTCAGAAAAGGGGGTGGTGATGAACAGAGTGTCTGAATTAAGCAGACCACTCTTACCCAGTCCAAAGATCAGGGCTTGATCCATCACGGTTATTTAGCTCACTGCACCATCCCTGCTCAGAACCTGGCTATGTGCAAATTAGTCTGTCCCTGGCCCAGTGCATCATGGGAACAGGGCAGACCAAACTACCAAGCCAATTCTTCACCGGAAAGGAGACAAGCTTCCGGGGACCGGTTTCTGGCATTTCAGCCGTTGTCCGTCCGGCTTGCTTGAATACTGATGGTGCAGTGAGTAAGGGACTCATGTCTGAGTATACCCTGCCACAGCTATAGAGGCCAAAAACGATTCAGAAAAGGGGCTGGTGATGAACAGAGTGTCTGAATTAGGCAGACCACTCTTACCCAGTCCAAAGATCAGGGCTTGATCCATCACCGTTATTTAGCTCACTGCACCATCCCAGCTCAGAACCTGGCTATGTGCAAATTGGTCTGTCCCTGTCCCAGTGCATCATGGGAACAGGGCAGACCAAACTACCAAGCCAATTTTTCACCGGAAAGGAGACAAGCTTCCGGGGACCGGTTTCTGGCATTTTAGCCGTCGTCGGTCCGGCTTGCTTGAATCCTGAGGGTGCAGTGAGCAAGGGACTCATGTCTGAGTGTACCTTGCCACACCTATAGTGGCCAAAAACGATTCAGAAAAGGGGGTGATGATGAACAGAGTGTCTGAATTAAGCATTCCACTCTTACCCAGTCCAAAGATCATGGCTTGATCCATCACCGTTATTTAGCTCACTGCACCATCCCAGCTTAGAACCTGGCTTTGTGCAAATTAGTCTGTCCCTGGCCCAGTGCATCATGGGAACAGGGCAGACCAAACTACCAAGCCAATTCTTCACAGGAAAGGAGACAAGCTTCCGGGGACCGGTTTCTGGCATTTCAGCCGTCGTCGGCCCGGCTTGCTTGAATCCTGATGGTGCAGTGAGCAAGGGACTCATGTCTGAGTATACCTTGCCACACCTATAGTGGCCAAAAACGATTCAGAAAAGGGGGTGGTGAAGAACAGAGTGTCTGAATTAAGCAGACCACTCTTACCCAGTCCAAAGATTAGGGCTTGATCCATCACTGTTATTTAGCTCACTGCACCATCCCAGCTCAGAACCTGGCTATGTGCAAACTAGTCTGTCCCTGTCCCAGTACATCATAGGAACAGGGCAGACCAAACTACCAAACAAATTTGTCACCGGAAAGGAGACAAGCTTCCGGGGACCGGTTTCTGGCATTTCAGTCGTCGTCGGCCCGGCTTGCTTGAATCCTGATGGTGCAGTGAGCAAGGGACTCATGTCTGAGTATACCCTTCCACACCTATAGTCGCCAAAAACGATTCAGAAAAGGGGGTGGTGATGAACAGAGTGTCTGAATTAAGCAGACCACTCTTACCCAGTCCAAAGATCAGGGCTTGATCCATCACGGTTATTTAGCTCACTGCACCATCCCTGCTCAGAACCTGGCTATGTGCAAATTAGTCTGTCCCTGGCCCAGTGCATCATGGGAACAGGGCAGACCAAACTACCAAGCCAATTCTTCACCGGAAAGGAGACAAGCTTCCGGGGACCGGTTTCTGGCATTTCAGCCGTTGTCGGCCCGGCTTGCTTGAATACTGATGGTGCAGTGAGTAAGGGACTCATGTCTGAGTATACCCTGCCACAGCTATAGAGGCCAAAACGATTCAGAAAAGGGGGTGGTGATGAACAGAGTGTCTGAATTAGGCAGACCACTCTTACCCAGTCCAAAGATCAGGGCTTGATCCATCACCGTTATTTAGCTCACTGCACCATCCCAGCTCAGAACCTGGCTATGTGCAAATTGGTCTGTCCCTGGCCCAGTGCATCATGGGAACAGGGCAGACCAAACTACCAAGCCAATTCTTCACCGGAAAGGAGACAAGCTTCCGGGGACCGGTTTCTGGCATTTTAGCCGTCGTAGGCCCGGCTTGCTTGAATCCTGAGGGTGCAGTGAGAAAGGGACTCATGTCTGAGTATACCCTGCCACACCTATAGTGGCCAAAAACGATTCAGAAAAGGGGGTGATGATGAACAGAGTGTCTGAATTAAGCAGACCACTCTTACCCAGTCCAAAGATCATGGCTTGATCCATCACCTTTATTTAGCTCACTGCACCATCCCAGCTTAGAACCTGGCTTTGTGCAAATTAGTCTGTCCCTGGCCCAGTGCATCATGGGAACAGGGCAGACCAAACTACCAAGCCAATTCTTCACAGGAAAGGAGACAAGCTTCCGGGGACCGGTTTCTGGCATTTCAGCCGTCGTCGGCCCGGCTTGCTTGAATCCTGATGGTGCAGTGAGCAAGGGACTCATGTCTGAGTATACCTTGCCACACCTATAGTGGCCAAAAACGATTCAGAAAAGGGGGTGGTGAAGAACAGAGTGTCTGAATTAAGCAGACCACTCTTACCCAGTCCAAAGATTAGGGCTTGATCCATCACTGTTATTTAGCTCACTGCACCATCCCAGCTCAGAACCTGGCTATGTGCAAATTAGTCTGTCCCTGTCCCAGTACATCATGGGAACAGGGCAGACCAAACTACCAAACAAATTCGTCACCGGAAAGGAGACAAGCTTCCGGGGACCGGTTTCTGGCATTTCAGCCGTCGTCGGCCCGGCTTGCTTGAATCCTGATGGTGCAGTGAGCAAGGGACTCATGTCTGAGTATACCCTTCCACACCTATAGTGGCCAAAAACGATTCAGAAAAGGGGGTGGTGATGAACAGAGTGTCTGAATTAAGCAGACCACTCTTACCCAGTCCAAAGATCAGGGCTTGATCCATCACGGTTATTTAGCTCACTGCACCATCCCTGCTCAGAACCTGGCTATGTGCAAATTAGTCTGTCCCTGGCCCAGTGCATCATGGGAACAGGGCAGACCAAACTACCAAGCCAATTCTTCACCGGAAAGGAGACAAGCTTCCGGGGACCGGTTTCTGGCATTTCAGCCGTTGTCCGTCCGGCTTGCTTGAATACTGATGGTGCAGTGAGTAAGGGACTCATGTCTGAGTATACCCTGCCACAGCTATAGAGGCCAAAAACGATTCAGAAAAGGGGCTGGTGATGAACAGAGTGTCTGAATTAGGCAGACCACTCTTACCCAGTCCAAAGATCAGGGCTTGATCCATCACCGTTATTTAGCTCACTGCACCATCCCAGCTCAGAACCTGGCTATGTGCAAATTGGTCTGTCCCTGTCCCAGTGCATCATGGGAACAGGGCAGACCAAACTACCAAGCCAATTTTTCACCGGAAAGGAGACAAGCTTCCGGGGACCGGTTTCTGGCATTTTAGCCGTCGTCGGTCCAGCTTGCTTGAATCCTGAGGGTGCAGTGAGCAAGGGACTCATGTCTGAGTGTACCTTGCCACACCTATAGTGGCCAAAAACGATTCAGAAAAGGGGGTGATGATGAACAGAGTGTCTGAATTAAGCATTCCACTCTTACCCAGTCCAAAGATCATGGCTTGATCCATCACCGTTATTTAGCTCACTGCACCATCCCAGCTTAGAACCTGGCTATGTGCAAATTAGTCTGTCCCTGGCCCAGTGCATCATGGGAACAGGGCAGACCAAACTACCAAGCCAATTCTTCACAGGAAAGGAGACAAGCTTCCGGGGACCGGTTTCTGGCATTTCAGCCGTCGTCGGCCCGGCTTGCTTGAATCCTGATGGTGCAGTGAGCAAGGGACTCATGTCTGAGTATACCTTGCCACACCTATAGTGGCCAAAAACGATTCAGAAAAGGGGGTGGTGAAGAACAGAGTGTCTGAATTAAGCAGACCACTCTTACCCAGTCCAAAGATTAGGGCTTGATCCATCACTGTTATTTAGCTCACTGCACCATCCCAGCTCAGAACCTGGCTATGTGCAAATTAGTCTGTCCCTGTCCCAGTACATCATGGGAACAGGGCAGACCAAACTACCAAACAAATTCGTCACCGGAAAGGAGACAAGCTTCCGGGGACCGGTTTCTGGCATTTCAGCCGTCGTCGGCCCGGCTTGCTTGAATCCTGATGGTGCAGTGAGCAAGGGACTCATGTCTGAGTATACCCTGCCACGCCTATAATGGCCAAAAACGATTCAGAAAAGGGGGTGGTGAAGAACAGAGTGTCTGAATTAAGCAGACCACTCTTACCCAGTCCAAAGATCATGGCTTGATCCATCACCTTTATTTAGCTCACTGCACCATCCCAGCTTAGAACCTGGCTTTGTGCAAATTAGTCTGTCCCTGGCCCAGTGCATCATGGGAACAGGGCAGACCAAACTACCAAGCCAATTCTTCACAGGAAAGGAGACAAGCTTCCGGGGACCGGTTTCTGGCATTTCAGCCGTCGTCGGCCTGGCTTGCTTGAATCCTGATGGTGCAGTGAGCAAGGGACTCATGTCTGAGTATACCTTGCCACACCTATAGTGGCCAAAAACGATTCAGAAAAGGGGGTGGTGAAGAACAGAGTGTCTGAATTAAGCAGACCACTCTTACCCAGTCCAAAGATTAGGGCTTGATCCATCACTGTTATTTAGCTCACTGCACCATCCCAGCTCAGAACCTGGCTATGTGCAAATTAGTCTGTCCCTGTCCCAGTACATCATGGGAACAGGGCAGACCAAACTACCAAACAAATTCGTCACCGGAAAGGAGACAAGCTTCCGGGGACCGGTTTCTGGCATTTCAGCCGTCGTCGGCCCGGCTTGCTTGAATCCTGATGGTGCAGTGAGCAAGGGACTCATGTCTGAGTATACCCTTCCACACCTATAGTGGCCAAAAACGATTCAGAAAAGGGGGTGGTGATGAACAGAGTGTCTGAATTAAGCAGACCACTCTTACCCAGTCCAAAGATCAGGGCTTGATCCATCACCGTTATTTAGCTCACTGCACCATCCCAGCTCAGAACCTGGCTATGTGCAAATTGGTCTGTCCCTGTCCCAGTGCATCATGGGAACAGGGCAGACCAAACTACCAAGCCAATTCTTCACCGGAAAGGAGACAAGCTTCCGGGGACCGGTTTCTGGCATTTTAGCCGTCGTCGGTCCGGCTTGCTTGAATCCTGAGGGTGCAGTGAGCAAGGGACTCATGTCTGAGTGTACCTTGCCACACCTATAGTGGCCAAAAACGATTCAGAAAAGGGGGTGATGATGAACAGAGTGTCTGAATTAAGCATTCCACTCTTACCCAGTCCAAAGATCATGGCTTGATCCATCACCATTATTTAGCTCACTGCACCATCCCAGCTTAGAACCTGGCTATGTGCAAATTAGTCTGTCCCTGGCCCAGTGCATCATGGGAACAGGGCAGACCAAACTACCAAGCCAATTCTTCACAGGAAAGGAGACAAGCTTCCGGGGACCGGTTTCTGGCATTTCAGCCGTCGTCGGCCCGGCTTGCTTGAATCCTGATGGTGCAGTGAGCAAGGGACTCATGTCTGAATATACCTTGCCACACCTATAGTGGCCAAAAACGATTCAGAAAAGGGGGTGGTGAAGAACAGAGTGTCTGAATTAAGCAGACCACTCTTACCCAGTCCAAAGATTAGGGCTTGATCCATCACTGTTATTTAGCTCACTGCACCATCCCAGCTCAGAACCTGGCTATGTGCAAATTAGTCTGTCCCTGTCTCAGTACATCATGGGAACAGGGCAGACCAAACTACCAAACAAATTCGTCACCGGAAAGGAGACAAGCTTCCGGGGACCAGTTTCTGGCATTTCAGCCGTCGTCGGCCCGGCTTGCTTGAATCCTGATGGTGCAGTGAGCAAGGGACTCATGTCTGAGTATACCCTGCCACGCCTATAATGGCCAAAAACGATTCAGAAAAGGGGGTGGTGAAGAACAGAGTGTCTGAATTAAGCAGACCACTCTTACCCAGTCCAAAGATCATGGCTTGATCCATCACCTTTATTTAGCTCACTGCACCATCCCAGCTTAGAACCTGGCTTTGTGCAAATTAGTCTGTCCCTGGCCCAGTGCATCATGGGAACAGGGCAGACCAAACTACCAAGCCAATTCTTCACAGGAAAGGAGACAAGCTTCCGGGGACCGGTTTCTGGCATTTCAGCCGTCGTCGGCCCGGCTTGCTTGAATCCTGATGGTGCAGTGAGCAAGGGACTCATGTCTGAGTATACCTTGCCACACCTATAGTGGCCAAAAACGATTCAGAAAAGGGGGTGGTGAAGAACAGAGTGTCTGAATTAAGCAGACCACTCTTACCCAGTCCAAAGATTAGGGCTTGATCCATCACTGTTATTTAGCTCACTGCACCATCCCAGCTCAGAACCTGGCTATGTGCAAATTAGTCTGTCCCTGTCCCAGTACATCATGGGAACAGGGCAGACCAAACTACCAAACAAATTCGTCACCGGAAAGGAGACAAGCTTCCGGGGACCGGTTTCTGGCATTTCAGCCGTCGTCGGCCCGGCTTGCTTGAATCCTGATGGTGCAGTGAGCAAGGGACTCATGTCTGAGTATACCCTTCCACACCTATAGTGGCCAAAAACGATTCAGAAAAGGGGGTGGTGATGAACAGAGTGTCTGAATTAAGCAGACCACTCTTACCCAGTCCAAAGATCAGGGCTTGATCCATCACGGTTATTTAGCTCACTGCACCATCCCTGCTCAGAACCTGGCTATGTGCAAATTAGTCTGTCCCTGGCCCAGTGCATCATGGGAACAGGGCAGACCAAACTACCAAGCCAATTCTTCACCGGAAAGGAGACAAGCTTCCGGGGACCGGTTTGTGGCATTTCAGCCGTTGTCGGCCCGGCTTGCTTGAATACTGATGGTGCAGTGAGTAAGGGACTCATGTCTGAGTATACCCTGCCACAGCTATAGAGGCCAAAAACGATTCAGAAAAGGGGGTGGTGATGAACAGAGTGTCTGAATTAGGCAGACCACTCTTACCCAGTCCAAAGATCGGGGCTTGATCCATCACCGTTATTTAGCTCACTGCACCATCCCAGCTCAGAACCTGGCTATGTGCAAATTAGTCTGTCCCTGGCCCAGTGCATCATGGGAACAGGGCAGACCAAACTACCAAGCCAATTCGTCACCGGAAAGGAGACAAGCTTCCGGGGACCGGTTTCTGGCATTTCAGCCGTCGTCGGCCCGGCTTGCTTGAATCCTGATGGTGCAGTGAGCAAGGGACTCATGTCTGAGTATACCCTTCCACACCTATAGTGGCCAAAAACGATTCAGAAAAGCGGGTGGTGATGAACAGAGTGTCTGAATTAAGAAGACCACTCTTACCCAGTCCAAAGATCAGGGCTTGATCCATCACCGTTATTTAGCTCACTGCACCATCCCAGCTCAGAACCTGGCTATGTGCAAATTAGTCTGTCCCTGGCCCAGTGCATCATGGGAACAGGGCAGACCAAACTACCAAGCCAATTCTTCATAGGAAAGGAGGCAAGCTTCCGGGGACCGGTTTCTGGCATTTCTGCCGTTGTCGGCCCGGCTTGCTTGAATACTGATGGTGCACTGAGTAAGGGACTCATGTCTGAGTATACCCTGCCACAGCTATAGTGGCCAAAAACGATTCAGAAAAGGGGGTGGTGATGAACAGAGTGTCTGAATTAGGCAGGTCACTCTTACCCAGTCCAAAGATCAGGGCTTGATCCATCACCTTTATTTAGCTCACTGCACCATCCCAGCTCAGAACCTGGCTATGTGCAAATTAGTCTGTCCCTGGCCCAGTGCATCATGGGAACAGGGCAGACCAAACTACCAAGCCAATTCTTCACCGGAAAGAAGACAAGCTTCCGGGGACCGGTTTCTGGCATTTCAGCCGTCGTCGGCCCGGCTTGCTTGAATCCTGATAGTGCAGTGAGCAAGGGACTCATGTTTGAGCATACCCTGCCACACCTATAGTGGCCAAAAACGATTCAGAAAAGGGGGTGGTGATGAACAGAGTGTCTGAATTAAGCAGACCACTCTTACCCAGTCCAAAGATCAGGGCTTGATCCATCACCGTTATTTAGCTCAGCGCACCATCCCAGCTCAGAACCTGGCTATGTGCAAATTAGTCTGTCCCTGGCACAGTGCATCATGGGAACAGGGCAGACCAAACTACCAAGCCAATTCTTCACCGGAAAGGAGACAAGCTTCTTGGGACAGGTTTTGGCACTTCAGCCGTCGTCGGCCCGGCTTGCTTGAATCCTGATGGTGCAGTAAGCAAGGGACTCATGTCTGAGTATACCCTGCCACACCTATAGTGGCCAAAAACGATTCAGAAAAGGGGGTGGTGAAGAACAGAGTGTCTGAGATAAGCAGACCACTCTTACCCAGTCCAAAGATCAGGGCTTGATCCATCACCGTTATTTAGCTCACTGTACCATCCCAGCTCAGATCCTGGCTATGTGCAAATTAGTCTGTCCCTGGCAAAGTGCATCATGGGAACAGGGCAGACCAAACTACCAAGCCAATTCTTCACCGGAAAGGAGACAAGCTTCCGGGGACCGGTTTCTGGCATTTCAGCCGTCGTCGGCCCGGCTTGCTTGAATCCTGATGGTGCAGTGAGCAAGGGACTTATGTCTGAGTATACCCTGCCACACCTATAGTGGCCAAAAACGATTCAGAAAAGGGGGTGGTGATGAACAGAGTGTCTGAATTAAGCAAACCACTCTTACCCAGTCCAAAGATCAGGGCTTGATCCATCACCGTTATTTAGCTCACTGCACCATCCCAGCTCAGAACCTGGCTATGTGCAAATTGGTCTGTCCCTGGCCCAGTGCATCATGGGAACAGGGCAGACCAAACTACCAATCCAATTCTTCACCGGAAAGGAGACAAGCTTCCGGGGACCGGTTTCTGGCATTTTAGCCTTCGTAGGCCCGGCTTGCTTGAATCCTGAGGGTGCAGTGAGAAAGGGACTCATGTCTGAGTATACCCTGCCACACCTATAGTGGCCAAAAACGATTCAGAAAAGGGGGTGATGATGAACAGAGTGTCTGAATTAAGCAGACCACTCTTACCCAGTCCAAAGATCATGGCTTGATCCATCACCTTTATTTAGCTCACTGCACCATCCCAGCTTAGAACCTGGCTTTGTGCAAATTAGTCTGTCCCTGGCCCAGTGCATCATGGGAACAGGGCAGACCAAACTACCAAGCCAATTCTTCACAGGAAAGGAGACAAGCTTCCGGGGACCGGTTTCTGGCATTTCAGCCGTCGTCGGCCCGGCTTGCTTGAATCCTGATGGTGCAGTGAGCAAGGGACTCATGTCTGAGTATACCTTGCCACACCTATAGTGGCCAAAAACGATTCAGAAAAGGGGGTGGTGAAGAACAGAGTGTCTGAATTAAGCAGACCACTCTTACCCAGTCCAAAGATTAGGGCTTGATCCATCACTGTTATTTAGCTCACTGCACCATCCCAGCTCAGAACCTGGCTATGTGCAAATTAGTCTGTCCCTGTCCCAGTACATCATGGGAACAGGGCAGACCAAACTACCAAACAAATTCGTCACCGGAAAGGAGACAAGCTTCCGGGGACCGGTTTCTGGCATTTCAGCCGTCGTCGGCCCGGCTTGCTTGAATCCTGATGGTGCAGTGAGCAAGGGACTCATGTCTGAGTATACCCTTCCACACCTATAGTGGCCAAAAACGATTCAGAAAAGGGGGTGGTGATGAACAGAGTGTCTGAATTAAGCAGACCACTCTTACCCAGTCCAAAGATCAGGGCTTGATTCATCACGGTTATTTAGCTCACTGCACCATCCCTGCTCAGAACCTGGCTATGTGCAAATTAGTCTGTCCCTGGCCCAGTGCATCATGGGAACAGGGCAGACCAAACTACCAAGCCAATTCTTCACCGGAAAGGAGACAAGCTTCCGGGGACCGGTTTCTGGCATTTCAGCCGTTGTCGGCCCGGCTTGCTTGAATACTGATGGTGCAGTGAGTAAGGGACTCATGTCTGAGTATACCCTGCCACAGCTATAGAGGCCAAAAATGATTCAGAAAAGGGGGTGGTGATGAACAGAGTGTCTGAATTAGGCAGACCACTCTTACCCAGTCCAAAGATCAGGGCTTGATCCATCACCGTTATTTAGCTCACTGCACCATCCCAGCTCAGAACCTGGCTATGTGCAAATTGGTCTGTCCCTGTCCCAGTGCATCATGGGAACAGGGCAGACCAAACTACCAAGCCAATTCTTCACCGGAAAGGAGACAAGCTTCCGGGGACCGGTTTCTGGCATTTTAGCCGTCGTCGGTCCGGCTTGCTTGAATCCTGAGGGTGCAGTGAGCAAGGGACTCATGTCTGAGTGTACCCTGCCACACCTATAGTGGCCAAAAACGATTCAGAAAAGGGGGTGATGATGAACAGAGTGTCTGAATTAAGCAGACCACTCTTACTCAGTCCAAAGATTAGGGCTTGATCCATCACCGTTATTTAGTTCACTGCACCATCCCAGCTCAGAACCTGGCTATGTGCAAATTAGTCTGTCCCTGGCCCAGTGCATCATGGGAACAGGGCAGACCAAACTACCAAGCCAATTCGTCACCGGAAAGGAGACAAGCTTCCGGGGACCGGTTTCTGGCATTTCAGCCGTCGTCGGCCCGGCTTGCTTGAATCCTGATGGTGCAGTGAGCAAGGGACTCATGTCTGAGTATACCCTTCCACACCTATAGTGGCCAGAAACGATTCAGAAAAGGGGGTGGTGATGAACAGAGTGTCTGAATTAAGCAGACCACTCTTACCCAGTCCAAAGATCAGGGCTTGATCCATCACCGTTATTTAGCTCACTGCACCATCCCAGCTCAGAACCTGGCTATGTGCAAATTAGTCTGTCCCTGGCCCAGTGCATCATGGGAACAAGGCAGACCAAACTACCAAGCCAATTCTTCACCGGAAAGGAGACAAGCTTCCGGGGACCGGTTACTGGCATTTCTGCCGTTGTCGGCCCGGCTTGCTTGAATACTGATGGTGCACTGAGTAAGGGACTCATGTCTGAGTATACCCTGCCACAGCTATAGTGGCCAAAAACGATTCAGAAAAGGGGGTGGTGATGAACAGAGTGTCTGAATTAGGCAGGTCACTCTTACCCAGTCCAAAGATCAGGGCTTGATCCATCACCTTTATTTAGCTCACTGCACCATCCCAGCTCAGAACCTGGCTATGTGCAAATTAGTCTGTCCCTGGCCCAGTGCATCATGGGAACAGGGCAGACCAAACTACCAAGTCAATTCTTCACCAGAAAGGAGAGAAGCTTCCGGGGACCGGTTTCTGGCATTTCAGCCGTTGTCGGCCGGCTTGCTTGAATCCTGATAGTGCAGTGAGCAAGGGACTCATGTCTGAGTATACCCTGCCACACCTATAGTGGCCAAAAACGATTCAGAAAAGGGGGTGGTGATGAAAAGAGTGTCTGAATTAAGCAGACCACTCTTTCCCAGTCCAAAGATCAGGGCTTGATCCATCACCGTTATTTAGCTCAGCGCACCATCCCAGCTCAGAACCTGGCTATGTGCAAATTAGTCTGTCCCTGGCCCAGTGCATCATGGGAACAGGGCAGACCAAACTACCAAGCCAATTCTTCACCGGAAAGGAGACAAGCTTCCGGGGACCGGTTTCTGGCATTTCAGCCGCCGTCGGCCCGGCTTGCTTGAATCCTGATGGTGCAGTGAGCAAGGGACTTATGTCTGAGTATACCCTGCCACACCTATAGTGGCCAAAAACGATTCAGAAAAGGGGGTGGTGATGAACAGAGTGTCTGAATTAAGCAGACCACTCTTACCCAGTCCAAAGATCAGGGCTTGATCCATCACCGTTATTTAGCTCACTGCACCATCCCAGCTCAGAACCTGGCTATGTGCAAATTGGTCTGTCCCTGGCCCAGTGCATCATGGGAACAGGGCAGACCAAACTACCAAGCCAATTCTTCACCGGAAAGGAGACAAGCTTCCGGGAACCGGTTTCTGGCATTTTAGCCGTCGTAGGCCCGGCTTCGTTGAATCCTGAGGGTGCAGTGAGCAAGGGACTCATTTCTGAGTATACCCTTCCACACGTATAGTGGCCAAAAACGATTCAGAAAAGGGGGTGGTGATGAACAGAGTGTCTGAATTAGGCAGACCACTCTTACCCAGTCCAAAGATCAGGGCTTGATCCATCACCGTTATTTAGCTCACTGCACCATCCCAGCTCAGAACCTGGCTATGTGCAAATTAGTCTGTCCCTGGCCCAGTGCATCATGGGAACAGGGCAGACCAAACTACCAAGCCAATTCTTCGCGGGAAAGGAGACAAGCTTCCGGGGACCGGTTTCTGGCATTTCAGCCGTCGTCGGCCCGGCTTGCTTGAATCCTGATGGTGCAGTGAGCAAGGGACTCATGTCTGAGTATACCCTGCCGCACCTATAGTGGCCAAAAACGATTCAGAAAAGGGGGTGGTGATGAACAGAGTGTTTGAATTAAGCAGTCCACTCTTACCCAGTCCAAAGATCATGGCTTGATCCATCACCGTTATTTAGCTCACTGCACCATCCCAGCTTAGAACCTGGCTATGTGCAAATTAGTCTGTCCCTGGCCCAGTGCATCATGGGAACAGGGCAGACCAAACTACCATGCCAATTCTTCACCGGAAAGGAGACAAGCTTCCGGGGACCGGTTTCTGGCATTTCAGCCGCCGTCGGCCCGGCTTGCTTGAATCCTGATGGTGCAGTGAGCAAGGGACTCATGTCTGAGTATACCCTGCCACACCTATAGTGGCCAAAAACGATTCAGAAAAGGGGGTGGTGAAGAACAGAGTGTCTGAATTAAGCAGACCACTCTTACCCAGTCCAAAGATTAGGGCTTGATCCATCACCGTTATTTAGCTCACTGCACCATCCCAGCTCAGAACCTGGCTATGTGCAAATTAGTCTGTCCCTGGCCCAGTGCATCATGGGAACAGGGCAGACCAAACTACCAAGCCAATTCGTAACCGGAAAGGAGACAAGCTTCCGGGGACCGGTTTCTGGCATTTCAGCCGTCGTCGGCCCGGCTTGCTTGAATCCTGATGGTGCAGTGAGCAAGGGACTCATGTCTGAGTATACCCTTCCACACGTATAGTGGCCAAAAACGATTCAGAAAAGGGGGTGGTGATGAACAGAGTGTCTGAATTAAGCAGACCACTCTTACCCAGTCCAAAGATTAGGGCTTGATCCATCACCGTTATTTAGCTCACTGCACCATCCCAGCTCAGAACCTGGCTATGTGCAAATTAGTCTGTCCCTGGCCCAGTGCATCATGGGAACAGGGCAGACCAAACTACCAAGCCAATTCGTAACCGGAAAGGAGACAAGCTTCCGGGGACCGGTTTCTGGCATTTCAGCCGTCGTCGGCCCGGCTTGCTTGAATCCTGATGGTGCAGTGAGCAAGGGACTCATGTCTGAGTATACCCTTCCACACGTATAGTGGCCAAAAACGATTCAGAAAAGGGGGTGGTGATGAACAGAGTGTCTGAATTAAGCAGACCACTCTTACCCAGTCCAAAGATCAGGGCTTGATCCATCACCGTTATTTAGCTCACTGTACCATCCCAGCTCAGATCCTGGCTATGTGCAAATTAGTCTGTCCCTGGCAAAGTGCATCATGGGAACAGGGCAGACCAAACTACCAAGCCAATTCTTCACCGGAAAGGAGACAAGCTTCCGGGGACCGGTTTCTGGCATTTCAGCCGTCGTCGGCCCGGCTTGCTTGAATCCTGATGGTGCAGTGAGCAAGGGACTTATGTCTGAGTATACCCTGCCACACCTATAGTGGCCAAAAACGATTCAGAAAAGGGGGTGGTGATGAACAGAGTGTCTGAATTAAGCAGACCACTCTTACCCAGTCCAAAGATCAGGGCTTGATCCATCACCGTTATTTAGCTCACTGCACCATCCCAGCTCAGAACCTGGCTATGTGCAAATTGGTCTGTCCCTGGCCCAGTGCATCATGGGAACAGGGCAGACCAAACTACCAAGCCAATTCTTCACCGGAAAGGAGACAAGCTTCCGGGGACCGGTTTCTGGCATTTTAGCCGTCGTAGGCCCGGCTTGCTTGAATCCTGAGGGTGCAGTGAGAAAGGGACTCATGTCTGAGTATACCCTGCCACACCTATAGTGGCCAAAAACGATTCAGAAAAGGGGGTGATGATGAACAGAGTGTCTGAATTAAGCAGACCACTCTTACCCAGTCCAAAGATCATGGCTTGATCCATCACCTTTATTTAGCTCACTGCACCATCCCAGCTTAGAACCTGGCTTTGTGCAAATTAGTCTGTCCCTGGCCCAGTGCATCATGGGAACAGGGCAGACCAAACTACCAAGCCAATTCTTCACAGGAAAGGAGACAAGCTTCCGGGGACCGGTTTCTGGCATTTCAGCCGTCGTCGGCCCGGCTTGCTTGAATCCTGATGGTGCAGTGAGCAAGGGACTCATGTCTGAGTATACCTTGCCACACCTATAGTGGCCAAAAACGATTCAGAAAAGGGGGTGGTGAAGAACAGAGTGTCTGAATTAAGCAGACCACTCTTACCCAGTCCAAAGATTAGGGCTTGATCCATCACTGTTATTTAGCTCACTGCACCATCCCAGCTCAGAACCTGGCTATGTGCAAATTAGTCTGTCCCTGTCCCAGTACATCATGGGAACAGGGCAGACCAAACTACCAAACAAATTCGTCACCGGAAAGGAGACAAGCTTCCGGGGACCGGTTTCTGGCATTTCAGCCGTCGTCGGCCCGGCTTGCTTGAATCCTGATGGTGCAGTGAGCAAGGGACTCATGTCTGAGTATACCCTTCCACACCTATAGTGGCCAAAAACGATTCAGAAAAGGGGGTGGTGATGAACAGAGTGTCTGAATTAAGCAGACCACTCTTACCCAGTCCAAAGATCAGGGCTTGATCCATCACCGTTATTTAGCTCACTGCACCATCCCAGCTCAGAACCTGGCTATGTGCAAATTAGTCTGTCCCTGGCCCAGTGCATCATGGGAACAAGGCAGACCAAACTACCAAGCCAATTCTTCACCGGAAAGGAGACAAGCTTCCGGGGACCGGTTACTGGCATTTCTGCCGTTGTCGGCCCGGCTTGCTTGAATACTGATGGTGCACTGAGTAAGGGACTCATGTCTGAGTATACCCTGCCACAGCTATAGTGGCCAAAAACGATTCAGAAAAGGGGGTGGTGATGAACAGAGTGTCTGAATTAGGCAGGTCACTCTTACCCAGTCCAAAGATCAGGGCTTGATCCATCACCTTTATTTAGCTCACTGCACCATCCCAGCTCAGAACCTGGCTATGTGCAAATTAGTCTGTCCCTGGCCCAGTGCATCATGGGAACAGGGCAGACCAAACTACCAAGCCAATTCTTCACCAGAAAGGAGAGAAGCTTCCGGGGACCGGTTTCTGGCATTTCAGCCGTTGTCGGCCGGCTTGCTTGAATCCTGATAGTGCAGTGAGCAAGGGACTCATGTCTGAGTATACCCTGCCACACCTATAGTGGCCAAAAACGATTCAGAAAAGGGGGTGGTGATGAACAGAGTGTCTGAATTAAGCAGACCACTCTTTCCCAGTCCAAAGATGAGGGCTTGATCCATCACCGTTATTTAGCTCAGCGCACCATCCCAGCTCAGAACCTGGCTATGTGCAAATTAGTCTGTCCCTGGCCCAGTGCATCATGGGAACAGGGCAGACCAAACTACCAAGCCAATTCTTCACCGGAAAGGAGACAAGCTTCCGGGGACCGGTTTCTGGCATTTCAGCCGCCGTCGGCCCGGCTTGCTTGAATCCTGATGGTGCAGTGAGCAAGGGACTTATGTCTGAGTATACCCTGCCACACCTATAGTGGCCAAAAACGATTCAGAAAAGGGGGTGGTGATGAACAGAGTGTCTGAATTAAGCAGACCACTCTTACCCAGTCCAAAGATCAGGGCTTGATCCATCACCGTTATTTAGCTCACTGCACCATCCCAGCTCAGAACCTGGCTATGTGCAAATTGGTCTGTCCCTGGCCCAGTGCATCATGGGAACAGGGCAGACCAAACTACCAAGCCAATTCTTCGCGGGAAAAGAGACAAGCTTCCGGGGACCGGTTTGTGGCATTTCAGCCGTCGTCGGCCCGGCTTGCTTGAATCCTGATGGTGCAGTGAGCAAGGGACTCATGTCTGAGTATACCCTGCCGCACCTATAGTGGCCAAAAACGATTCAGAAAAGGGGGTGGTGATGAACAGAGTGTTTGAATTAAGCAGTCCACTCTTACCCAGTCCAAAGATCATGGCTTGATCCATCACCGTTATTTAGCTCACTGCACCATCCCAGCTTAGAACCTGGCTATGTGCAAATTAGTCTGTCCCTGGCCCAGTGCATCATGGGAACAGGGCAGACCAAACTACCATGCCAATTCTTCACCGGAAAGGAGACAAGCTTCCGGGGACCGGTTTCTGGCATTTCAGCCGCCGTCGGCCCGGCTTGCTTGAATCCTGATGGTGCAGTGAGCAAGGGACTCATGTCTGAGTATACCCTGCCACACCTATAGTGGCCAAAAACGATTCAGAAAAGGGGGTGGTGAAGAACAGAGTGTCTGAATTAAGCAGACCACTCTTACCCAGTCCAAAGATTAGGGCTTGATCCATCACCGTTATTTAGCTCACTGCACCATCCCAGCTCAGAACCTGGCTATGTGCAAATTAGTCTGTCCCTGGCCCAGTGCATCATGGGAACAGGGCAGACCAAACTACCAAGCCAATTCGTAACCGGAAAGGAGACAAGCTTCCGGGGACCGGTTTCTGGCATTTCAGCCGTCGTCGGCCCGGCTTGCTTGAATCCTGATGGTGCAGTGAGCAAGGGACTCATGTCTGAGTATACCCTTCCACACGTATAGTGGCCAAAAACGATTCAGAAAAGGGGGTGGTGATGAACAGAGTGTCTGAATTAAGCAGACCACTCTTACCCAGTCCAAAGATCAGGGCTTGATCCATCACCGTTATTTAGCTCACTGTACCATCCCAGCTCAGATCCTGGTTATGTGCAAATTAGTCTGTCCCTGGCAAAGTGCATCATGGGAACAGGGCAGACCAAACTACCAAGCCAATTCTTCACCGGAAAGGAGACAAGCTTCCGGGGACCGGTTTCTGGCATTTCAGCCGTCGTCGGCCCGGCTTGCTTGAATCCTGATGGTGCAGTGAGCAAGGGACTTATGTCTGAGTATACCCTGCCACACCTATAGTGGCCAAAAACGATTCAGAAAAGGGGGTGGTGATGAACAGAGTGTCTGAATTAAGCAGACCACTCTTACCCAGTCCAAAGATCAGGGCTTGATCCATCACCGTTATTTAGCTCACTGCACCATCCCAGCTCAGAACCTGGCTATGTGCAAATTGGTCTGTCCCTGGCCCAGTGCATCATGGGAACAGGGCAGACCAAACTACCAAGCCAATTCTTCACCGGAAAGGAGACAAGCTTCCAGGGACCGGTTTCTGGCATTTTAGCCGTCGTAGGCCCGGCTTGCTTGAATCCTGAGGGTGCAGTGAGAAAGGGACTCATGTCTGAGTATACCCTGCCACACCTATAGTGGCCAAAAACGATTCAGAAAAGGGGGTGATGATGAACAGAGTGTCTGAATTAAGCAGACCACTCTTACCCAGTCCAAAGATCATGGCTTGATCCATCACCTTTATTTAGCTCACTGCACCATCCCAGCTTAGAACCTGGCTTTGTGCAAATTAGTCTGTCCCTGGCCCAGTGCATCATGGGAACAGGGCAGACCAAACTACCAAGCCAATTCTTCACAGGAAAGGAGACAAGCTTCCGGGGACCGGTTTCTGGCATTTCAGCCGTCGTCGGCCCGGCTTGCTTGAATCCTGATGGTGCAGTGAGCAAGGGACTCATGTCTGAGTATACCTTGCCACACCTATAGTGGCCAAAAACGATTCAGAAAAGGGGGTGGTGAAGAACAGAGTGTCTGAATTAAGCAGACCACTCTTACCCAGTCCAAAGATTAGGGCTTGATCCATCACTGTTATTTAGCTCACTGCACCATCCCAGCTCAGAACCTGGCTATGTGCAAATTAGTCTGTCCCTGTCCCAGTACATCATGGGAACAGGGCAGACCAAACTACCAAGCCAATTCTTCACAGGAAAGGAGACAAGCTTCCGGGGACCGGTTTCTGGCATTTCAGCCGTCGTCGGCCCGGCTTGCTTGAATCCTGATGGTGCAGTGAGCAAGGGACTCATGTCTGAGTATACCTTGCCACACCTATAGTGGCCAAAAACGATTCAGAAAAGGGGATGGTGAAGAACAGAGTGTCTGAATTAAGCAGACCACTCTTACCCAGTCCAAAGATTAGGGCTTGATCCATCACTGTTATTTAGCTCACTGCACCATCCCAGCTCAGAACCTGGCTATGTGCAAATTAGTCTGTCCCTGTCCCAGTACATCATGGGAACAGGGCAGACCAAACTACCAAACAAATTCGTCACCGGAAAGGAGACAAGCTTCCGGGGACCGGTTTCTGGCATTTCAGCCGTCGTCGGCCCGGCTTGCTTGAATCCTGATGGTGCAGTGAGCAAGGGACTCATGTCTGAGTATACCCTTCCACACCTATAGTCGCCAAAAACGATTCAGAAAAGGGGGTGGTGATGAACAGAGTGTCTGAATTAAGCAGACCACTCTTACCCAGTCCAAAGATCAGGGCTTGATCCATCACGGTTATTTAGCTCACTGCACCATCCCTGCTCAGAACCTGGCTATGTGCAAATTAGTCTGTCCCTGGCCCAGTGCATCATGGGACCAGGGCAGACCAAACTACCAAGCCAATTCTTCACCGGAAAGGAGACAAGCTTCCGGGGACCGGTTTCTGGCATTTCAGCCGTTGTCGGCCCGGCTTGCTTGAATACTGATGGTGCAGTGAGTAAGGGACTCATGTCTGAGTATACCCTGCCACAGCTATAGAGGCCAAAACGATTCAGAAAAGGGGGTGGTGATGAACAGAGTGTCTGAATTAGGCAGACCACTCTTACCCAGTCCAAAGATCAGGGCTTGATCCATCACCGTTATTTAGCTCACTGCACCATCCCAGCTCAGAACCTGGCTATGTGCAAATTGGTCTGTCCCTGGCCCAGTGCATCATGGGAACAGGGCAGACCAAACTACCAAGCCAATTCTTCACCGGAAAGGAGACAAGCTTCCGGGGACCGGTTTCTGGCATTTTAGCCGTCGTAGGCCCGGCTTGCTTGAATCCTGAGGGTGCAGTGAGAAAGGGACTCATGTCTGAGTATACCCTGCCACACCTATAGTGGCCAAAAACGATTCAGAAAAGGGGGTGATGATGAACAGAGTGTCTGAATTAAGCAGACCACTCTTACCCAGTCCAAAGATCATGGCTTGATCCATCACCTTTATTTAGCTCACTGCACCATCCCAGCTTAGAACCTGGCTTTGTGCAAATTAGTCTGTCCCTGGCCCAGTGCATCATGGGAACAGGGCAGACCAAACTACCAAGCCAATTCTTCACAGGAAAGGAGACAAGCTTCCGGGGACCGGTTTCTGGCATTTCAGCCGTCGTCGGCCCGGCTTGCTTGAATCCTGATGGTGCAGTGAGCAAGGGACTCATGTCTGAGTATACCTTGCCACACCTATAGTGGCCAAAAACGATTCAGAAAAGGGGGTGGTGAAGAACAGAGTGTCTGAATTAAGCAGACCACTCTTACCCAGTCCAAAGATTAGGGCTTGATCCATCACTGTTATTTAGCTCACTGCACCATCCCAGCTCAGAACCTGGCTATGTGCAAATTAGTCTGTCCCTGGCCCAGTGCATCATGGGAACAGGGCAGACCAAACTACCAAGCCAATTCTTCACCGGAAAGGAGACAAGCTTCCGGGGACCGGTTTCTGGCATTTCAGCCGTTGTCCGTCCGGCTTGCTTGAATACTGATGGTGCAGTGAGTAAGGGACTCATGTCTGAGTATACCCTGCCACAGCTATAGAGGCCAAAAACGATTCAGAAAAGGGGCTGGTGATGAACAGAGTGTCTGAATTAGGCAGACCACTCTTACCCAGTCCAAAGATCAGGGCTTGATCCATCACCGTTATTTAGCTCACTGCACCATCCCAGCTCAGAACCTGGCTATGTGCAAATTGGTCTGTCCCTGTCCCAGTGCATCATGGGAACAGGGCAGACCAAACTACCAAGCCAATTTTTCACCGGAAAGGAGACAAGCTTCCGGGGACCGGTTTCTGGCATTTTAGCCGTCGTCGGTCCGGCTTGCTTGAATCCTGAGGGTGCAGTGAGCAAGGGACTCATGTCTGAGTGTACCTTGCCACACCTATAGTGGCCAAAAACGATTCAGAAAAGGGGGTGATGATGAACAGAGTGTCTGAATTAAGCATTCCACTCTTACCCAGTCCAAAGATCATGGCTTGATCCATCACCGTTATTTAGCTCACTGCACCATCCCAGCTTAGAACCTGGCTATGTGCAAATTAGTCTGTCCCTGGCCCAGTGCATCATGGGAACAGGGCAGACCAAACTACCAAGCCAATTCTTCACAGGAAAGGAGACAAGCTTCCGGGGACCGGTTTCTGGCATTTCAGCCGTCGTCGGCCCGGCTTGCTTGAATCCTGATGGTGCAGTGAGCAAGGGACTCATGTCTGAGTATACCTTGCCACACCTATAGTGGCCAAAAACGATTCAGAAAAGGGGGTGGTGAAGAACAGAGTGTCTGAATTAAGCAGACCACTCTTACCCAGTCCAAAGATTAGGGCTTGATCCATCACTGTTATTTAGCTCACTGCACCATCCCAGCTCAGAACCTGGCTATGTGCAAATTAGTCTGTCCCTGTCCCAGTACATCATGGGAACAGGGCAGACCAAACTACCAAACAAATTCGTCACCGGAAAGGAGACAAGCTTCCGGGGACCGGTTTCTGGCATTTCAGCCGTCGTCGGCCCGGCTTGCTTGAATCCTGATGGTGCAGTGAGCAAGGGACTCATGTCTGAGTATACCCTGCCACGCCTATAATGGCCAAAAACGATTCAGAAAAGGGGGTGGTGAAGAACAGAGTGTCTGAATTAAGCAGACCACTCTTACCCAGTCCAAAGATCATGGCTTGATCCATCACCTTTATTTAGCTCACTGCACCATCCCAGCTTAGAACCTGGCTTTGTGCAAATTAGTCTGTCCCTGGCCCAGTGCATCATGGGAACAGGGCAGACCAAACTACCAAGCCAATTCTTCACAGGCAAGGAGACAAGCTTCCGGGGACCGGTTTCTGGCATTTCAGCCGTCGTCGGCCCGGCTTGCTTGAATCCTGATGGTGCAGTGAGCAAGGGACTCATGTCTGAGTATACCTTGCCACACCTATAGTGGCCAAAAACGATTCAGAAAAGGGGGTGGTGAAGAACAGAGTGTCTGAATTAAGCAGACCACTCTTACCCAGTCCAAAGATTAGGGCTTGATCCATCACTGTTATTTAGCTCACTGCACCATCCCAGCTCAGAACCTGGCTATGTGCAAATTAGTCTGTCCCTGTCCCAGTACATCATGGGAACAGGGCAGACCAAACTACCAAACAAATTCGTCACCGGAAAGGAGACAAGCTTCAGGGGACCGGTTTCTGGCATTTCAGCCGTCGTCGGCCCGGCTTGCTTGAATCCTGATGGTGCAGTGAGCAAGGGACTCATGTCTGAGTATACCCTTCCACACCTATAGTGGCCAAAAACGATTCAGAAAAGGGGTTGGTGATGAACAGAGTGTCTGAATTAAGCAGACCACTCTTACCCAGTCCAAAGATCAGGGCTTGATCCATCACGGTTATTTAGCTCACTGCACCATCCCTGCTCAGAACCTGGCTATGTGCAAATTAGTCTGTCCCTGGCCCAGTGCATCATGGGAACAGGGCAGACCAAACTACCAAGCCAATTCTTCACCGGAAAGGAGACAAGCTTCCGGGGACCGGTTTCTGGCATTTCAGCCGTTGTCCGTCCGGCTTGCTTGAATACTGATGGTGCAGTGAGTAAGGGACTCATGTCTGAGTATACCCTGCCACAGCTATAGAGGCCAAAAACGATTCAGAAAAGGGGCTGGTGATGAACAGAGTGTCTGAATTAGGCAGACCACTCTTACCCAGTCCAAAGATCAGGGCTTGATCCATCACCGTTATTTAGCTCACTGCACCATCCCAGCTCAGAACCTGGCTATGTGCAAATTGGTCTGTCCCTGTCCCAGTGCATCATGGGAACAGGGCAGACCAAACTACCAAGCCAATTCTTCACCGGAAAGGAGACAAGCTTCCGGGGACCGGTTTCTGGCATTTTAGCCGTCGTCGGTCCGGCTTGCTTGAATCCTGAGGGTGCAGTGAGCAAGGGACTCATGTCTGAGTGTACCTTGCCACACCTATAGTGGCCAAAAACGATTCAGAAAAGGGGGTGATGATGAACAGAGTGTCTGAATTAAGCATTCCACTCTTACCCAGTCCAAAGATCATGGCTTGATCCATCACCATTATTTAGCTCACTGCACCATCCCAGCTTAGAACCTGGCTATGTGCAAATTAGTCTGTCCCTGGCCCAGTGCATCATGGGAACAGGGCAGACCAAACTACCAAGCCAATTCTTCACAGGAAAGGAGACAAGCTTCCGGGGACCGGTTTCTGGCATTTCAGCCGTCGTCGGCCCGGCTTGCTTGAATCCTGATGGTGCAGTGAGCAAGGGACTCATGTCTGAGTATACCTTGCCACACCTATAGTGGCCAAAAACGATTCAGAAAAGGGGGTGGTGAAGAACAGAGTGTCTGAATTAAGCAGACCACTCTTACCCAGTCCAAAGATTAGGGCTTGATCCATCACTGTTATTTAGCTCACTGCACCATCCCAGCTCAGAACCTGGCTATGTGCAAATTAGTCTGTCCCTGTCCCAGTACATCATGGGAACAGGGCAGACCAAACTACCAAACAAATTCGTCACCGGAAAGGAGACAAGCTTCCGGGGACCGGTTTCTGGCATTTCAGCCGTCGTCGGCCCGGCTTGCTTGAATCCTGATGGTGCAGTGAGCAAGGGACTCATGTCTGAGTATACCCTGCCACGCCTATAATGGCCAAAAACGATTCAGAAAAGGGGGTGGTGAAGAACAGAGTGTCTGAATTAAGCAGACCACTCTTACCCAGTCCAAAGATCATGGCTTGATCCATCACCTTTATTTAGCTCACTGCACCATCCCAGCTTAGAACCTGGCTTTGTGCAAATTAGTCTGTCCCTGGCCCAGTGCATCATGGGAACAGGGCAGACCAAACTACCAAGCCAATTCTTCACAGGAAAGGAGACAAGCTTCCGGGGACCGGTTTCTGGCATTTCAGCCGTCGTCGGCCCGGCTTGCTTGAATCCTGATGGTGCAGTGAGCAAGGGACTCATGTCTGAGTATACCTTGCCACACCTATAGTGGCCAAAAACGATTCAGAAAAGGGGGTGGTGAAGAACAGAGTGTCTGAATTAAGCAGACCACTCTTACCCAGTCCAAAGATTAGGGCTTGATCCATCACTGTTATTTAGCTCACTGCACCATCCCAGCTCAGAACCTGGCTATGTGCAAATTAGTCTGTCCCTGTCCCAGTACATCATGGGAACAGGGCAGACCAAACTACCAAACAAATTCGTCACCGGAAAGGAGACAAGCTTCCGGGGAACCGGTTTCTGGCATTTCAGCCGTCGTCGGCCCGGCTTGCTTGAATCCTGATGGTGCAGTGAGCAAGGGACTCATGTCTGAGTATACCCTTCCACACCTATAGTGGCCAAAAACGATTCAGAAAAGGGGGTGGTGATGAACAGAGTGTCTGAATTAAGCAGACCACTCTTACCCAGTCCAAAGATCAGGGCTTGATCCATCACGGTTATTTAGCTCACTGCACCATCCCTGCTCAGAACCTGGCTATGTGCAAATTAGTCTGTCCCTGGCCCAGTGCATCATGGGAACAGGGCAGACCAAACTACCAAGCCAATTCTTTACCGGAAAGGAGACAAGCTTCCGGGGACCGGTTTCTGGCATTTCAGCCGTTGTCGGCCCGGCTTGCTTGAATCCTGAGGGTGCAGTGAGCAAGGGACTCATGTCTGAGTGTACCTTGCCACACCTATAGTGGCCAAAAACGATTCAGAAAAGGGGGTGATGATGAACAGAGTGTCTGAATTAAGCATTCCACTCTTACCCAGTCCAAAGATCATGGCTTGATCCATCACCGTTATTTAGCTCACTGCACCATCCCAGCTTAGAACCTGGCTATGTGCAAATTAGTCTGTCCCTGGCCCAGTGCATCATGGGAACAGGGCAGACCAAACTACCATGCCAATTCTTCACCGGAAAGGAGACAAGCTTCCGGGGACCGGTTTCTGGCATTTCAGCCGTCGTCGGCCCGGCTTGCTTGAATCCTGATGGTGCAGTGAGCAAGGGACTCATGTCTGAGTATACCCTGCCACGCCTATAATGGCCAAAAACGATTCAGAAAAGGGGGTGGTGAAGAACAGAGTGTCTGAATTAAGCAGACCACTCTTACCCAGTCCAAAGATTAGGGCTTGATCCATCACCGTTATTTAGCTCACTGCACCATCCCAGCTCAGAACCTGGCTATGTGCAAATTAGTCTGTCCCTGACCCAGTGCATCATGGGAACAGGGCAGACCAAACTACCAAGCCAATTCGTCACCGGAAAGGAGACAAGCTTCCAGGGACCGGTTTCTGGCATTTCAGCCGTCGTCGGCCCGGCTTGCTTGAATCCTGATGGTGCAGTGAGCAAGGGACTCATGTCTGAGTATACCCTTCCACACCTATAGTGGCCAGAAACGATTCAGAAAAGGGGGTGGTGATGAACAGAGTGTCTGAATTAAGCAGACCCCTCTTACCCAGTCCAAAGATCAGGGCTTGATCCATCACCGTTATTTAGCTCACTGCACCATTGCAGCTCAGAACCTGGCTATGTGCAAATTAGTCTGTCCCTGGCCCAGTGCATCATGGGAACAGGGCAGACCAAACTACCAAGCCAATTCTTCACCGGAAAGGAGACAAGCTTCCGGGGACCGGTTTCTGGCATTTCTGCCGTTGTCGGCCCGGCTTGCTTGAATACTGATGGTGCACTGAGTAAGGGACTCATGTCTGAGTATACCCTGCCACAGCTATAGTGGCCAAAAACGATTCAGAAAAGGGGGTGGTGATGAACAGAGTGTCTGAATTAGGCAGGTCACTCTTACCCAGTCCAAAGATCAGGGCTTGATCCATCACCTTTATTTAGCTCACTGCACCATCCCAGCTCAGAACCTGGCTATGTGCAAATTAGTCTGTCCCTGGCCCAGTGCATCATGGGAACAGGGCAGACCAAACTACCAAGCCAATTCTTCACCGGAAAGAAGACAAGCTTCCGGGGACCGGTTTCTGGCATTTCAGCCGTCGTCGGCCCGGCTTGCTTGAATCCTGATGGTGCAGTGAGCAAGGGACTCATGTCTGAGTATACCCTGCCACACCTATAGTGGCCAAAAACGATTCAGAAAAGGGGGTGGTGATGAACAGAGTGTCTGAATTAAGCAGACCACTCTTACCCAGTCCAAAGATCAGGGCTTGATTCATCAGCGTTATTTAGCTCACTGCACCATCCCAGCTCAGAACCTGGCTATGTGCAAATTTGTCTGTCCCTGGTCCAGTGCATCATGGGAACAGGGCAGACCAAACTACCAAGCCAATTCTTCACCAGAAAGGAGAGAAGCTTCCGGGGACCGGTTTCTGGCATTTCAGCCGTCGTCGGCCCGGCTTGCTTGAATCCTGATAGTGCAGTGAGCAAGGGACTCATGTCTGAGTATACCCTGCCACACCTATAGTGGCCAAAAACGATTCAGAAAAGGGGGTGGTGATGAACAGAGTGTCTGAATTAAGCAGACCACTCTTACCCAGTCCAAAGATCAGGGCTTGATCCATCACCGTTATTTAGCTCAGCGCACCATCCCAGCTCAGAACCTGGCTATGTGCAAATTAGTCTGTCCCTGGCCCAGTGCATCTTGGGAACAGGGCAGACCAAACTACCAAGCCAATTCTTCACCGGAAAGGAGACAAGCTTCCGGGGACCGGTTTCTGGCATTTCAGCCGCCGTCGGCCCGGCTTGCTTGAATCCTGATGGTGCAGTGAGCAAGGGACTTATGTCTGAGTATACCCTGCCACACCTATAGTGGCCAAAAACGATTCAGAAAAGGGGGTGGTGATGAACAGAGTGTCTGAATTAAGCAGACCACTCTTACCCAGTCCAAAGATCAGGGCTTGATCCATCACCGTTATTTAGCTCACTGCACCATCCCAGCTCAGAACCTGGCTATGTGCAAATTGGTCTGTCCCTGGCCCAGTGCATCATGGGAACAGGGCAGACCAAACTACCAAGCCAATTCTTCACCGGAAAGGAGACAAGCTTCCGGGGACCGGTTTCTGGCATTTTAGCCGTCGTAGGCCCGGCTTGCTTGAATCCTGAGGGTGCAGTGAGCAAGGGACTTATGTCTGAGTATACCCTTCCACACCTATAGTGGCCAAAAACGATTCAGAAAAGGGGGTGGTGATGAACAGAGTGTCTGAATTAAGCAGACCACTCTTACCCAGTCCAAAGATCAGGGCTTGATCCATCACGGTTATTTAGCTCACTGCATCATCCCTGCTCAGAACCTGGCTATGTGCAAATTAGTCTGTCCCTGGCCCAGTGCATCATGGGAACAGGGCAGACCAAACTACCAAGCCAATTCTTCACCGGAAAGGAGACAAGCTTCCAGGGACCGGTTTCTGGCATTTCAGCCGTTGTCGGCCCGGCTTGCTTGAATACTGATGGTGCAGTGAGTAAGGGGCTCATGTCTGAGTATACCCTGCCACAGCTATAGAGGCCAAAAACGATTCAGAAAATGGGGGTGGTGATGAACAGAGTGTCTGAATTAGGCAGACCACTCTTACCCAGTCCAAAGATCAGGGCTTGATCCATCGCCGTTATTTAGCTCACTGCACCATCCCAGCTCAGAACCTGGCTATGTGCAAATTAGTCTGTCCCTGGCCCAGTGCATCATGGGAACAGGGCAGACCAAACTACCAAGCCAATTCTTCGCGGGAAAGGAGACAAGCTTCCGGGGACCGGTTTCTGGCATTTCAGCCGTCGTCGGCCCGGCTTGCTTGAATCCTGATGGTGCAGTGAGCAAGGGACTCATGTCTGAGTATACCCTGCCACACCTATAGTGGCCAAAAATGATTCAGAAAAGGGGGTGGTGAAGAACAGAGTGTCTGAATTAAACAGACCACTCTTACCCAGTCCAAAGATCAGGGCTTGATCCATCACCGTTATTTAGCTCACTGCACCATCCCAGCTCAGAACCTGGCTATGTGCAAATTAGTCTGTCCCTGGCCCAGTGCATCATGGGAACAGGGCAGACCAAACTACCAAGCCAATTCTTCACCGGAAAGGAGACAAGCTTCCGGGGACCGGTTTCTTGCATTTCAGCCGTCGTCGGTCCGGCTTGCTTGAATCCTGATGGTGCAGTGAGCAAGGGACTCATGTCTGAGTACACCCTGCCGCACCTATAGTGGCCAAAAACGATTCAGAAAAGGGGGTGGTGATGAACAGAGTGTCTGAATTAAGCAGTCCACTCTTACCCAGTCTAAAGATCATGGCTTGATCCATCACCGTTATTTAGCTCACTGCACCATCCCAGCTTAGAACCTGGCTATGTGCAAATTAGTCTGTCCCTGGCCCAGTGCATCATGGGAACAGGGCAGACCAAACTACCATGCCAATTCTTCACCGGAAAGGAGACAAGCTTCCGGGGACCGGTTTCTGGCATTTCAGCCGTCGTCGGCCCGGCTTGCTTGAATCCTGGTGCAGTGAGCAAGGGACTCATGTCTGAGTATACCCTGCCACACCTATAGTGGCCAAAAACGATTCAGAAAAGGGGGTGGTGAAGAACAGAGTGTCTGAATTAAGCAGACCACTCTTACCCAGTCCAAAGATTAGGGCTTGATCCATCACCGTTATTTAGCTCACTGCACCATCCCAGCTCAGAACCTGGCTATGTGCAAATTAGTCTGTCCCTGGCCCAGTGCATCATGGGAACAGGGCAGACCAAACTACCAAGCCAATTCGTAACCGGAAAGGAGACAAGCTTCCGGGGACCGGTTTCTGGCATTTCAGCCGTCGTCGGCCCGGCTTGCTTGAATCCTGATGGTGCAGTGAGCAAGGGACTCATGTCTGAGTATACCCTTCCACACGTATAGTGGCCAAAAACGATTCAGAAAAGGGGGTGGTGATGAACAGAGTGTCTGAATTAAGCAGACCACTCTTACCCAGTCCAAAGATCAGGGCTTGATCCATCACCATTATTTAGCTCACTGCACCATCCCAGCTCAGAACCTGGCTATGTGCAAATTAGTCTGTCCCTGGCCCAGTGCATCATGGGAACAGGGCAGACCAAACTACCAAGCCAATTCTTCACCGGAAAGGAGACAAGCTTCCGGGGACCGGTTTCTGGCATTTCAGCCGTCGTCGGCCCGGCTTGCTTGAATCCTGATGGTGCAGTGAGCAAGGGACTCATGTCTGAGTATACCCTGCCACACCTATAGTGGCCAAAAACGATTCAGAAAAGGGGGTGGTGATGAACAGAGTGTCTGAATTAAGCAGACCACTCTTACCCAGTCCAAAGATCAGGGCTTGATCCATCAGCGTTATTTAGCTCACTGCACTATCCCAGCTCAGAACCTGGCTATGTGCAAATTTGTCTGTCCCTGGCCCAGTGCATCATGGGAACAGGGCAGACCAAACTACCAAGCCAATTCTTCACCAGAAAGGAGAGAAGCTTCCGGGGACCGGTTTCTGGCATTTCAGCCGTCGTCGGCCCGGCTTGCTTGAATCCTGATAGTGCAGTGAGCAAGGGACTCATGTCTGAGTATACCCTGCCACACCTATAGTGGCCAAAAACGATTCAGAAAAGGGGGTGGTGAGTGTCTGAATTAAGCAGACCACTCTTACCCAGTCCAAAGATCAGGGCTTGATCCATCACCGTTATTTAGCTCAGCGCACCATCCCAGCTCAGAACCTGGCTATGTGCAAATTAGTCTGTCCCTGGCCCAGTGCATCATGGGAACAGGGCAGACCAAACTACCAAGCCAATTCTTCACCGGAAAGGAGAGAAGCTTCTTGGGACAGGTTTTGGCACTTCAGCCGTCGTCGGCCCGGCTTGCTTGAATCCTGATGGTGCAGTAAGCAAGGGACTCATGTCTGAGTATTCTTCACCGGAAAGGAGAATAAAAATCATAACATATTGGAATGAGAACGGTTTCTCTAAACCGATTAGTTGTGAAAATCTGTTTCTCATATACAAGGGTTGCTATTAAACAACTCCAGAAATTTAAAGTCCTCTTTACTCATAGTTACCACTGCTCAAAATATAATTATGTTAGTTTGTACCTTATATAGCAACATTCTATCAGCTATATAAGTAGGGAGTTATTGTGATTTAGACACTATTTTTCTTTTGTCATTGTTGTTTGTAAATTAAGATTGTGACTATTTTCCTTTTTTTAAGAAAATCTTGCCTTTTTATTTATGCATTAAATATGCTTTTCAGATATTACTATGGCTCCTGAAAAAGGCGTTCCGAAAAACGCTGAAACGCGCGTTGAATAGTATAATATTGTTTGCCATTAGTAGAAGCTATGTTGTATGCACTTTTTATGTATTATACATTGATTGAGTAATTTTGTTGTTTGCATAACAGATTTACATTATGTACTTTTATGAATTGTTTCTAACTGTTAAGATTTACTAATATATTAAATGAAATCTAGTTTTTTAATTACCTAGTTTTAGGTGTCTTTCTTACGATTTCTCCCTTGATACATGTCAGTAATATGTCATATTGTTTACACTGAAGCATGATGATGAGACGGCGTTGACTTGTCTGGTCATCGAGAGGGAGGAGTCCAGGATGAAGCCCAGGTTACGTCCGTGGTCCATAGGTATGGGTGCGGTTCCCAGGGCCGGTGGCCACCATGAGTTGTCCCAGGCAGAGGGGGATGACCCTAAGATGAGGACTTCCGTTTTGTCCGAGTTTAGTTTTAAACGGCTATTCTTCATCCACTCGGCTACTTCTTTCATTCCTTCGTGTAATTTGGTTTTGGCGGTGTTTGGGTCTTTGGTGAGGGAGAGGATCATCTGGGTGTCGTCTGCGTAGGAGATGATGTTGAGGTTGTGTTGGCGTGCGATGGATGTGAGGGGACTCATGTATACGTTGAAGAGGGTGGGACTGAGTGATGATCCTTGTGGTACGCCGCAGATGAGTTCGGTGGCCTCTGATTTGAAAGGGGGGAGGCGGACTCTCTGGGTTTTTCCGGCAAGGAACGAGATGATCCATTCCAATGCTTTTCCTTGTATTCTGACGTTGCTGAGGTGTTGTATGAGGATGCTATGACAGACTGTGTCGAAGGCTGCGGAGAGGTCAAGTAAGATGAGGGCAGCTGTTTCTCCGTTGTCCAGTAGTGTTCGGATGTCGTCTGTTGCTGCGATGAGGGCGGTTTCGGTGATGTGTTTGGCTCGGAAGCCGGATTGTGAAGGGTCGAGGGATTTTTTGGATTCGAGGAAGGCGGCGAGCTGACTGTTGACGGCTTTCTCAATGACTTTGGCGGGGAATGGGAGGAGCGAGATGGGGCGGTAGTTCTTAAGTTCGGTGGGGTCTGCTGTGGGTTTCTTCAGAAGGGCGCTGAGTTCGGCATGTTTCCAGTTTTCCGGGAAGGTAGCGGAGTTGAAGGAACAGTTGATGACATCGCGGAGATGGGGTGCGATGATGGAGCCTGCTTTGTTGAAAATGTGGTGGGGACATGGGTCGGTTGGCGATCCTGAGTGGATGGAGTTCATCAGGCGGATGGTGTCTTTGGTGGTGATTGGGTTCCAGGCGCAAAGGTTGTTAGAGTGCGGTTTTGGTTCGGAGGTGGGTGGAGTGGACTGGTCTTCGGACTGGTTTTCAAAGGTGTTATGTATTTCGGCGATTTTGTTGTGGAAGAATGAGGATAGAGAGTCGCAGAGGTCTTGGGAGGGAGTAATGTCGTTGGTGCCAACGGTGGGGTTAGTAAATTCTTTGACGATGTTGAATAGTTCCTTGCTGTTTTGGGCATTGTTGTCAAGTCGATCCTTGAATGCTGATTTCTTGGTGGATCGGATCAGTTGGTGGTGTTTGCGGGTCGCGTTCTTGAAGGTGGCTAGGTTATCAGTGGTTGGGTTTTTTCTCCAGGTTTTCTCGAGAGTACGACAGAACTTCTTGGATTTCTTAAGGTCATCGTTGAACCAGGGGGCTTTTTTGCTACCTTGCTTGATTAGATGGTTTTTCAAGGGTGCTAGTTCGTTGGCGCTGTGAGTGATCCATTGTGTGAGGTTAGTGGCTGCTTGGTTTGGGTCCGATGATTTGGCAGGGGGGTTTTGGTGAAGCGATGTGAAGAGCTGGTCGGTGGTGATTTTGTTCCAATTTCTTCGAGGAAAAGGTTGTGCGGGGTTGTGGGTCGTGGACTTTTTGTAGTTGAAGTGAACGCAGCTGTGGTCCGTCCAATGAAGAGTTGTGGTGTGATCGAAGGAGATGTGCTTGCTGGAGGTGAAGATAGGGTCGAGCGTGTGTCTTGCGTAGTGGGTGGGGGTGTCTACAAATTGTTTGAGTCCGAGATTGGCCAGGTTGTCCAGAAGGGTGGTGGTGTTGCTGTTGTTTTTCTTTTCCAGGTGGAAGTTGAGGTCTCCCAGTAGAATGTAGTTCTCGGAGGGGAGGGCATGTGGGCTGATGAAGTCAGTGATGTCTTCGCTGAATTGTGTGCGGGGTCCTGGTGGTCTGTGTAGATGAAGGGTGCCTCTGAGTGTGGTTTTGGGGTCGGTGTGAATCTGGAAGTGAAGGTGTTCGGCGGTAGCGAGGTTATCATCGGAACTGGTCGTGATGCGGATGGTGTTCTTATGGACGATGGTGATGCCTCCTCCTGTTTGGTTGGTGCAATCTTTTCGGATGATCTTGTAGGCGTCCGGGATGGCTATGGCGATGTCGGGCGCTGATGATGCGTTCATCCATGTTTCTGTAAGGAAGGCGACGTCCGGTGATGTAGTGTTGAGTAGGTTCCAGAGTTCAATGGAGTGTCTGTGGACTGAGCGGGTGTTGAGCGGGATGCACTTTAGGTGGTTAGTTTCGGAGCTCTGTTTGGAGTTTGTGGATTTGGTGTGGGTCCTGATGCAGTCGAACTTGCAGGAGTGGCAGGTGAAGGGTCCATGGGTGTGTCCTGGGGCGGCTTGGTAGCAGTCGGGGAGTCGGGCGGGGTTAAGGGCTAAGAGGGTTGCGGCGTCGTATGTTATGTGGGTGGAATGGGTATTTCGGGGGCCAGGGGGTCTGGCGCTGGGTGCGGTCCAGGCGCGGACGGGCGTAGACGGGCTTACCTTTGGCGAACCTTCGGCGCGCATGGGGCGCGACCGCTGCACGCGAAGGCATCTGTCATATGCGGATAGTGGAGGGGGAGGGGCGAGGGAGGAGCAGCTGGGAGGCGGTAGCGGGGTGGAGAGGCAGGGAGGCACAACAACAACAACAAAATGGCAGCAAGCCAAAAGCGAAACAGGATTGGGGCACAATTAGAATAAACGCGATTCAAATGGCAGTGGCACCGGCACAATCAGGCACAAATGAAATATACAGGCAGCACAGCACAATTGAACAGATCGTTAAAGCGCACTTTGGCAATCTAGCGCTACGATATTATTATAATGAGCAATCAGGCAATAGTAGTTGAGGGGGCAAGGCGAGCTAGCAGGCAGCAGTCTGGCAGTAAGGGCTACGATACCAATTGGCATGCAGAGCAAGGAGCAGCGTGAGGAGCGACCGCTTCTGATGAGATCAGGACGGTCACTCTGCAACATAGGTGGTGGTTTTCCACAGTACTTGAGACCTGTCCTTCCCTCTCACCAAGTTTGAGGCCAGTATCCCTCATGGGGGTTGTAATAACCGAACCCCTGTGCACCACGTCCAACTTGTAGTTGCAAAGACTTGTTGACTTCTTTGCAAGAAGATCTTCGGGCCCCAGTAGCCCCAACTTAGAGCACCTTCAGTCACCAGGATCTTCAGCCACACAGCATTGTGTGCATCGTGGCCTGCATCTTTTGGTAAGCTGCTTGAGGTTCTCTCACAACTCCAGTGCCTCCGGCCTGTGGATCCACTTGAAGGTCACTGTTGTTTCTTTTGGGCTCCCCTGAGTGCTCTGGCCGGCCCTGACTCCCCTGCTTGTGATGAGTCCCCTGGACCTTGCTGGTCCCAAATGTGCACCTTCTCGACTTCCTATGTGAGTTGCATTTGCGAAGGCTTGTTGGTACTCAAGATGGACACAACACCCCAGTACTCTACATCCTTTGTGGGACAGCTCATATCCAGGTCTTAATCTTCCTCAGCATCGTCTGTTCCTCACAGCTGCAGAGTCAAGGTCACCACAATCTTCCATGAAGCATCCAACATCGGAGAGTATTCGTCTTCCAAGTATCCTGGTCACTCCTGAGTGGCACAGACTCTGTCTCCTCTTCTTTCAGGTACTCCTCTTCAAGAAAACAAGTTTGGATTCCCACAGCCACTTTCTCCTCTTCCTGTAGCAGTACTTTTCTGAAGTCCTGCATTGGGTTTGATGGCGGTTTCCGACACCACTTCACACGTAAGCACCCGGCTTCCCTGGTATAGGTAACGTGAGTACTACGGTATCCATGGATGGGGTGGCTCTCCAACCTTCTGTCTTCTGAGGGGTTCCTCCAGGGTCTGCTGGGAAGGGTCCTTAACCTTTAAAAATCCAACCGCGACTTGCACATGGACTTGTACAGAGCACGCGCTCATGTTCACACACTACACATGCTTTCTGTGGGGTCCCTATCTACTTACCTTGGGTGGTTCTGTTGGCCACCAGCAATTCTATGCCCTCTCGAGATCATCCTGACTCGAGTCATGGTTCTTATACCACTTTCTTAGTATATGGTTTGGTCCCCCCTGATGCCACTGTGTATTTTGTGCTATTTACTGTGTTACTTTGCTGAAGTATTGTGTACATTGAGCTTATCCCTGTGTTGGAGATATTAGAACATTTTAGAGAGTATTATATAATAAATACATATTTTTAGAACTACTTGGTGTGGTTATCTTTCATTTAATCTATACTAGAAGATTGCATTCTGGTAAAACAAGCTGCTTTACACTCCTTGAAGGCTAAGCCTGAAGGCTGCTCTCTACAGGTGCCACTTAAAGAGCTTTCTAAAGTTGTCTAAGACCTCTTTAATCATCATAAGTGTTGTCTGGACTGGTGCAAGCTGCCCACTTACATTGGTGGACATCACATACCAGGCAAGCCTCTCACAAACACACTGTTATTTTGTGCGTATTTTAGACAATTTTGCACTATTTTTATGCACTGCACTTTGACTCCTTTGGTGGGTTGGCAGATTGTTTGCATCTGAAAATAAGATAATCCCCAAATGTTCTTAGTTTTTTTTAATTCTTTATTGATAGCGATGCATATGTTCTGCTCTTATTTAGGATGCTGCCTCTGATGGTAATGCCCACCTTTTCCACTGCACACGTACTTTACTGTATTTGAAGAATTTAAACATGCTATTTTTCTTAGGTTGCATGCCTTCAATTAAAAGACACATTTTTAGCATTTTTCCGTACTTGCATTTTAATTTTTCCAATGAATTTATTGATAGATTGCTGCGCTCATGTTTATATTGAGTAGTTCTTATATTGCATGTTTTTAAAAATATTGTAAGACTGTTAGATGAAACAATAAATAAATAAACTAATGAGAAGCTAAATAGGGGAGAAGGCAGAAATGTTTTGAATTTGATGTAAAAATCAACGGCTTGAAGAGTGAATTCACAAACTATGCCAGTCCACCCCACTTTATGCCTTTCCACTCTATGCCACGCCATTCCATTCTATAACACTCCACTTTATGATATGCCACTCCATTCTATTCCCGTCCACTCTAAGACACTCTACAACATGTCACTCGACTTGAAGCCGCTCAAATCTACACCACTCACTCCATGACACAACACGTCACTCTACTCTATGCCCCTCTACTCCACATCACTTATCCCACTCCACTCTACCCCTCCAATCTAGCCCACTCCAAGCTATCCTACTCCACTCCAATGTACCCCAATCTACACCACCCCTTTCCACTTTGCTACAATCCACTCCAATCTACCCCACTCCAATCTACAACACCCCAATCTACCCCACACCACTCAAATATACCCCAATCCACTCCCTTACAAGCCAATCTACCCCACTCCACTACAATCTACTCCACTCCACCTCAATCTACCTCACTCCACTCTGCTTCGCTTTAATCTACCCATTCCCCTCAATCTAACCTCGTCAACCCCACCCTACTCCAATCTACCTCACTCCACCCCAATCTAACTCACTCCACTCAAATCTACCCCACTCCGCTACAATCTACCCCAGTCTACCACACTCCGGTCCAATATACCCAACTCTGATCCACCCCACTACATAATGTACCCTCCTCCAACTCACTCCACTCAAATGTACCTGACACTATTCCAACCTACCCTACTTTATTCCACTCCAATCTACTCCATTTAGTTTTACCCCACTCCGTTCCAATGTACCCACTCCACTCCAAACTCCACTGCAGTATCTCCAACTACTCTCCACTCTTTATCTACCCCACTCTACTCCTATCTACCACACTTCAATCCACCCAACCTACTCCACTCCACTCTAAGCTACCCCACTCAGCTCTACTACACACCACTCTACCCAAATCTACAACACTTCACTCCAATCTAACCCGCTCCAATCTACCACACTCCAATCAAATCTATCCCACTCCACTCCAATGTAACCTACTCCACCTGGTTCCACCCCACTCCAATATACCCCACCCTACTCCATCCCAATCTATCCAACTCCAATCTACCCTTCCCCAATCAACCCCACCCAAATCTACCCCACCCCAATCTATCCCACTCCAATCTACCCCTATCGACTCCACTCCACTCCAATCTACTCCACTCCACTCCACTCTGCCCCAATCACCCACTGCAATCACCCACCCTATGCCATTCCACCCCACCCCATAGCAATCTACCCTACCCCAATCTACCCCACTCCACTTCAATCTACCCAAATATATCCCACTGCCCTCTACCTCATACTACCCCACTCCACCCCAACCTTCCCCACTCCAATCTCCCCTAGTCCACCCCAATTTACTCCACTTCACCCCAATCTACCCTAGTTCAATGTACCCCACTCACACACTTCAATCTACCCAATCTACTCTATAACAATCTACCCCACTCTTCACCAATCTACTTCACTTCAGGTCACCCCATGCCAATCTACCCCACCCCATCTCAGTCTACATCACTCCCCTCTACCCAAATCTACCCCACTCTATTCTATTCTACCTGACTATAATCCACCCAATCTATCCTACTTCAATCTACCCAACTCCACTCCAGGCTACCCCACTCCATTCTACACCAATCCACCCTTCTCCACTCTTCCCCAACCTACCACACTCCACTTCAATCTACCCCAATATATCCCACCCTACACGACCCAATCTAAACCCCACTCCAATCTACCACACTCTAATCTACTCCCCTCCAGTCTACCCTACTCCACTCCAATCTCCCCCACTCCACCTCAATCTATCACGATTAAATTTACCTCACTCCAAAATCTACCACACTAATCTACCCAACTCCGCCACTCCAATCCACCCAACTCCATCCTACCCCAATCTACCCCAGTCAACCCCAATCTACCTCACCTCTCTCCAATTCATTCTACCCCACTCCACTCTACGCCAATCTACTCCCAAAGCCAATAGCTATAGCATTGGCGTAGGATATTGACTTTGCCAATGCTTGTTGTAACTTATGTTGTGGGAAAGTAAGTATTTTTCAGAAAAGTCATTTTTCAACATTTAAGGTCAAACGTTTGTGCTTGTTAGTGAAGATTAGACTAGCTGCACTAAATTCCTTTCAGTTTGATTGTTTGGCAGATAGCTGCTGAAACATGTTATCTGTCTGCTGTACAGACAGGTTGAGAAATTTCTGTTTCGTCTCTTATCAAAGTGCCTTTGAATTCATTCTAGCTTGGGGACCTCTGACCTTGCTTGCATGAGTTGAGACTGACCACATGACTCAATTCAATTCAATTCAATAATTACTTTATTCGATTGACTTTGGCATTCATAAAAGTACAGTAATACCAATCATACAAAATATTAAGATCAATTAATATTGTTAAGTGAGTGCTATACAATTCAGTCTCAAGCATAGGCATAATACACAGCTATCAAAAATCTCGACGCATACCAACAAACAGTAACTTAAAAAAAAAATGTAGATATAAAAGGGCAAGTCTCACTTGATTGAAATTCAGATGTACATCATAGGAACATATAGGAGGGTCTATGCCTATGCCATCCTGCTACAAGCTGCGGGAACATATTCAGTCGAAAATAGGTTAAAAGTATTTTATGGCTCACCAGCATGACTCTGCTCAGGTGTCTATGCACACACCTTATTCCTGAACAATGGGCTCTATTAATATTTATGTCGGTGTTGCAATGATCTATAAATATACCAACAATCATCCACCTTCTGCCTATGATGGTGAAATTATTTATAATCTGTAACTCCTCATTGGTAAACACTGAAGAACAGCGGATGGATTCTCTCTGATCTGGTTATCAAGCAAGAATACATATTGGAATGGCTTTGCTAAACCAAAAGAGCCCAAGTGGATACAAAATAGGCAACATGCAACCTTTGGCCTTCCATAAGGCCTCTCATTAAATTATCATTACTCACAATGACAACCATTAGTGATCACTGAGTTAAAAGGCTCCAGTGCAGAAGGGGCATCCGACGTGCTTTTACAAATGTGAGTGAAAAGATATCAATCAATCAATCAGGACATTTGTAGAGCGCGCTACTCACCCGTGAAGGTCTCAAGTTGCTGGGGGGGGGGGGGGGGGGGCGAGGGGGTGGAGGGGGAGGGTGCTGCTACTGTTCGAACAGCCAGGTCTTGAGTAGCCTCCTGAAGGTTAGTAGGTCTTCGGTCTGCCGTAGGAGGAAGGGGAGGGTGTTCCAGGACTTGGCGGCGAGGTAGGAGACATATCTGCCGCTGGAAGTTGCTCTTCGGATGCGGGGGACGGTGGCGAGGGTGAGGTCTGTGGACCGGGGCTGGCGGTTCGGGGTGTAAAAGGTGAGTCGTCTGTTGAGGTATGTTGGTCCGGTGTTGTGGAGTGCTTTGTGTGCGTGGGTGAAGAGCTTGAAGGTGATCCTTTAGTTGACGGGAAGCCAGTACAGGTCTCTCAGGAGTGGTGTGATGTGGCTGTGGCGAGGGATGTCGAGGATCAGGCATACGAAGGTGTTCTGTATGCGTTGCAGTCGTTACAGCAGTTTGACCTGGGCCCCCACATAGAGGGCCTTTCCATAGTCCAGCCTGCTGAAGACGAGGGCCTGGGTGACCGTTCTTCTTGTGTCAGTTGGGATTCACATGTAGATCTTTCTGAGCATGTGGAGGTTGTTAAAAAAGCAGGATGAGATGGCGTTGACTTGCTTGGTCATGGAGAGTGTTGAGCCGAGGATGAATCCAGGTTGTTTGCGTGGTCGTGGGTGTCGGTGCTGCTTCCATTGAAGACAGCCACCAGGAGTCATCCCAGGCTGAGGTGATGGAGCTGAGGATGAGGACCTCCGTCTTGTCCGATTTCAGCTTCAGACGGCTGTTCTTCATCCATTCGGCAACGGCTTTCATTCCTTTGTGGAGGTTGGTTTTGGCGGTGTGAGTGTCTTTGGTGAGGGAGAGGATCAGCTGTGTGTCGTCGGCGTAGGAGATGATGTTGAGGTTGTGTAGTTTGGCGACGCGGGTGAGCGGGGCCATGTATATGTTGAACAATGTCGGGCTGAGGGATTATCCTTGGGGTAGGCTACAGAGGATCTTGGAGGTTTTGGATCGGAAGGAGTGGGGGGCGGACGCTCTGTGTTCTGTCGAAGAGGAAGGAGGTGGTCCAGTCCAGTGCTTTGCCTCGAGCTCCTGCATCGTGGAGGCGAGTGCGTAGGGTGCGGTGGCAGACCGTGTCAAAAGTGGCTGAGAGGACCAGGACGATGAGGGCCGCGTTCTCACCGTTGTCCAGCAGGGTCCTGATGTCATCGGTGGCGTCGATGAGGGCCATTTTGGTGCTGTAGTTGCTGCAGAACCCGGACTGGGACTGGTCCAGGATGTTGTTATTCCTCGAGGTAGCAGGTCAGCTGTTTGTTGACGGTTTTCTCAATGATCTTAGCCGGGAATGATAGCAGGGAGATGGGCCGAAAGTTCTTGAGGTCCCTCGGGTCTGCCTTGGGTTTCTTGAGCAAGGCGTTGATCTCCGCGGTCTTCCAGCTTTCCGGGAAGGTAGCAGTCTCGAAGGAGATGTTGATGGCCTTGCGGAGGTGGGGTGCGATGGTGGCGCTGGCTTCGTTGAAGATGTGGGGAGGGCACAGGTCTGACGGGGAGCCAGAGTGGATGGTGCTCATGATTTTGATGGTGTTGTCATTGTTGATGTTAGTCCAGGTGAGCAGGGGATCACTGTGTGTGGTGGCCGTGGGATCTGAGGTTTTGTTGGCTGCCATGGTGGTCTGGTTGTCGAGGCTGTCGTGGATGTCTGCGATCTTGCGATGGAAGTAGGCGGCAAGGGAGTTGCACAGGTCTTGCAAAGGTGGGATGTCGTTGGTATTGGAGCTGGGGTTGGAGAGTTCCTTCACAATGTTGAAGAGGTCTTTGCTGTTGTGTGCGTTGTTGTCGAGGCAGTCCTCGAAGGAGGTCTTTTTGGCGCATCTGATGAGGTGACTGTGTTGGCGCATGGTGTTCTTGCGGGATGTTTGGTTCTCCAGTGTCTGTTCATGGCGCCATTTCTTCTCCAGTTTTCTTCAGTTTTGTTTGGAAGTCTGGAGGACCGCGGTGAACCAGCTGCAATTCTGGTTGTTGTGATTCTTGATCAGGGCGAGGGTGTTGCCTTAGTCGTCGATCCAGCATCTGAGGTTGCTGGCGGCGGTGTCGGGGTTGGTGGGACTCGTGGGTGGGCTTCGGTCTAGGGCGGTGTTTAGCTGGTCTTCGGTGATTTTTCTCAAGCTGCGACGAGGAATCGGTTGGGAACGGTGGTGCCTAGTGGGCTTCTGAAAAGTGAAGTGGATGCAGTGATGGTCGGTCCAGTGGAGTTCGGAGGTGTAGCTGTAGGACACGTGGGAGCTTATGGAGAAGATTAGATCAAGCGTGTGGCTGGTGGAGTGTGTGTGCATTGTCATGAGCTGTTGGAGTCTGAGGTTGGCGAAGTTGTCGATCAGGGTGGTAGAGTAGGTGTCGTTGTTATTCTCGATGTGGAAGTTCAGGTCTCCGAGAAGGATGTAGTGCATGGAGGCGAGGGCGTGCTCACTGACGAAGTCGGCGATGGAGTCGCTGAACCATGGGCAGGGCCCGGGGGGGTCTGTAGATCAGCGTTCCTCTGAGGGTGGTGTTGGGATCAGTGTGGATCTGGAAGTGCAGGTGTTCGGTGGTGTTGAGGGTGTCGTCGGAGTTGGTCAAGACCTTGAGGGTGGACTTGTGGATGATGGCGATTCCGCCTCCTACTCCATTGGTGCGGTCTCTGCGGGTGATCTTGTAGCCATCCAGGATGGCTATGGCGATATCGGGTGCAGAGGAGTCGTTCATCCAGGTCTTTGTCAGGAAGGCGACATCCGTGGAGGACGTCTCGAGCAGGTCCCAGAGTTCACCGGGGTGTTTGCATGTGGAGCTTCTGAGGTGGTTGCATCATGTCCTGGTGGGTGGGTTGGCAGCTTGGCTGCTGGTGAAGCTGCAGTTCCGGCAGGAGAAGGGTCCTTGGGTGTGCTTTGGAGAGGCCAGGCAGCAGGTGTGTGCTTGTCTGGTGTTGAGTGCGTGGAGGGTGTTGGCATCGTAGCAGAGTCGGGCGTTGTGGTGTTCGCGGGGTGAGGGGTTCTGGCGCTGGGTGGGGTCCAGGCACGGATGGGTGCAGACTGGGATGCCTTAGGGGCGCCTTCGGCGCACCAGCGGCGCGGCCGCCCATCGGCCACCATACGAAGGGAAGGTGGGAGGGAGGAACAGCTGGTAGGAGGGAGTGGACGAATGGGCGAGCGAGGGCGGGGCCGCAGGGGACACAGCGGCGGGAAGAACAGGGGCAGGAACGGCGAGGGAACAGAAGGCAAAAGGTGCACAGGGCGCAGAATATGAGGGTAAAAAGGATGAAAAACGAACAATTAAACAGCGCAGAGGCAATGCAGTACAAACAGGGGGCGGGGCCGCAGGGGACACAGCGGCGGTAGCAGGAGCGGCGATAGGGAACAGAAGGCAAAGGACACGGGGCGCAGAACACAGAGGGGAAAAGGATGAGAAACAGAACGAAACAATTAAGAATTACACATTAAAAAATAATACAGTAAACAATAAAGATACAGTGTCAGCAAATCTATGGCCAACCACTGGCTACCAGGGATGAGGCGCAGATGGTAGCCAGTGGGTGGAGGAGGGCCTCGAACTCGCGGAAGTGGCAGCAGCAGCGAGCAGGGAACACGGGCACAGACAGGTGGAGCTGCGCGGTGTGGGGAACGACCTTCCTTGCAACAGAGTCATATATAAATATAGTTAAAACATGTGAAACTAGAAGGTGAATATGAATTTAAAGTTACGTTAAAATGGAGACTGCTAAATAAACATTTTACAGTTCCAATGAGAGATTGTTTAATTTAACCACCATCAACCACAGTGGCATTATAGCACATTTTGTGCACCCCAATGATTACCTACGTTTCATCGGTAGTGTACTGGGCCTGACTTCTCCTGTGTCCCTGTAGTTGCAGGTACCTGTAGCTAGGACAAAAAATATGAGCACATACAAAAATGGCAAAAATAACGAATCTTATAAAACGGCAATGTAGAATGATCTGAAAGCTTTTTGAAAATATGACACAGCCAAATTGGCATTACGGCTTGTCACATTTTAGATATATCAAAATAGGATGTGTTTCCAAGTAAATATTTACATTTGAGTACTCTACTAAAACTGAAAGCATACCATGTATAATTTTGCCATTGTGTCCACTCATTGTAAGCTTGCAGCCTTTTGATGTATCTATTGTACATGCCATCACGCCATTGTATATTTCATCGTAATCTTATAGGATTTATAATAGCTCAGTCCCATGTTTGTGTAGAAAGTGTGTGAGAGGAGAAAGTACAGAAACTTATGGAGGTGAGGGCTGGAAAGCCGTGGCACCAATTATGAAGAATTGTATTTATTTATTTTAGTGTTTTATAGAGCGCGAACGTGCCCCGTTAGGGTATCAGAGCGCTTTACAGGAGACATAGCAATGTATAACAGGTTTAGAATCAAAGAGTACACAACGATTAGGAGGGGGCGGGCAGGTGGGCATATAAGGAATAGAAGGACAAAAGGCCGGCCCCAGGTTTCTTGGCTGGTTATGCTGGTAATCCGGGGAGGCAATAGTCGGGAGTTGTTCAGGGTCCCTGTGGTGGTTGAAGTCGAATTCTAAGCGAGGAACTTACCCATAAGGAAGGTTTTGGCATCCTTTTTGAAGCTTGCCAGAGAAGGGATTCTTCTGATGGTGGGTGGGAGAGAGTTCCATATTCTTGGTGCGGCCCCAGAGAAAGCCCGATTGTACGTTTATTTTTTTCAGAAAAAGTGCAGGTGGGAGCAAGAGGTCTCTGGAAGAATGGGAGAAATGATCACAGACTTGTGTGTGCACATACTTTTCATATATTTCTGTGCTCAAAAGTATCCAAGTGGGTATATGGGTGATGGTGTGATGTGCATACCCTCCTAGTATATTGATTGTCCAGGCACAATGATGTAGATTCTTTGACATTGTGGAGCACCTATTGTATGAGCTAGTGTGAGGTATGGCTGAGATACTGCTTGAAAGAAGCAAGATAGAAAAAGCTAAGGAAGGAAAAATACCTGTATAGAAATAAACTATGTAAATTAATTACTGTTTTGGGTAATAACAAGGTGAAAAGTGTATCATTTGGTCACCATCTTCTCTTACATGGGAGGTCGAGGTTAGCCCAGCAGTAGTGGAATATTTTAGAACAACTCCTTTAGAACCCTATCGCTTTTAAGCAAAGTTTGGTGAAAATTGTGTTGTAACATGCACAATTTGGCCAAACCTTTTCAAAATATTTTTCAATGGGTGCAATTTAAGGCGCATAATTGTGCAGGACCACTTTCGAACATGACATGTCAAGGCACCAACAGCAACTGCGGCAATTAAAATGAGCATCAGTGATGAAAAAGGTGAGGAGAATGAAAAGGTAAGTTGGACAGTGTGTGACGGGGAATGTAACATAGTAATTGATGGAAAAGAAGAAAAAAGACATACCAGAGGGAAGAAAAAAGGGATATGTGGCATGTGACTGAATTGGTGTGTGTGTTAGTGAGTGAGTGACTAGCTATGTGAGTGAGTGAGTGAGTGAGTGTGTGAATGTAGACAGCCTATCAATCTAATTACATTTGGCAATGTGACCACTGTACCGAGACGTAGAGGAGGGTGCTTGAAAGAAACAGACAGAGTAGGCGGTGTGACTTATTTTAAGACACCCTCCTCCGCCAAAGACAACACCAGCACATTACAGCCCAAAGATCTCAACCACAATAACATATGGAAAATGTCAGTCAAACCACAGAAAAATGTCATTGCTTTCCTTGGAAGCATCGAAAATAGATGTCGCCACCAGGAAATGTTATTGTTTCACTCCTGCCTCCTTGTTGCATATTTCTCATGTACCATTCCACCCCCGCACCATCCTCATCTGTCACGCTCCCACTGATATCAGTGCACTTCACTTCCTTGTCCATCATTTATTCCTGCACCCATGTACTTCACCCTATTTTCCATAAGTGACTTTTCACATTGCAAACATATTATTATAATATGTTTGACATATTATGTCAGTGTTAGTAATTGCATTAAGTTTAAAAAATGTGGAGTCCTTTCCTTTTTGCCTTTAATCAATTAACTCAATTTCTTATACATCTCTGTGACACGGTGTATCTGGTATAGTATTATAAAGGAATTTTGTAAACTTAGCATTTTTGACTTACCACTGCTGCCAATGAAGGTCACATTCCAGTTGATTGTAATCAATTATTTATTACACTAATAGTGAAAGTACAAAATAAAGCATTATTCACTATTATTATTGTATTTTACTGTAGTTCATTGTATCTTATACTGTAAAGATTTTAAGTAATCGCACAGTTTATTAATAAAACTATAAACACTATTAGTGTAATAAAGAAATCGACAGAAAATAATGAAAGTGAAGCCACAATTGACGTCCATAAGGACGATCTGCCTTGTGTTCCTTGCACAGATTTTGTCACCTCTCAGGCCAGGGGTCTCAAGGCAGTGCCAGCAGTCACAAGGGGGTCAGCCAGGGGTCGCAGCTGCGACCCCTGCTGACCCCCCAAGTGTCGTTCATGTAATCACATTCAAAAGCTGTGGGATTTGGCCGGACTCGTGTCACTATGTTAGTGCCTTGTACTCGTTATCACTGGCGATGCAATGAATGGGGTCTTTTTCTGTCACAATACTGACCCTATTTGATCTCACGGCCACGCTAGTTAAGTGACGTAGAATACCTTTATTTTAGGAGAAACATGAAATCATCCTATTTATCGGTTCTGTTTTTTATGACATTATGAAATCTGAGCGAGTATGTGTTCTATAAAAATGCCAAACAAGCCAAGATGGAAGATTCCTTGTTTCTACTGTCAATTTTGTCCACCGAAATAGCAATAGTTTGTCACTTATTTGTCCTTTGCTTGTTATAAATAACCCATTAGTCTATTTAAAGGTCTCCCCACAAACATGTTGAACGATATTTATGACTGTAGTTGTGCACAATGGTCCATATTACATAAAGAGCCCAAGGGGGAAATGGGAACGTGCACCCACTTTCTGTATCTCCTAGCATTACAGAAGAGGGGGCAAACAAATGTTTAGCCCCTTCTGTAATACAGATACCCTGGCCCGATCATAAATGGGTCTTTCCTCATTGACCAGGGGAAGGGGCTCCATGTTAATGAGTGAAACACTTTGCCTCTGCACCCACACTGCAATGTGGACAAAGAGGGTGCCAGGATGCGCACTAACTGCTTCATAAACAAGTGGGAGGCAGTGAAGGCCCCCAAATGGCGTCCCTGCAAGGATGAAGGATGAAAAATGGTTCCAATGGACCCACCAGACATTCCCCTGAAGGTGAGTGCAGTTACTGCCCAGTTATTGCCCACCTTTCAAAAGCCAGCTGAGTGCTGCCTGCACTGTTAAAGATGGATCGACTGCTCACAGAGCCCGTCCGTCTTTCACTAATGTTCTGCCCCCTGGGGCACGCATCATAAGTTTGTGGGCAGTGAATTAACTCTAATAGGGTGCACCTAGCAAGCTTAGGTAAAGGTTCACCATGGTGTAAACAGAGACATTGGAGGGTATGCATGACACCCTCAGAAACTCTGAGGACAGGGACAGACAGGGAAAATATATCCAAACCACTTGATTCTACATCTGAAATGTACATCAAAAAGGACATCTGTTTGTATTAAATAATTTGAGCCAGCTCAGAAAAAGAACACCAGCATGATGACAAATGATCGCTATTGGAGGTCAGACAATACAGGGATACCGTTTTTTAAAGTATTTTGGATGAACAATATAATGATCATACTTAGTTGGTCACAACAGAATGCACCTTCTATTTTCAAATTTGAGTACAATAAACTAAGAAAAATTGTATTTTTACTTTGGGTGCAAAAAGAAGTAAAAGCTAGTTGTGTATTTTGTATGAGCAATGTAAACAGAGTGCAATATAAATGTATATACCCTAGTTATATGCAATGTAAGGCACCAGTGGGCAGTAACTCCAATATGTTAATCAAAGATTCCCAGTTCATCTGTAAACATCTAATAATGTCAACACGATTCAACCAGAAACAGATACCAGTAGCAACAAACCTTAAAATCAAAGTGAAAAGAAAAAGAAGAAAGAAGTAGAAAGCAAACAGATTTTGGACACTGTATATTAAAATATCACATTGTTATACTAATGTAATGCTAGACACACAAAGGTGAACTGCCACATCCTCAACCGCGCTAATACCCTTTGGAATACTTATCTGGAGATATTTCATTATGTAATAACAGTATTCCAAATTTCTAATTTCTCTGAACCTGTCACCACGTCTTGGATGTCATACAATTCTTTAAATTCCATAACATTTTAATAAATTACTGTTATCATGATGTGCTGAAGAATGACTCTTTACCTTTCTCTGTAAACAATTCTTTTTTTTCAGCCTCTCAGCAACTCTACACTAAATGATCCCGCAATTTTCTTACTTTCTTTCAAGTAGCCTGGGTAAATACATTCAAAACAACACCTACAACATTGCCACCTTTAAGCATGTTCACATTATTATCAGAAACATCACTTCAGTTTACTGGCCTGTTGGTTGTATGCAGTGCTAAATCTAATACTTGGGTCTGAGTTTGTGTTATTTTTTCTCATTTTAAACTTTACCCTATATTGTACAATCCCTTCCATTCTATGTAGTGCCTGATTCATCACCTTATTAGGGTAACCGCTTTATCTGAGCCATTATAACATTTCTCATTTTTCTATCCGAAAACCTTATGTGGTGCTACTAATATATCTAGCACGTAATAGCTCATCATATGGAATACTTAGTTTGATATTATCTGGGAGTCCTCTTCAGTTATGTATTTTGTTGTTTATATACACACAAACACACAAACACACATATAATGAGATATGTAAAACTGCATAGTTCCATTGGAAGTGCTGCTGGCTGGTCTCTGACCACACACAAAGACTGTTTTGTTGACTTTAGTAGGAACCACGTATTCCTACCGAATGCAACAAGCCGTTTACATGCATACAGGTGTGGCAACAACACTAAGTCAGCAATTTCCAATGCTTTGATCAAACAATAACACAGACTGTCAATTTGAATCTTCATCATGGTTCAAATGAGTAAGTCTTGATCAAAACAAACGTATCCCTTCTTTTGTTTTCATAACATATTATGATATAGTAGTCCCTTTCAGATTATTTTGCAAGTAAACTACCGCAATGGCTCGTGGGACAAGCAGTTTAATATTCAGTTGCTGATCAGTTGAAATATTTTTGCAGTTCATTGCATATGTTTAATATGTTTAAAGCCAATATTGGTAACATCACTTCTTGCCTACTTTAAACCTTCTAATCGGCATAATCTGGCATTTTAGGTTCCCCATTTTTATCTTTTACAATCAATCTGTCGAAATTGACTTATTGGTTAAAATGCAATCAAGCAGATCACCAATTCAATTTTCAATTGGATCCCTGTTGGTGCTCCTATACGGTTCCTTCTGCAATGTCATGGTGTACCTTCATTCAAAATGTACATACAGTGCTTCATCTTGATTATGTCTCAACAGAAACATAGTACAGTGTATGACTAAATATTTGGATTTGAGTCACCTAGTTTCCTGATCCGGTCTCCACCTCTTTCATGGCTTCATATTACATCAATGTATAAGTCTTTTAGGAATGCTGGATCTTCATCATGTTTCAATTGATAATGAATCATTCTTTACATTATTGAAAATTGCAGATATGAGGTTCAGGTTTCGTGTATAAGAGTAGGCAGATTGCACTTTTGTACCAATGTATTTCTGCAATTACAGGACCACTACAATACGTAAACTATGAAACCTCTTTTACATTTACTTGTTTATTTTTTAGATCCTGCCATCTGCTTTATGTTCATTCATATTTTGCACAAGTGTACATGCCTTACAAGTAAAGCACTGCATTTCTAAAATCCTGGTTGCATTGTGTTCACCCAACAATTTTATCAATCTGAATGTGGCTTGTCGTTTTTTTTGGTCACACTTGATGGTCATTCCCAAAATGATATTGAAGCCTGTTTCCTACGTTTTTCTAATATTCAGATCTTCCTATATATCTTGGTACCACTTTGTTGTATGTAATAATTAACCTGATCTTGTCTTCATCACCCTTCTCTGAATCAGTTTGCTTCTTGGTAATCAGTAGATTTTCTATATGATTTGTTTTACCACTTTTGTGTTTTCTCCGGGTCACATGTTCCATATAGCCACTTGTGTCTATGGTTCAAGTTATGTGGAGCAATTTATTTAGCTCTCAACATTTCCCCATAAGAGATTTTCAATTTCAAGTTCTTGTCATGATGGCTTGCTCTGCACCATTGGCATTCTTTCTAAATGAGACAGTATATATTTTCCATCTAATATTTATATCACTTTCTCCAGGAATTATACACTAGATCTACTGCTACATTTTGTGAGTTCATTTGCCATTTTTGATGAGACTCACAAAATCTTAGGGAATCTCCTTTTCTGTTCCATCCAAGATTACTAGCACATCATCAATTACCTGAATCCAGAGAACAATCTTCTTGGGAAAGATCTTGTGGTTCTTAGCCAAGGCAGGCAAACCCTTCCTCCCACCACCACTTGCACATGTTTTCACAGCTGAGAGTGAAGGCTTTTCCATAGCTTTGTCACAGATTACCTAATAAACTTCTCTACAACAGAGTAAACATTTTATTTGTGAAATATATTTCTAATACCAGTTGCATGTATTCCAATTGAATAATGTTGTTTAGTTGCAAGGAACAATTACATGCTTGGATTCCGAGTTTATGTTTTAAAAATGTTTTATAACTCACTTTATTAGCATTTTAGTAACTGCAATAAACAAAACAGTAACCATTATGAGCTTTGTAAATTTAACACTTAACCTTCCCCACCCTCCATCCCCCCATGCCCTTATAGATGCTATCCTTACTCCTCTTTCTGGGTCACCCTCTGCCTTGTAAATCATCTTTTTCCTGGCACAGCAAATACTCATCTCTTGCTCCCAGTCTGCCAACTTTGGTCTTATTCAATTTCCCAAGTGCAGTGTCACTCCTCTTTTGGCCAGTGGGGGACCCAAGTTAATAAGGAGTTTCTGGTAGGAGGCTGAATCTGACTATTTCATTATTCCTAATAACGTCATGGGGAAAGTGATAAATATATAGATCCATAATTACAGTGAAAATATATAGATACATAAAGGAGATAAGTAAAAGCGTCTGGAAGCGCCACGCACGCTGGTGTTTGTCGGATTGTGGACAATCTGATGCAGGTTCAATGTGTCTAGGCCGGTGATTATAGTTTTTGGATGGGTTATATTTGGTTTATCAAACCAAATGTTAAGGTCACCCAGAACGCATAGGTTGGGATGTATTGTTATCAGGTTTGAAACTGTGTCTAAAAGTGCGTCTGGGCATGTTGCCTTGCTAGGTGGAGGTCTGTAAAGGAGCAGGAAGTTACAGGAGGAAGATGGTGTAGGATTGCATCTTGTTAGAAGAGCTTCACAATTCTTAATGGAGATGTTGTCAATTTTAGTGATATGTATTGTTTGCCTAAATACAACGGCTAGATCCCCTCCTTTTTTGGCTATAGGATTTTGGGTGGTTATTTGGTAGCTTAGAGGAATGGCTCCATGCAGGACTGGAGCCATATCCTCTCCCAACCATGATTCGGTTATGAATAGTATGTCTGGTTTTGCATCGGCTTGTTTTTAGAGAGGGATCGAGCATTTATCAGTAGACAGTTTAGTGAGTGGCCTTTGGTGATAGTGGGACTTTGTTTAGTAGAAGAGGGATCAGTATTGTGTTGGTTTGTAGCAGGTGTGTTTTTAGTGCTGGCATTAGCTGTATTAGGATAGCAATCGTGTAGCTGTTCTGTATGTTGTTCCTCATCCAGCATGCTAAGAAGGCCTTTTTGATGGGTCTGCTTGTTTATCCGTTGGAGATGATGTTTGAGAGTGAGTTGGAGTGATGTATTGCTTTTGTGGTGTAATATTGTTGTGAAGTAGACATGGGGAAGCAAAGTGGTGAGGTGTGGCATGTTGCTTATATTTTTTGAGTGAGTTTAAGGCAGAAGGTGTATGAGTCAGGGGAGGTGGTGCAGCATGTGGGTCATGTAGTAATGTTCTAAATTGTCCAATGGATGAGAGGCGGTTAGAAGAGAGGTGCTGTATTTTTGTATCTGTGTTAGGTGTGGTGGAAGAATGAAAACTTGGCATTGGAGTTTGTTCCTTTGTGTGGTTTGAAAGATGGGTATATGTTTGTATTTTGTGATGGTAAGTATTAGGAGGTGTTGCACTTTGAAGATCTTGTGCTGGTGTGCGTGATATGTTTTGCTTTTGAGGAGCAGTGAAAAAGGGTGCTGATATACATGTTTCAAGCAATTGATTTGGTTGTGTTGTATTGTTTGTGAAAGGAGGTTGTGACGTAGAGGGGGTGGTGATGTGTTTATGAGTAGAGTGTATGTTTTGTGTAGGAGGGAATGAAGTAAAGGTGAGAGTGTTTATCTTAGACTGGTTTGTTGCAAGAGTTAAAAAGTGTGGTGGTTTGCAGTGTGTGTGTTGTGTATTGTGTGTGAGTGTTATTATGGTAGAAAGGAGAGGAGGGTGTTTATTGTAGAACTGATGGAAGGATGATTATGTTTGTTAGTGATAAAAGGTGGTCTGTTAGGTGTAATTACAGTAGGGAGAGTGTGTCTGAACGGGATGTAGTTATGTATGGTGTTGGTTGGCGTTGTGTTTGTGATGAGTGTATTGGTTAGTGGTATAGGATAGAGTTGTGTACTGTTTGTAGGTGATGGTTGATATGTGTGGTAGTTGGGATAATAGGGTGTGTAGAAGTGGTTTGGTTGGGTTTGTAGTGCATGCTGGTACAATAATCTGTGCATAGTGTTGTGCATGGTGTACATTTGGTGTGAGTGTGTTGCTCTGTTTGTGGATGTGGATGGTGTGGGCCCCGTATTGCTGAATGAGAAAAAGGGCAGCATTTCTGGCCCTAGTCCTGACCAGTCTCGAACAGGCTCAAACAGGCAACTGCCCTTGTCCTCTCTGCCCAAAACAGGCTCAAACAGGCAACTGCCCTTGTCCTCTCTGCCCTTAGTCTCGACGCCAGGGCTGAGACGCCCCAACCCTCTCCTTTTTTATAGCCCTAGTAATCAGGTGACCCCTTCAGCCAATGGGAACCGTAGCCCTAACACTATCCAATCACAACACTTGCCCTAAAATCTAGAACCAGTAGGAGACCAGGACCTTACAGCCAATCTTAGCCCTCGTCCAAGCACCCGATCAGTTCAAAAACCTTGATCTCTACGTTCAATAAAGGCCCCAGCCCTACCAGTAGCCCCAAAACAAGTCCATGCAACCAATGGCACAGGTAGCCCTAGTCCCTACTTCCAATAGAAAGCCTAATCCAACTCTAAGTCCCACACCTAGTCCTGCAACCAATCACATCAGAAGCCCTAATCGCTACTTCCAATTAAAGGTCTAACCCTAGCCCTAGTCCCACCCTACTCCCAACAACCAATAACATAGGAAGCCCTAGTCCCTACTTCCAATAGAAATCCAAACCCTAGCCCTAGTCCCAACCCTGCAATGATTGAATCAAAGACCCAGAAACGAATCAGAACCCTCAAATGCCCAACCAATGAGGACATTAAGCCTAATCCAATAGAAACACCAGATACAACCACCAATCAGTGTAGACATGTACCAACCACTAGCAGACCATATAATGTCCCAGCGACCTCAGACAAGGTTTGCTAGCCAAGGAGTTGGAAGCTGCTTCTCCTGTTCAGAATCTCCTAGGGGACAGACAGGCTCAATCCACACTTTGGACTTCAGCAGGTAAGGGCCTCACTAACTTGAAATCTAACAATACTGTTTGAATAAAACTTTACTCCCTCTGCTGGCCAAAAAACAAAGTGCACAGGCCCTAGTAAATACACTTTAAACAGCTCACAGAAGCACCCTCTGATGTAGAAAATCCCTGCTGCTTGGGGGGGGGGGGGCAGGGGGGCTGGTCTCACTGGCTTGTGAACACAAAATGGTGGCTGGGAGTGCACTGTTTTAACATACAGGTCTTAGTGCAGAGCAAAGGAGACATTTGGAGGGAAAACAGAATTGTCACCAAGTAATGAGAAGGACAAACTACAGAGGTTGGACTTCAAATCCCACAATTCAACACGCTAAATGGAGGCAATCATGAGCAGGGAACACCACAAGTTTAAAACACAACACAGGTGATTGATGAAATATGCAATTACAGGCAGGCTAAAACTACAATTTTTAACTGTAACAACCAGAGGCAAAGACAGTAAAAACAGAAAGTTAAAATCATTTTCTCTTTTTTTTTTTATTTCTGTAATTTTTTATTGTATATAAAAAAAATATATATTTACATGGAGCATACATGAGTGGCGGAAAGAAAAGAGGAGAAAGAAGAAAGGAGAGAAAAAGGAGGCGCCGTGGGGGGGGGGGGGGGGGGGGGTATAGTAATATTGTCCTGCAATAGTTCGTTCCTTGCCATGGTGCGTGGGGTCGGGTAGATCTACTAGTCCAAGAAGGAAGAAGAAGTCCGTTATCCGAGTCTTGCTTGGCGTTGTCTTCTTTCCCCCCTTTGATCTGCCTGGTGGGTATAGCACCCCGGACGATAGAGAGGATAGAGAGTGATAGAGGTAGGTGATAGGAGAGTGTACTTCCTAGCCGGTTTCTCTTGTTGTAGTGTCGGTCCCTGTACTGTGTCCCTTGGTGGCTGTCTAGTGTCTGGTGTCTGCGCCTAGGGGGGTTTGTGTGATGAAAGGTAGAGGTCTAAGGGCCTCCACATGTTTGATTGCCTGTGAGTTTTCGGTGTATATTTCGCTGTAATGTTATCTGCCCCTCTTAGGAAAGTGACCCAGTTGAGCCATGCCTGTGGTGTCGCTTTTGTGGTGTCTTTCCAGTTGCTTAGGATTATTTTGACTGCGGCAGTCAACAGTAGGTCAATGAGGTCGCGGTCTTCTGTCGTTGTAATGGACGGGGATGCAAAGCCCAGGACTAGACTTGGAAAATCTATGTGCATGGCTACCCCAGTGATGTCATTGATAAGCTTCCCCGTTCTTTCCCAGAAATCCTTGATCTGAGGGCAACTGTGTAAGAGATGCTCTAAATCCCCCCTTCCTTCGTTACAGTTCCAGCATGTGTCGCTCTCACGGATCCCCAGGGTGGATAGGCGGGCCGGTGTCCAGTATGCCTTGTGTACTAACCAGTATTTGGTCTGATTTAGTGAGGCAGTTATCTTTTTCCTCGTGGTCGATCTCCACAGTTCGGCCTTTTCTGTTTCGCTTAGTTCCTTCCCTGCTACAGTCCCCCAGAAGTTTGTGACCTTGTCATTGAGTTTGGTGTGTTTGGGGCGTAGGGCTCTGTAGAGGTGTGCTATTTGGTGTCCTGTTTTGTTGAGGTTAGCTGCAAGCTGTAAGAGCGAAGGTGTCAGGCTTGTGAGGTTTGCCTTCCTAATAGCTACTTTTATTTTCAGGAAGCTGTACAGTTCTATGTTTTGTAGGTTGTGCGCATCCTTGAGTGTGTCAAACGTTGTGTTCTCGCCTTGTCTTAGAAGGTCATGGGCCGTGGATATGCCTTGTCCGTACCACACAGGCATGTCTAGAACCTTATCTCTGTATTTGATGGCAGGGTTGTGCCAGAGGGATTCAAATTGGCCTCCCCTGATGCTTGTTGACAGTGTTTTGTCGACGCTCAGTAGAGCTGTCTTTGTGTTCCTGAGGACTGGGTTTTCCCTCACTGCTGGGTGTCGTGTGGCTGTCAGGAGTGTTATAGGGTTCATGCCCTTTAGTAGGCCGCGCTCGAAAGATAGCCATGCTGGGGTGTATTCCTTTCTTGGGTCTAGCCAGTGTAGTCCCTGTCTAGCTATGCATGCCGTCTGGAATCGCTTGAAATTCGTTATGTTCAGGCCACCCTGTTCTTTAGATAGCCTTAGCTTGTGTAGGCTTATTCTTGGTTTTTTCCCCCGCCAAAGGAAGCTGTTAAGTAACTTGTCAAGTGTCTTGTGGAAGCTCTCTGTGTTAGTCAGTGGGAGCATTGTTAGCAGATAGTTGACCATTGGTGAGAGCATCATTTTGATAGCCTCAATCCTTCCCCACCATGTTGTGAACCTGGGGGACCACCCTTCTACCTTGTCTTTGATTTTCTGTATCGTTGCGTGCTCGTTGTGTTCCAGTGTCATTCTTAGGTCTCTCTCGAAGAGGATACCCAGATATTTTATAGGTTTTGGTTGCCATGTTAGTCCTGATGTTCCTAATACTGTTCTTGTTGCGTGGATGTTTAGAGGTTTGCACTCAGATTTGTCTCTGTTAAGTTTGTACCCCGAGACCTTGGCGTATTTGTCAATGGTGGCAGTTAGTGCTTTTATGGATCTCTCTGGGTCTTCCGTGACTATTAGAACGTCATCTGCATATGCCGCTAGCTTGAAAGTCTCTCCCCCTATTGGTATCCCTACAATGTCCACATTGGATCTGATCATCGTGAGGAGCGGTTCTATGGCTAGGAGGAATAGGGCTGGTGACAGGGGGCATCCTTGTCTGGTTCCCCTTCCCAAGTTGAGTATGTTTGATGTGCCTCCGTTGACCACCACCCTTGCTTTGGGGTTCTCATATAGGGCCATCACCATCTTCCTATAGTTTGGACCCAGCCTGAATTTCCCCATGCACTGATCCAAGAAGGGCCATGAGACTCTATCAAAGGCTTTCTCAGCATCTAGGGCTATCATGACTGCTGCGTTTTCGCTGCGTGAGGAGTGATTAATTACGTGGCATAGGAGTCTTGTGTTGTCATGTGACATCCGGTTTTTGAGATAGCCTACTTGCGAGTTGTGTATGAGTTTCGGAAGATATGCGTTGAGTCTATTGGCTAGTATTTTTGCATAGATTTTGCAGTCTACATTGATGAGGGAGATCGGTCTAAAGTTCTTCGCCTCTGTTGTGTCTTTCCCTTCCTTTGGGATCACGATTATATTTGCCTCCGCCATTGAGGGTGTCATGTGTCCGCTCTGGGCACATGCTGTGAATACCTCCCTCATTGTGGGTTTGAGTATGTTCAGGTATTGCTTATAGAAGCCAGCTGTGAACCCATCTGGCCCAGGTGCCTTGTTATCTTTGAGGCTTTGCGTGGCTCTCTCTATCTCATCAGCCGTTATGGACATTTCCAGGATGTCTCGTTCCTGGTCCGTCAGTGTAGGTGTGGATATGTTCGCTAGTAGTTCTTTCCCCCCGTCATCTTGCAGTGTATCATCCTTTGTGTACAGTCCCTCATAGAAATCCCTGAAGACTTCTAGTATGTCTTTGTTCGAGGTCTTGGATATGCCGTGTTTGTCTTTGATGGCTCCTATCGTGTGGTGTCTCTGCTTTCCCCTCAGGTAGGATGCTAGGTTTTTGCCCGCTTTGTTTGCGGTACATAGATTAATTGATTTATATTTATTGATCCAGGTGCCCGCCCTCTCGCTCAGTATCCTGTTTAGCTCGTACTTTAATTTAGTTAGGTTTGTGAGCGTGTTCCTGTCCTCTATTCTAGCTATGTGGCTGTTCTCGAGTTTTTTGATTTCCTTCTCTAGGTCCGCAACTTTCTTGTTCCTGTCCTTGTTCATCCTTCCCTTGACTGTCATGACTGTTCCCCGAATGGTGGCCTTCAGGGCGTCCCATAGGACTTCCCTGCTTGTGTTTGGTTTGTCGTTTAGTAGTAGGTATTCTTTTATTGCCTCCTCTATTTTGGCTCTCGCTGGGGCGTTTTGGAGCAGACTGTCATCGAATCGCCATCTGCGGGTCGGCTCGTCGTTGTGTCTGCCTGATAGTGTTAGGCTTATGTGTGAGTGGTCTGATATAGTTCTGGGTCCTATTTCCGTGTGGTCTATGAGGTGGGTATGTGTTTCTGACATCAGAATGTAGTCTATTCGGCTATATGAGTTGTGTGGGTTGGAGTAGAAAGTGTACTCCCTGGCATCTGGGTTGCTTATGCGCCAAGGGTCTCTTAGGCTTAGTTTGGAACAGAGATTTTTAAGGATGTGGGGATTGTTTGTTGATTGGCTTGGTCTGTATGGATGCTTATCAATTGCTGGGTCTAGAACTTGGTTCATATCCCCCGCGACGATCAGCAGGTCTCCTAGAGGTAGTGAGTATAGTTGTGCACCCACCCCCTCCCAAAATGTTCTGTCGTCACTGTTGGGCCCGTATATGTTCGCCACATGGAATGTCTCCCCAGCCCTTCTGAGTGTCGTCGTAAGCATTCTTCCTTGTGTGTCTGCCTGAGAGCCTACCACTTCTATTTTGGAGTGTTTGCTTATAATTGTTACTACCCCGTTCTTCTTATTCTGTGCTGGTGAGCCCTGCACCTCACCTATCCAGTTGGCCCCTATGCGGCTGATGTCTTCTGCTTGCAATCTTGTTTCTTGGAGTACGTATATGTCGCTCTTAAGTTTCCTAAGGTGTTCGAGTACTTTCCTCCTCTTCACCGGGCTATTCAGACCCTTGACGTTTAGGGACACTATCTTAATGTCGGACGCAATGCTACTCTTGTTGCTGTTTATCATTTACAATGCTTTGGTTTCCGCATTTGCAGTGGCCTTTCTCTGCGTCCTTTCGATCTTTGGCTTGTGTGTGGGACCGCCCCCCTTCTCCTGCGTGTACTTCTCTTCCATGTGAGTGTATGGAGAAAGATAGATAGATAGAAAGATAGAGTATAGATAGGACAGATGATAGTGAGTAGACCCATGTATGTGCTCCCCGCTCCCCCCCGTTCTCCCGCCCCCTCCCTCCCCGACTGTCCCTCCCCCCCTCCCTTACTTGCTGAGTGGGTGTGCGACGACAAAGTTCCTTTGCTCCGCGTCTTACCCCTGAGGTAGTGTCTGTTTACTTCCTTGATGTAGCTTGGCTGAGGTGGTGATGGTGCCAAGGACAGAGCCCGGCACCCTGCTCTGCTGCGGCTTGATTGTCTCGTTTAGATAGTGCCATGGTTGACCTTGGATTTGATGTGCTAGCTGTAGCTCTTCATTCTAATTATTGTACTTTTTATTTCCCGCTGTGGGTTTAATGAGGTAGATATGTTCATTGTGCATTGGTTGTTTTATTCCTTTTCTTTTCATTTCACTGCGGCTTTTATCGCATTCACTTATTCTGATTGTCCATTCTCATCCGGTGAGGCGCTTCTTTTCGCTGCTCCTGGGCTTCTGTTATCCTCCATCTCTTCCACGGGTGGGCCTTGCAGGTAGCTCTTTAGTTCCTCCGGGCTTTCAAAAATCATTGTCTTCCACTTGTCCATTACTTTGAATCTGGCAGGACCAACGAAGCTGAAGGTGGCTCCTCTTCTGCGTAGTGTTTCTCTGAGGGCCAGGAATCCTTTTCTTGACTCTACCGTGGGTTTGGAGTAGTCTTGGGTTAAAATGATCTTGCTGCCTTCCCACTTCAGGTTCTGGTTTCTCCTAGCGAAGGCGAAGATGGCGTCTGTTTGGCTTAGTCTGAGCGGGCTGCATATTATTGCTCTCGGCCCTCTTCCTGTTGTGGGCTTTCCTGCCGGTATCCTGTATGCCTTCTGCACCTCGAACCTTCTGTCGAATGTGATGCCGGTGAGCTTGGGGATCAACTCCTCTAGCATTGCTGCACATGATCCCGCTGTGTCTTCTGTCCCCTCCGGCACTCCCAGGATCCTTACGTTGCCTCTTCTTGCTCTGTCGTCCTTCTCAGCAAGCTGTTTTTGTATGGCTTTCGTGGTTTTCTGCAGCTCGGCTATGGCCTTGGTGTTGTCCCTTGTCTCATCCTCCACTGCACTTATTCTCCCTTCTGTCATCTCAATTCTTGTCGTAGCTTTGTGGAGGTCCGCTCTTATAGCCGCCATCTCGAGCTGCATGTTCTCCACCTTGAGTTTTGTATCTTTCCCCACTTCGATCCCTTCATTTACTCTCCGCAGGATCGCTTCGAGGGTGGCCGTCTCGCTCCTATTGTTTTTCAGAGGCGATCCTTGGTTGTCAATCTTGGGCTTTTTTTGCTCTCCAGCTGCCTTACCCTCATTGCCTGCCATTGTTGCAATACCCCTCCTTGACAGGACGTTTCCTAGTCGCCCTTCCGCTAGGGACGTCTTCGGTAGGCCCGTTGTCTTTGACGCTGGTGTCGCAATGCCCTGCAGTCTGTATCTGCTAGGCTCTCGGATGTGCCTCGTTCTGGTCTTTGCCTTAAGACCTGCCAGCGTGTGCCTTGTCCCGTTCACGTTTTGGCCGGCCTCTGTCCACTGCTCGGGTTCACTGCCTAGCGTCTGGTGTTCTGGGGAGTAGGCTGGTGTTTGGAGCAGTGCTTGTTATCTGATCCGCCTGCTACCTCACCTCTCTCTCATGCACTTGCTGTGTGTGTTTTATGGTTCTTCGAGCTCGACCTTGGCTTTGTTGTGGCGCTTACCAGCCTCTGACCTCTTCACAGCTTTAGGCTAGTTGCCTATCTGCCTTGTCGTTGCTACGTTGTGGCCTTAGGGGGTCTTACTCTTTGGCGAGCTCTCTGCGTGTTTCTGGCTTTGCTCGCTTCCTTGTTGGCCTGACTTGACCTACTGACCGTTGCAGGGCAGGCTGTTGCAGGCTGCTGCTGAGCTTGTTTGCTCGTTTGTGACTTTGCCCCTTAAACGCCTCCCCACGCTTGGTGCAGCGCTCGCCCTGCACTCGCGCTGTCTTTCCAATGTTGCACCGTTTGTTTGCGTGTTTTTTTTCCTTATTCCTTATTGCACCTTCGTTTTCGTTTCCCGCTTTCTCCGCCTGCCCCCGTCAGTAGCCGCCCTCCGCCGCGCGCGTGCGGCGCTTGGTAATGCGCTGTCAGGCGTTAGCGGTCCTCTCCGCTTCTCCTCACTTCAGGGCTGTAGCGCGACTCACCACTCTGCTGTTTCTTTTCCGGCGCTCGGGGACTGACGTGCATCCGCTTCCGATCTCGGACTTCCGTCTGGACCGGAGAAGACTTCCTGTAATGGCGCCTTCTCTCCTGCCACTTCCGGTGCCTGTCCTCCTGTCTCTGCTTCGAGTCGCTCAAGAGGTCGCTGGTCTGGCGGGCTTACCTTGTTTCACCGCCTTGAGAGTCCGCCTTGTTTCCGGAGGTGGGAGAGTCCGTGCCGCTTCTCTGGTGAGTGCACTCGGCTTAAGCGCTTTCTGTGCCACCCCGGTTTGCTTCCTGCTTTTCCGCGATTTTCGTGTTTCCTTTCTTTCCTCCGCAGCTCTCCGCTTGCTGGCAAGTTGCTCTGTTGTGCTCTGTTCGCTGCTTGGATGTTGTCACAGCAGACAAACACGGGGCGCCATTTTGAACTTTCGCCGTTATGGTCCCTGGCAGAGTTTCTTAGAGCTGTTTTCACGATGCGATTGGCGATATCCTTGCTTCAGGTCGGCTCCCCCGCTTCCTGGATGCTTCCCCTGCACGGTTCTTTGCTTGATTGTTGTGTTTGGCTAGTTTGGCGTGTTGGTTTTCCCTCAGGGATGCGGAGCTGACGGACCTAGACGACCGTCCACATTGCCGTCCAAGCCACGCCCCCGTTAAAATCATTTTCTAATCAACTTTTTGTCTTGGGAATAGACTTCACTAGTCTGTCTCCTTACCACTTCCTGGACTCTGCTCACTGCAATCTGGGGCACAGGTAGGCTGAAACTCACAAGATGGAGGAGAATGATTTGGGGTGCACCCACCAAGGCCTTAAGGTGCCTGGGCAGGTGTGAGAGGAGGGCTCAGACTTGCCTGGTAGCTGAATAGCCAATGGTCTGCTGGCCTGGGGATGGGGGCTCGGCAGCTGCTTCTCCTGTTCAGAATCTCTTCGAAGGCAGACAGGCTCAATCCACACTTTGGACTTCAGCAGGAAAGGGCCTCACTAACTTAAAATCTAACAATACTGTTTGAATAAAACTTTACTCCCTCTGCTAGCCAAAAAACGAAGTGCACAGGCCCTAGTAAATACAGTTTAAAGAGCTCACAGAAGCACCCTTTGATGTAGAAAATCCCTGTTGCTGGGGGGGGAGGGCGGGGGGCTGGTCTCATGTGGTGGTTCTGGGCATCATTCTCTTATCTCAGCCCATTTCTCTATTGAGTTTGTGCCAAGTAGCTATCACTGGTGAAACATCAGTCTCCACCTTACCACCATGCAACACACGTAAATAGGCACACTCTCCCAGTGCCATTCAATCCAGCCTGTATGCCGGGTCATCTACTGATGCGTGTGCCATTCATTAATTTACTACACTTATTTGTGCGGCTTAATAATATTTGTTGATGTTTGACAATGCTATACCCCCGTCATGTGTGGAGCGGTAGAGGGTGGATAAGGCGATTCTCGGCGGGCCATCCAGACATGATGGAGACCTTAGGAGCCGGTTAAAAGAACTTGCATACATACATCTTTGCATCGCTATCATTTTAAAGACCATTGTCTATCCCATAATGGAAAGTGGGAGTGCCCTCCAGTGGTTCACATCCATCTCCAACCAACAGAGCAATGGGGAAAAAATTAAAATTGTCTGTAAGGTATGCCTCTTCTTCTCTAGAAATCCAGAGTCCAAGGTACTTAAAATGTTGATCTGTTAGTGTCAGTGGTATGAGAAGGTAACCAGACACTACCCAGCTACCTAGTGGGAATATCCAAGATTTCTCCCATTTTACTCGCAGCCCTGAATGCCTCCCATATTTCTCAAAGATCTCCCCTGTTCTCTTAAGGGATATGTCTGGCTTCACCATGTATAGTAAAATGCCATTCACATAGAGGGATATCCATTCTTCCCAAATCCTTTTTCATTGCCTGTCCCACATCTGGGCATTTACCCTTATCTATTCCACCAGGGGCTCTACTACTTTTTCTACATAGATTTCTTGCATGTAGTCTGCCATCACTGTATCACCTTACTGCCTGTGATATGCTTACCGTTAGGGCCCAGGATATCACGTATGTGCTTCTTGCTTAGTTATTTATGGCAGAGCCATGCCAAGAGCTTGCCCGCCTTATCACCCAATTTATATATACTCCTCTGTTGAGCTAGATAAGTCTGTTTGATTTCATTAGTTACAAGAGATCTGTATTTCTCCAGTTTGTGGATCATCTGCATTTTAGGGCTCGCTGCCCTTTGCCTGGCATACACTGTCTCCAGTGCCCTGATGTCTGCCTCCAAGTTCATGCAGACTTTATTTCTCTGTCCCTTTTGGCAACTTCTCCTGAGATTAAGAATCCAATATGGTAGCTTTATAGGCTTCCCATGGGGCAGTCACCTCTGTCACTGTGTCTATTTTCCCTGAAGTATTTTTCTGTTGCCATCTTGAGGCATGCCACCTACCCCTAATTTTCTAGTCTCCATGAAGCCAGTCCACCATTTGCCTCTCCCTCTTCATTTGACGTCTCTAGCATTACAATCAAAGTGGCATGATCTAAAATCCTGTGTGCTTTATATTCTGCCTCTGCGAATCTATGCAACGTCGGGAGCAGGGTGAAAGAAAGGTCTTTGCGAGAGAGGGAGTTGTGTGCTCCAGATTGGAAAAAATAGTCTCTGCGCTGGCTTTGTTTTGACTTTCAAATATCTCCTAAACCCACTGCACTAATGAAAGTACCCAGCTTCCCCATAGCAGTATTATGTGTCTTTCTTGACTGGGAGCTATCCCAGTGTGCGTCTATTACCATGTTAAAGCCTCCACCTAAAACAGCTGGGGCCTGTGTCAACTCGGCCAGGAGTGCAACCCCAACAGGATGTAGACATTAGTAATCACCAGCTTTCCCCTCTCCTCCAGTGTCCCAAGGATGCTATGTACCTGCCTAGCATGTGTGTCCATACCTTGATCACCATAAATGCTGCTGTCTTTTTAACTAATATCGTCACCCCTCTAGATCCTGTGGTTTAACCCGAGTGGCAGGCTACTGTGTATTTCCCCCCTACCCAGTATCATTTAAACAGTACCTCTCATGTGTGTTTCTTGAAGATATACTATATCCTCGACATACTTGGCCAGGGCCTTCATCACTTATCCCTGCTTAATTTTGTGCCCCAGTCCGTTAACATTCCATGTTGAGAATTTAAGTGAGTGTACTGCCATGGCTGATGGATCATACTCCTTCCTTGCCCTTACATCCCCACAGCAGTGTTGTGTGTCCCCCTGTAATTCCCTCCCCACTTTAGAACTTCTTCAACTGGTCAACTTTGTTCCAACTCCTATCCTTCCCTACCTTACAGTGCCACAGACGTGGTACTGACTGTCCCCCCAATTTACTGTATGCTCACCACCGACTTGTTCTGCATTCTGAATTGTACACAACCATCACAGAGGAAGATGCATCAATGTAAAGAAATGAGATACCCTCTTTGCTGTTGTCCTGAGTTTTGCTGGGGAAATTAAAGTGTGTCTGATCTCCAGCGATCTCAGGTACAATTTTACTCCTCTGAAGGCCTCTCTTTGACATTGTACCAATCGAGTGTAATCTGGATAAATGCTAACAGTCACTCTCTCTATCTGCAAGAGACAGTGGGCCCACACCTGTTGCAAGTATAGCATCTCTGTCTCTGAAATTGAGTAGTCTGGTCACAACTGCCCGGTGGGGAGCACCTGGTATCAGAGGCTTTTCATTAACTATTTGCATGTGCTTTACTGTAACAATTCGGAGGTTTTCCTCCCCAGCATCACCGAAGACAATTAGTCTTTCTGAAACAGTTGCATGCTGGTTCCTTCCACCTGCTCTGGTATTCCAACCAGCAGAACCTTGTTGCAGCTAAAGCAACCTTCCACATTATCCATCTTCCCTCTAAGAGTAGCAACTTCCTTATCCAGAGTCCTCATGCAAGCCATAGGCTCAAGCGTTGTTAGCATCATGTAGGCTAGGTTCGATTGAGTATCTGCTACTCTTTCAACAAGTTTCCTATAAACAGCTCCAGGGCCAGCTTTGTTTCTTTAACAGCTGGCAATGTAACCAACGTGTGTGCCTCTATACCCGGGTCTATGGGTAGCTGCAGCTGCTGGTGCTCTGGATGGTGGGTTGCCTCGTCCGGCTGTGTTGGTCTGTGAGGCTAAAGAGGCACCATGTTTTGGCCTGATACTCTCCTATGTAAGGGCCTCATTGGCCAGCTCATCATGTTCTGCTACTTGTTTATCTTCAAGTCACCTCTGAAGGGGTAGCCACTGCAACTGTGGTCACCTCTACCATGATGTGTCTAAACAATCCCTGCCATTTCCGGATGATCTGATCCGATCCCTGCAGCACCCTGGGCATGAGCGTCCCCTGTCAATGGTATCCTGGTCTGCACTCTGGGTCTTCCCTGGGCACTCTCCTGACTGGTGCCCCAGGGATGCCTAGTGTAACAATCAGGCGGGCTGCAGCAGTCCCGTCACACTATCCAGGCCGCCACTTTGGATTCTCCCGGTTGCTGCAGGTCTCCCCTGTGCTATATTGACAGAGTGTCCTATGAGGTGGAGGAAATCCAGTTTGGCAGACTCCCCCACCATGCCATTCAGTACCAGCACAAGGAGGTTTTCTAGGTAGGGGTCCCCTTCTTTGCTTCTTCCTTACAGGTTTCCATATGGGCCCGATGCCCGCTGGTATTCTCCAGCTTCATTTGAAAGGAGCCTCCTATCATCTTGCAGGTCGCACTTTCCAACTGCTTGCTCCCCAACAGCCCCGTAGTACTGCAGTGTCCCCCGGGTAAGGGCAGGCTGTTATCTGCTGTACCTTTTAGGTCCTACAGGGGGTGTCACCCAGCCCTACGCTGTCTGTCCAAGTGTCCCGAGGGGGTAGCCCAACTACTTCTGTCAGTCACCTTGGCGCTCCAGTACCCATTTCAGGGTGTCATGATGTTGCAGCTCTCGGCCAATTAGCCGCCGACCCTTTACCATCTGGGCGTGGGGCTTCCAGATTAACTACCACAACCTCACAGCCATCCATCGCACCCAGAGTCTCCTTCTTCTACCTTTGACCGCAGGAGAACCGGGTGAGAGACAGGGTAATTGCACTATCGCGGGCTACAGTCACTCACAATCTACACAGCCAACTCCATGCATTCCTGGCCATGCTCCCCTCCAAGTTTACATTTAATTAACCTGGCCACAACAACAACATCCATTGTAAGTAAATAGTACCTTTCATTCAAATTAATCTTGGCAAAATACATCTGTTGGATCCCTAAGGAAGAAGCACAAATTCTTAGTCATGGGGGATAAAAATGATTCACAAATTAGGTTGTTTCATGGCACCTACTGGGATGGCTATGAGATGTGAGGTTATATTGGAGTTATAACGTGTTTTAATTGATTGTATACTGTATTTTATTGTGTTAATTGCTTTTATGGTCTGTGACCGAAATAAGGTATTTATACTGATACTGAAACCGGTACCTTTCTTTCAAGTGAATATTGGCATAATAAGTCTATTAGATACCAAAGGAAGGAGCACAAGTTCTTAGTCATAGGGGTGAAAATAATTCACAAATTAAGGCTTTTGTTTCAACTAAGAACCAAATGGGGCTACAATTGTTCTACAGGAAGATTATTTTAATTTTTGTGGAATCCCTGAAAACAGCTGAACCTCTAGGGAAACTGTTTGCTTCCTTTGTATAACATATACTTTACAGATGCTATTTGTTCCACAACAGTCATCAACATTGGTTACATATTAGAGATAAAACACTGTATTCTTCTTGTGAGCTAATACACCTTTTGGCAACCACTTCAAAACAACATTATCTTTCCTTATTCAAAGTCCTTTCTTTTAGTGGAAAAGTTAATCTATCCCTTGCTACTTCATTCAGCTTTATCGTCTAATAAAACTGATAAAAAGGTGTGGGCAAAATATGTCAACTGAACCTTAAATCCTTCACATTTGTTAATGATATGGACTTTGTATAATCTTCCAAATCCAATCGAATTACATACTTAGAGTTGAGGCAGTGAACATATGTATATTTGTTAAGACCTTACGGAAAGGGGAGTAACATGCAAAACAGTGGAGTGACTTTTGACAAGTAAGGCAAATATCCTTAAGGTCTTTGTAGGGGGGTTGGGGTGCTCGTACGGCATGGAACAGCAGGACACTGCAACACTTATTTTGTTTCTTGAATTCCAGTAGTAAATGGCAGGCTACAGTGGTGTAGTAGGAATTTCAATAGGTTGTAGTTTTATTTTTGATCATAATATGCAAAATAAACAGAGTACTGTATTTTGCTGTATAAATATAGGAACAAACATTAGTCTGTTTGCTATGATAATCATAAACAGACTGCGAAGAGGTCACTGTGGAGTCACTGAGAGAGGCAGTGGCAAGGCAAATAAAAGTATTTATAGAACATGAATCATTTTGCCTTGCAGGGTCAAGCAGGGTTACGGAGGGTATGAACAGCAAACATTGGCATAGCCAATAGGTCTCGCCTTTGGGATATTATAAGTGTTTAGCCATGCAACAGTTGATGTTGCACCAAGGATATTGTGCTTCATAATAAATACTTATAAGGTCCCAAAGGCGAGACCTATTGGCTATGCCAATGCTTGTTAAGAAGAGGAATCACGTTGGGTCTTTTCCAGTCATCTGGTAAAACACCTGACTGGAGGGTAAATATATCGTAGCAACAATATCCAAAATGGACTTCAAGACCATCATAAGCACGGATGTATGATGATACAACGATGGAGCACTTGTGTGGACAATTAAATGCCAGTGCAAGCAACAGAAGCCACCAGCTCAAATTAAGCAATGCAGACAGGGACAGCCCCTCATGACAAGAGGGCAGAGAGAGCTGCCATGTGGCCTCACATCACGTGTGAACTTATCTGCAAGTCCTGGCTTTATTAATCCAAAAGGATAATGCATGCTGGGATTTTGAGCCCATATATACAATCTTAAGTGAAACCACAAAGACCGGAATGCAGTTTTCTTGGCAAGAAGAGTATATAGCTGTCAGATTTGCCCCCCTAAGACAAGGTCACTTGGTTGCTCCTGGGAGGTGGGCAGATGGGGCACAGTAAAGGCTGGAGGAACAGACAGAGAATAGGTAGGACCCAGGTATGGAGGGCACTGAGCAACTCAGAAAAGCCAAAAGAACTACTCAGGGTCTGATGCAGGGGCTTATTGATAGTGCAGCAGGTGCAGTGTCACCAGGGCCTTAGAGTGTGAGGGGCCGACCGCACGCCACTTATAGCTGTATTTTTCACTAACAAACCAAGTGGTGAGGACCAATTATTTGCCTTGGTTGTATCAATGGAAACCTTGCCACGCTACAGGGCCTGGAGCTGAGGCGCAATATCAGTAGGCAAATACCCACTTCGCCCATATCTCCCTCTGAATTCCACCACAACCCACACTATGATTCGCTCCTCCCTCACCCTCCCCGCTTAACATCCCCCTCAGTCCCTTTTTACTTCACACGTCCCCCCCTGCGATTCCTCCCTCCCACACCCCCCTGTTCTCCCATGCAACACAAAAGACACCAGAAACGCCACCCCCCTCGATCTCCCTGTCCTGTTCACCAATCCTACCACCCAACCTGAACACCTCATCCCCGTCCATCTCCAGTGCCCCCGCTCTACCCAACCTGAACGCCTCATCCCTGTCTATCTCCTGTACCCCTGCTCTACCCAACGACGATCCTCCCCCTCATCACAACCCTCCCCCAGGCTATCTTCCGTCCTCCCTTCTATCTCAGACCCTTAGACTACTCCTAACCCTATAACTTCATTAACCCTATTGAGCCACTTCACTCCTCACTTCTTACCCAATCACTCCTTAATGTTACACTTCTCCTATCAACCCTTGCCACTGAACTCACCTCCCTTATAACTGATGTCTCTCTCCTCACCAAAGCCCACTCCGTGGTTCATACCCACACATCGATCCCCTCACAATACACCATCCCCTCTTCTATACACTCTTCCATACACTCCAACATCCCTCCCCTCAACCCCCCTACTAACGGCCCACATGGCATGGTTACCAACACCTACACTCCTCCTGGCGCTGCTAACAATACCAATATCGACATTCCCCCCTGCCCACCCTTCCCTTGAATGGCTCTATCCCATCTGAACCCGTGGAAATTACCAAAATCATCCCCCCTTCTATGCCATCACGCTCCCCCTTCACAACTTGAAACGTGCACGACAGCCCTAGAAGTTAACTCTCTTACAAGCTCTCTCATCTGCCCATCTTCATCCTTTCCCTCCACTCCCCTTAACCATCAGTCCACTATCCCAGCTCTCGTTGGTACAAGCAGACTTCCCCTACTTCCAGCTACTCCTGGACCCCCCGACTACTCAGACCTATCCCCCCCTGCTCCCCCTCCCAACTGCCCAACCCCACCCCCCTCTCGTGCATGCTGATTAACTGCTGATCCACCTCCTGCCATGCGACTGAGATTGCGGAAACCATTCTCCACGATAACATTGACGTAGCATTCCTTATCGAAACCTGGGTCAACCCTCACTCCACTCCTATCCACGGCCTGCTGATCCCCTCTGGTTATTCCATCATTAAGAAAGATAGAAGAGAACAAATAGGAGGTGCCTTGCCCTAATCTTCAAAGATGATCTTAATCTCTCAACAGTCCATGTGCAAGACCCTTCCACATTCGAGTACCTATGCGCTGAGATCAACTTTCCTGGCTCCCCCGCCATTAGGCTTCACACTATCTACCACCCTCCTGGTAATTGTATCGCCTTTACTGAAGAGATGTCTGATTTGATTACCCAAGCATCGCTTTCCCACTCTAAAAGTCTCTTTCTTGGGGACTACAACATCCAGTGGAATAAAAATGACGACCCCGCAGTCTCCTTATTCAACGGCATCATGGGCATCACTGACCTGACTCAACTCTGTAAATCCCCAACACATGCCAAAGGGGCCACCCTTGATGCGATTCTGACCTGTAAGGATCTGGCCTCCCTCTCAAACATCTGTCGACTGGTCCGACCACCACCTCATCCTCTTCACCCTGAATTGCTCCATTTCGCGCCCCACTTCCATCGGCAGTCTAGGTCTGAAACCTACTCAAAAACTTCACCTTATTCCGCCAGGCGAATTGGAATCCACTATTAAAACTCACTTACTCCTTGACCCTCTCTACCTCAGCACTAATGACCTAACCGACCGTTATAATAATTCTATTACTGAAGCCCTTGACCAAATTGCCCCAATCAAAATTGAACAACAAAAAAACTTTCCGCCCAAATCATGGTTCAATTCTGATCTCAATAACGAAAGACGGGCCCTCAGACAATCAGAACGGACCTGGAGGAACCATCCCTCCTCTGACAATCTGGCCTGCCTCAGAAAGTCAAGAGCCCTATACAAAAAACACATCTTCCATGAAAAAGCCTCCTATCTCCGGTCCCAAATGGACCAGGCCTTAAACCGCCCCAGAGAACTATTTAACATTGTTAGAAAACAAACATCCTCCGGCCCCCCCAAAATGCTCAGAGAGTAGGAGTAAGAAAGGGGTAGACCCTAAAGACTCCAGGACAGGGGTCCGAATGTCAATATAGAAAAGCAGTGGTCCTGGTTAGGTTACGACTTATATACTATGTCCAGTATCTAACACATCAAAATAGTACCCACCACAAATTCATTCGTCATACATGAAACAGTTGAAGTAATGTATATACATTAAACCAAATATATGTTTTGTATGCATTTATTTATGCATAGTTCGTATTGACGCAGTATTACTTTTGCGAGCTTTGAGCTTATATCCAAAAACATGAAAAACACATAAAGACTAAAATGCAATTGTATAGTCATTACATTTCAATGTGCTCTCAGAAGAAAGGAAAGGGAAGGTGTGCAAGTTGTGAGGGACCGGGTAAAGGTGGTGTGACTGGTTTAGGAACATCACGTAGAAATCAAGATGCCTTTACAATCGTTAGGTACATGGTTCCAAAAATGCATCTCACATAGGTTTAAATTCATTAATTTCTTTGTGTCCTATGTTGTGCTCGAGTGGCGTAGTCTACGTTTCGACCCCCAAAGTACGCTGTAAGGGTGACTGTTGCCTCATGTTGGGGTCTTCATCAGGACTGAAAGTTGTGAGAGCCTACAAAAATAGTAAGGGAATCCATTACCTCTATATTGTGGATCGGTGGGTATGCTTGGTTCAGTATTTATTCAGTAAAAGAGTTAATTGTTATTTACATACATCATCAGGACGGTAGGAATCTTTGCCGTCTGGGAATGGGCATGGTAGTGCTCCTGGGAAATCTGTTAAAAAATTAATAGAGACTGGAATTCAGTCGCTAGCTAGCCCAAGCTGCTAGGTAAGGAAAGCTCATGGCTGAAAGGGGAACTTACTTGTGGAACTGCTCCTGACAAATATAGACGAGTTGCTCCAGGCTTACGTCCTGTTATTCATAGTTGTTAGGCGCGCTGTGTGGAAAGATATTCAAAGGATGAATAACCCCACGAAATGTTGACTATCGTTTGTTAAGAGAAAAGACAATTAACTGCCTGGAAAAACGCTCAGAGGCGCTACAATGGTAAGGGAACTCATTTAAAAACAGATGAATCCTGTGCGCTTGAACGCGCTAAGCATAAGTGAAGAATCAACCCAGAATCAGTATCTTACGCAGACATACGTGTGTAGTCTGTTGTTTAAATTGGAAATAAACTAAGCACTACCGGGCGTGCACGCTAAGAGTTAAATCATCAGAGTCGAGTGATAGCAAGACATATTTCAAACGTGCCGCTTATGGTCCGACCTCTGGGGTTCAGGGCTGAGAAGTAAACTAAGCATTATCGGGCATGCACGCTAGGAGTTAGATCATCAGAGTCGGGTGACAGCAAGACTTACTTCAAACGTGCCGCTCATGGTCCGACCTCTGGGGTTCTGGGCTAGGAATGAACAACTCGCGGTGCAGCCGCTGAATGATAGTCGGGTTGGAGGCTCGACTTCAAAGGGCCAATCACTATAGAGACAGGGCTTAAAGCGCCGGGCTCTTCTAACGCGTCCTGCGTGAGGGAGGGAGTCTCTACAAAAAGCGTCATGTAGAGTAATAAGGGAATGTCTGCAAAGTGTCTCTGTAAACACAGTGGAAATTAGTACCGTGGTGAACATCCATATTGTTGACAAATAGGTGTGAGCAAATCCCAAATGATTTTACTGTGACTGCATTTACAAATGAACAACAAATAATGCATTAATTGAAGACAGGAAGAACAATTCACACAAATCAAAGATTACAGGGAAAATTAGTGGTTATTATTGGATGTCATTGAGGAACACAGTTAAGATATCTCTCTTCCCATTGGATGGTGTAAATCAATGTTAATGTTATAAATTACCACTAAATGTTATCTCAGTGTTAGCAGCCACTTGGATTTGTCTAAGAATAGTTTGGTCATATGGAGAGACAGGGTTTGGCCAAGTGGTCCCAAATGGAATATGTTCAATGGAAAACATGGTTGATTATTCAGAATGTCAAATCGCCTGTTTTGGCAAGAGGTCATTCTGGGTTTAGTCCGGCCATTTGTGCAAAATTGGCATCCATTTCATTGAGTCCATGGCTCACAGTTTTCAATAGGTGCATCCATTTGCATTCTCTGATGTTCATTATAGAGTTCACATTCCCCCCACGTGGTCCCAGAGAGATCTTTTCCAGGACTAACCATCTCATAGATTCTGGAGTGTGGTTATGTTCCTTGAAGTGTTCCACAAGGGGTGCTCCAACTGTAGAGCATCGGATTCTGCTGGAATGCTGGAAAATTCGGTTTTTTACTTTCTGTTTAGTCTGTCCGACGTACATCAAATTGCAGGGGCATATAATGGCGTAAATGACTCCACTTGTGTTGCAATTTGTGAAAGATTTGAGATCTATGGTCAGTTCATTGTACATCAGTTGTTTAGTTTCCCAGCATGTTAGACATGCTTTACATGTTGTACATTTGAAATGGCCCACTACATCGGGGAGATTCCACATCCGTTGTATAGTAGGTGCTGCAGGGCTTTCCAACATTGAACGTACTACATGGTCCTTTATGCTTTTCGCTTTTTTGAAAGCATGCATCGGAGGGTCCGGGCTGTCTAGAGTGTCTGCGATAAGGTTCCAGTGTTTGTTCACTATTTTGCGTATTGCATTGCTCTTAGTGCAGAATGTAGTCACACAGATCATCCGTGATTTTGGGAGGTTCCGTGTCTTTGGTATCAGAAGAGATGATCGGTCTTGGTACCAAGCTCTTTTCCGTGATCTTTTTACCAGGCGTTGCGGATATCCCCTGTCCACCAGGCGGTTGATTAGATCATCTGATTCCTTAAAAAAGTCCTCTTTAAGGGAACAATTCCTCCGTAGACGGAGGAATTGACCAAAAGGTAAATTGTCTCTCAGGGCCCTTGTGTGGTGACTAGTGTACCTCAAAAGTGAATTCCGCTCAGATGGTTTCCTAAAGAGGGTGGTATAAAGGTGATCCTTGTCCACTTTGATAGTGATATCGAGGAAGTCGATAGATTCTGTGCTCATCGTCATGGTGAACTTTATATCTTCTGATTGGGTATTCAACCATACTAGGAATGCATGTAGAGAGCCTTCATCCCCTGTCCAAATCATCAGGACATCGTCGATGTATCGATGCCAGGTGGAGATCATGTCACGATAAGGGTTGGTTGCTGCCAATATACATTCATGTTCATATTCAGACATATAAAGAATCGCCAAGTCCGGTGCAAATGCAGCACCCATAGCAACTCCCTTACTCTGGATGAAGAATTTGTTTTGGAAAATGAAGTAGTTTTTGGTCATTGCAATTTCAAGTAAGTCCACTATGAATTCAGTGGGGACTGTGGCCGGTTGCTCTCGTCTTTCAAGAACTCTCTTGATACAGTTTAGTGCAGGTCTCTGGGGTATGCTGGTGTAAAGTGAAATAATATCCATTGTCACCAGGATTTGATTGGACTTGTTGAAAGGTGTTTGATCTATGAAATTGATGACTTGCATAGTATCTCTGAGGTAAGTAAGGGTGGCCTCAGCAAGTGGCTTTAAGAAAACATCAACATATTTGCATAATGGTTCTAGAAGTGATCCGCATCCAGAAATGATAGGGCGTCCAGGTGGTTTGAGTGGGTTCTTGTGAACTTTTGGTAGAACATAAATTGTAGGTGTCCTTGGTTGTTCCACGTTGAGGTATAGTAGTTCTTTGTTCGTAATAAAGCCTAACTCTAGGGCTTGTTTGGTAAGTGTTTGGATCTCCTTTCTGATTCCCGGGGTCGGGTCACCCATCACTGGTCTGTAGCTGATGCCATCCATCAGTTGGGAATGGATTTCCGATTTATAATCCTCTGTGTTGAGCATGACAATGGATCCCCCCTTGTTCGCTGGTGTAATTACTATGGACTTGTTATTCTTGAGGGAGTCCAGCGCTATCTTTTCACCTGCTGTGATGTTGTATTTCACATATGACTTCTCATTTAGTACTTTGAGTACATCCCTCAAAACCACACTTTCATAGGTCAGTATTTTGTGTGATACGGAAGCCATACTTGGCATGAAGGTAGAGGGTGGTCGTAGATTGGTAAAGGCAGTAGCGGTCGCTGTGGGTTTGTTGGCAAAAAAGTTTCTTAGTCTAAGTTTTCTGTAGAATCCAGTTAATTCTGCTTGTAAATTAAACCGATTCGGATGTGATGTAGGTACAAATGATAGTCCCTTGCAGAGTATGTTTGATTCATTCTGTGTGAGTGTATAATTGGAAAGGTTAATGATGGGGCTGGTGTTTGGATTGCTCATCGGCACTACCACCTGTAGGTCTTCCTCCTGGTGGTTCTCTCCCCGTGGTCCTCGGGTTGGAATCTCACCTGCTTGTTGGTCTGGCCTTGTTGCCTTCCACCATCCCAATTCTGCTGATTCTGGCCTCTGTTCGAGCGTCCGCTCCATGCCCCTCCTCTGCCTCTTCCTCTCGGTGGTCTCCATTGGGTATCTCCTAAAAAAGGCGATTGGGGTCCACTCATATGTTGCTGGGGGGGTTGGTACCATTGGTCTTGCTGATTGTAATTGCCACCTGGTTGATTACCCTCGTTCTCACTGTCTCCACTGTATGATGAATCAGAGAAGTTGGTAAATCGTCTGCCTCTGTATCCCCCACGTCCTCTGTTTTGAAAGCGGCCTTGGTTGTCTTGTCTGTAGTAGTCCGGTTGTAAGTAGGGATATGTCTTTTTTCGGTCGTAGTATTGAATGTCCTTTGCAAGTTTCTCCAATTTCTTTGTTTGAGTCTCCACGTCAAAATCTTTCAAGGTCTTGTGTAGTTTCTCAAGGGTAGACCTTGAAAGATTTTGACGTGGAGACTCAAACAAAGAAATTGGAGAAACTTGCAAAGGACATTCAATACTACGACCGAAAAAAGACATATCCCTACTTACAACCGGACTACTACAGACAAGACAACCAAGGCCGCTTTCAAAACAGAGGACGTGGGGGATACAGAGGCAGACGATTTACCAACTTCTCTGATTCATCATACAGTGGAGACAGTGAGAACGAGGGTAATCAACCAGGTGGCAATTACAATCAGCAAGACCAATGGTACCAACCCCCCCAGCAACATATGAGTGGACCCCAATCGCCTTTTTTAGGAGATACCCAATGGAGACCACCGAGAGGAAGAGGCAGAGGAGGGGCATGGAGCGGACGCTCGAACAGAGGCCAGAATCAGCAGAATTGGGATGGTGGAAGGCAACAAGGCCAGACCAACAAGCAGGTGAGATTCCAACCCCAGGACCACGGGGAGAGAACCACCAGGAGGAAGACCTACAGGTGGTAGTGCCGATGAGCAATCCAAACACCAGCCCCATCATTAACCTATCCAATTATACACTCACACAGAATGAATCAAACATACTCTGCAAGGGACTATCATTTGTACCTACATCACATCCGAATCGGTTTAATTTACAAGCAGAATTAACTGGATTCTTCAGAAAACTTAGACTAAGAAACTTTTTTGCCAACAAACCCACAGCGACCGCTACTGCCTTTACCAATCTACGACCACCCTCTACCTTCATGCCAAGTATGGCTTCCGTATCACACAAAATACTGACCTATGAAAGTGTGGTTTTGAGGGATGTACTCAAAGTACTAAATGAGAAGTCATATGTGAAATACAACATCACAGCAGGTGAAAAGATAGCGCTGGACTCCCTCAAGAATAACAAGTCCATAGTAATTAAACCAGCGGACAAGGGGGGATCCATTGTCATGCTCAACACAGAGGATTATAAATCGGAAATCCATTCCCAACTGATGGATGGCATCAGCTACAGACCAGTGATGGGTGACCCGACCCCGGGAATCAGAAAGGAGATCCAAACACTTACCAAACAAGCCCTAGAGTTAGGCTTTATTACGAACAAAGAACTACTATACCTCAACGTGGAACAACCAAGGACACCTTCAATTTATGTACTACCAAAAGTTCACAAGAACCCACTCAAACCACCTGGACGCCCTATCATTTCTGGATGCGGATCACTTCTAGAACCATTATGTAAATATGTTGATGTTTTCTTAAAGCCACTTGCTGAGGCCACCCCTACTTACCTCAGAGATACTATGCAAGTCATCAATTTCATAGATCAAACACCTTTCAACAAGTCCAATCAAATCCTGGTGACAATGGATATTATTTCACTTTACACCAGCATACCCCAGAGACCTGCACTAAACTGTATCAAGAGAGTTCTTGAAAGACGAGAGCAACCGGCCACAGTCCCCACTGAATTCATAGTGGACTTACTTGAAATTGCAATGACCAAAAACTACTTCATTTTCCAAAACAAATTCTTCATCCAGAGTAAGGGAGTTGCTATGGGTGCTGCATTTGCACCGGACTTGGCGATTCTTTATATGTCTGAATATGAACATGAATGTATATTGGCAGCAACCAACCCTTATCGTGACATGATCTCCACCTGGCATCGATACATCGACGATGTCCTGATGATTTGGACAGGGGATGAAGGCTCTCTACATGCATTCCTAGTATGGTTGAATACCCAATCAGAAGATATAAAGTTCACCATGACGATGAGCACAGAATCTATCGACTTCCTCGATATCACTATCAAAGTGGACAAGGATCACCTTTATACCACCCTCTTTAGGAAACCATCTGAGCGGAATTCACTTTTGAGGTACACTAGTCACCACACAAGGGCCCTGAGAGACAATTTACCTTTTGGTCAATTCCTCCGTCTACGGAGGAATTGTTCCCTTAAAGAGGACTTTTTTAAGGAATCAGATGATCTAATCAACCGCCTGGTGGACAGGGGATATCCGCAACGCCTGGTAAAAAGATCACGGAAAAGGGCTTGGTACCAAGACCGATCATCTCTTCTGATACCAAAGACACGGAACCTCCCAAAATCACGGATGATCTGTGTGACTACATTCTGCACTAAGAGCAATGCAATACGCAAAATAGTGAACAAACACTGGAACCTTATCGCAGACACTCTAGACAGCCCGGACCCTCCGATGCATGCTTTCAAAAAAGCGAAAAGCATAAAGGACCATGTAGTACGTTCAATGTTGGAAAGCCCTGCAGCACCTACTATACAACGGATGTGGAATCTCCCCGATGTAGTGGGCCATTTCAAATGTACAACATGTAAAGCATGTCTAACATGCTGGGAAACTAAACAACTGATGTACAATGAACTGACCATAGATCTCAAATCTTTCACAAATTGCAACACAAGTGGAGTCATTTACGCCATTATATGCCCCTGCAATTTGATGTACGTCGGACAGACTAAACAGAAAGTAAAAAATCGAATTTTCCAGCATTCCAGCAGAATCCGATGCTCTACAGTTGGAGCACCCCTTGTGGAACACTTCAAGGAACATAACCACACTCCAGAATCTATGAGATGGTTAGTCCTGGAAAAGATCTCTCTGGGACCACGTGGGGGGAATGTGAACTCTATAATGAACATCAGAGAATGCAAATGGATGCACCTATTGAAAACTGTGAGCCATGGACTCAATGAAATGGATGCCAATTTTGCACAAATGGCCGGACTAAACCCAGAATGACCTCTTGCCAAAACAGGCGATTTGACATTCTGAATAATCAACCATGTTTTCCATTGAACATATTCCATTTGGGACCACTTGGCCAAACCCTGTCTCTCCATATGACCAAACTATTCTTAGACAAATCCAAGTGGCTGCTAACACTGAGATAACATTTAGTGGTAATTTATAACATTAACATTGATTTACACCATCCAATGGGAAGAGAGATATCTTAACTGTGTTCCTCAATGACATCCAATAATAACCACTAATTTTCCCTGTAATCTTTGATTTGTGTGAATTGTTCTTCCTGTCTTCAATTAATGCATTATTTGTTGTTCATTTGTAAATGCAGTCACAGTAAAATCATTTGGGATTTGCTCACACCTATTTGTCAACAATATGGATGTTCACCACGGTACTAATTTCCACCGTGTTTACAGAGACACTTTGCAGACATTCCCTTATTACTCTACATGACGCTTTTTGTAGAGACTCCCTCCCTCACGCAGGACGCGTTAGAAGAGCCCAGCGCTTTAAGCCCCGTCTCTATAGTGATTGGCCCTTTGAAGTCGAGCCTCCAACCCGACTATCATTCAGCGGCTGCACCGCGAGTTGTTCATTCCTAGCCCAGAACCCCAGAGGTCGGACCATGAGCGGCACGTTTGAAGTAAGTCTTGCTGTCACCCGACTCTGATGATCTAACTCTTAGCGTGCATGCCCGATAATGTTTAGTTTACTTCCCAGCCCTGAACCCCAGAGGTCGGACCATAAGCGGCACGTTTGAAATATGTCTTGCTGTCACTCGACTCTGATGATTTAACTCTTAGCGTGCACGCCCGGTAGTGCTTAGTTTATTTCCAATTTAAACAACAGACTACACACGTATGTCTGCGTAAGATACTGATTCTGGGTTGATTCTTCACTTATGCTTAGCGCGTTCAAGCGCACAGGATTCATCTGTTTTTAAATGAGTTCCCTTACCATTGTAGCGCCTCTGAGCGTTTTTCCAGGCAGTTAATTGTCTTTTCTCTTAACAAACGATAGTCAACATTTCGTGGGGTTATTCATCCTTTGAACATCTTTCCACACAGCGCGCCTAACAACTATGAATAACAGGACGTAAGCCTGGAGCAACTCGTCTATATTTGTCAGGAGCAGTTCCACAAGTAAGTTCCCCTTTCAGCCATGAGCTTTCCTTACCTAGCAGCTTGGGCTAGCTAGCGACTGAATTCCAGTCTCTATTAATTTTTTAACAGATTTCCCAGGAGCACTACCATGCCCATTCCCAGACGGCAAAGATTCCTACCGTCCTGATGATGTATGTAAATAACAATTAACTCTTTTACTGAATATATACTGAACCAAGCATACCCACCGATCCACAATATAGAGGTAATGGATTCCCTTACTATTTTTGTAGGCTCTCACAACTTTCAGTCCTGATGAAGACCCCAACATGAGGCAACAGTCACCCTTACAGCGTACTTTGGGGGTCGAAACGTAGACTACGCCACTCGAGCACAACATAGGACACAAAGAAATTAATGAATTTAAACCTATGTTAGATGCATTTTTGGAACCATGTACCTAACGATTGTAAAGGCATCTTGATTTCTACGTGATGTTCTTAAACCAGTCACACCACCTTTACCCGGTCCCTCACAACTTGCACACCTTCCCTTTCCTTTCTTCTGAGAGCACATTGAAATGTAATGACTATACAATTGCATTTTAGTCTTTATGTGTTTTTCATGTTTTTGGATATAAGCTCAAAGCTCGCAAAAGTAATACTGCGTCAATACGAACTATGCATAAATAAATGCATACAAAACATATATTTGGTTTAATGTATATACATTACTTCAACTGTTTCATGTATGACGAATGAATTTGTGGTGGGTACTATTTTGATGTGTTAGATACTGGACATAGTATATAAGTCGTAACCTAACCAGGACCACTGCTTTTCTATATTGACCCCCAAAATGCTAGCGTCTGTTGAACGATGCGAAGAAATCCCCAGCTTCTTCTCTAATAAAGTCAACTTGATTGAACTCTCCTTCACCTCAACCCCTCTTCTACCCCAACCTCCCCGCAATCAACTCCCCCCCACAACATCACTAACACTATTCCATCCTCTTCCTCCCTGCCTCAAAGTCCCCCTAACTCCCTAACTGGTCGCCCTAACTTGTCTCTACTGTCACGCACCACCAGGCTAAAAACCATGCCTCCTGGAGCGAATTCTACCCTGTTTCCGAATCCGCGGTCACCAATATCATCGCTAAGCTAAAACCCTCCTCTCACACTAAAGATCCTCTTTCCGCACACCTGGTCCAAGTACTCAAACATGTCATTGCTCCAGTCTGGACCAACATCATCAATTCCTCTCTTTCCACGGGCTGTGGTCCCGCCGCCCTTCAACTAGGCCAAATCTCACCCATCCTCAAAAACACCTCCGCTGACCCTAACGACCTTAACAACCTACGCCCCATCTTTAACCTACCTTTCCTCTCTAACGCCATGGAAAAATGTGTCCTGACCCATCTAGATAACCATATCGCCTCATTCAATCTCCTAGACATATTCCAATCTGGTTTCAGAAAAGGATGCAGTACTGAAACGACCATGCTCAATATTACAGATGACATCCATCGCTCCTTAGACAAAGGTGAATCCTCTCTACTAATCCTCCTTGACCTCTTGGCTGCCTTTGATACTGTCCATCATCCCACCCTTCTTAACACCCTCGAAGTTCGTATTGGTCTCGAGGGCACCGTTCTCAAATGGTTCTCCTCATTCCTTCAAAATAGATCCCAACAAATTAAGCTCAGCCACGGCCTCTCCAAGCCCCAACCTGTCTCACTTGGTGTTCCGCGAGGCTCCATCCTCTCCTCTACCTTATTTAACCTATTCATGGAACATCTCACCCTCATCCTTAAAGAAGCTAAAATATGCTACCACCTCTATGCGGATGACACCCAGCTATACTACAGGATTAAATCTCGCAATGACATCTTCACCTCAACGAGACCCTGATTAAAATACAAGCTTGGTTCCATCTTAATCATCTCAAACTAAACCCCCAAAAAACTGAAATCATCCTTTTCACTCCTAAAAACAACTCCCTCCCCATTCACCTCTGGATCAAGGATATTACAGCTCTCAACTGCCCCCTCTCCCTCTCGAAAACTGTCAAATCCCTAGGCATCGGCATTGACCATAGCATGAATCTCATCCCACACATCAAAAATGCCGCCAAGGGTGCCCTCTTCACCCTCCACCACCTCAAAAAACTCAAACCTTTCATACCAGCAGACGACTTTAAAACCGTTGTCCAATCGCTTGTCCTTTCCCGTATTGACTATGGTAATGCCACACTTGCTGGCACCCCTAAAGCCCACCTAACACCGCTCAAATCTATCCTCAACCTTACCACCAGACTTATCTCCGATTGTAAAATATTTGATCACATCTCTCCGCTCCTAAAAAACCTCAACTGGCTCCCAATAGAAGGCAGATCTACCTACAAGATTGCATGTATCACGCACAAAAACCTTCACCTAAGCACCCCCTCCTACCTGGCTGAGAAACTGCAAAAAGCGGGGTGCTCCAGGTCCCTGAGGAGCAACAACTCCCTTGTCCTAATCCCTCCCAGACTCAAGCACAAAAACCCCCAATCTCGTGCTTTTTCTGGGAACGCCCCCACGATCTGGAACTCTCTCCCCAAAGATCTTCGATGCAACCCCTCCTACCCACTCTTCAAAAAAGACTGAAAATACTCCTTCACAACAAATATTGGGGAACGCAACCTCACTGGTGTCTGACTCTCTACACTCCTTCCTCCCTGATTCTCGCCTCCTCCTCAACCCCTTCCCCGCCTTCCATTCTTCCTCTCCGCTTTTCTACACCTCCTTCTCCCTCTGAACTTCCACACTCCCGTCCTATTGATCTCCATCCCCCCTAACCCCCAGCTCATTCAATTACCCTATTCTATGTAACTCATATTTTAATGCACATTGTTTTATTTTGTTGTAATTGTTTACCTATCATGTAAAGCGCTCTGATACCCCCGGGTCCAGTAGTGCTATATAAAACCTTGGAAATAAATAAATAATAAATAAGCCATCTGGGGACATGAGATCTGCCGAGAAAGGGCACGCGTGCCTTACGTTCGAGGAAACAGCACATCTCAGATTCAAGAGAGTCACCTCCCAATAGAGAGCGGCGGAAGCAAACAAAGAAAGGCTGGAGGGTGTCTTACCTCACCTGCCTCATTCCAGGAGTTCGACTGAGCTTAGGCGGATTACAGTGGTATCTAGGGGAGGCAGGGCGCTGCCTCCAGCTCTGACAGGTGAGTCAATGTGGAGGCAGAACATGACATCAGCCACTTGTGATACTGGAAAAACAAAGTTCCATGGGGGTGTGTGTAACAAGCGTGTAATGTGTGGTTAGAATGAGTGCTCCTGGGGAGCGGGCATGAGTCTTTGCTCGGGAAGAATGAGTTCACATGCCTGCTGACCCAGTAACCCCTGGCGTATCGTCTGGGAGCTGAGAGGGGGTGAGCAAACCACAGCGCTCGGCTTGCATTGAAGGATATCGTTTAGCGAGCAGAATTACCTTTCTGTGCTTAAGGCGCTTGACCCTTAGTGTCTGGGAAGGTGATGGGGATCATCTTGCAAATTTACAAGCCATCGGGAAGACGAGTCAGCCTATTCCTGTACCAACTGTGACAGTTTTCATTCAGAAAAGGCAATCGATTCACTGGAGGCTGATGAGGATTCCAGCTAAGGCAACTTAAAATGTCTAGATTGCTAGCAGTTGTTTGTGAAAGGGCCGTGCTTCAAACAAAAAGAAATGCAAAGAGGTCTAACTAGAGGGTGCACGCGTTGATGCGTGAGAAGAAAAAACAAGCCTGGGAGTTGTATGTGCGCGCGTTCGCTAAAAGGAAATTTTAAAAAAGCATGCGAGTGGTTCGCGCGCCCCGCAAAAATGAAATCAGCTGGAGTGTCCCGCGAGTGTAAGGGTGGAAAGCCAGATGGCGCCTGTGTGCATAACAGTGCATGTAACTGCACGCTTTAGGCCACACAAAAAGCTTGTGGTCGGATTTTTAAAGCCCACTTACTAAAAGTCTTGCCATTTCAGCACATGCACTGGCTCAGGCGAGACCTACAACATTCAACTGAACTATGAGGTGAACGGTATATCCATACCGCCTGTAAAAATGGCAAAATTGGGCTGGACTCAAAATTCTCAACAAGGGTGCTAGCACAATTTATGAGCCCCATTTGGCCACCTTTGTGGGTTACCATGAATTCCAATGAATAAGATCAATTCAACTGAGGGTCGCAAGGCAAATGTATGCAATATCCGAGATTTAGCCTCCTCTTAATGATTCCATCATCAAAGAGCAGTATTTGGTCTCAAACCAGTGCCTTAAAAAGCTAAACAAGAATGCCCCCTCCCAAGAATCTTCAGTATCTTCCTTTTACACTCCATGCTAACATATATGGAAGGGTGAATAGTGCTGTCACTAATAAAACGTACCGAAAAACACAAGCTCAGCCACACAACTATCATCTAGGTAAATAAAATCTACAATAGTGAACTAAAATGAATCACACAAAATACAAATGCAAATAAAGTATGCAAAATAAAATGGATACTAATACACAAGTTTTGGATTTTAAAAAATGAGGGAGAAACTTTTATTGAAGGGAGGGAAGCTTTAAAATAACTGTTTGACAGTTACAAATGTGAAAATAAGCCTTTGAATAAAGGAAAGTTTAAAAGACAAACGTTCAAGCAGTTTTGAAAAGACTAACCATGTTTGGAATTTTAGCCTTCATGGTTAGGATTGGGATACAAGTCAGGGCACGGTGAAGTTAACAGTTAGTGATCAATCTGCATCATGCTTAGCATTACGGCTTTGAGTTAGGGCTAGCGGTTATGACCCGGCGAGGAGATGGGCTGGAATTTGTTTAAAGGTGTGATATTGGTCATGGTTGGTGTTACATCCTGCTTTTCCTCCCTCTTTGTCCTTTCTTAGTGTTGGTGTCTGCTAGTCTATGTCATGTCTCTGTGATGTCATCCAGGATTCTACCTGTTGCTGTTCAAGGGATTTATCAGTTACCTGGAGGCTGAGCAGGAGGTTATCTGCTCCTGGTGGGGTTACAATTACATCTACTTATATCTGTATTATTAACTTAACCTGGAACTAAGCTACAATAAATCAAACCTATTATATAATACTGGATTCAAGGACTTTTAATTGTTACAGTTGGGTTAAGGCATTGGTTCAAGAAAAGAATCACAGTAATACCTACACTTAAAGTTACCCAACCTTAAGCTTTAAAAACACCATTACCACCCTATACCCTCGCCTACCCCTAAACCCTAAAAACACCCTTACCCCCAGTTCCCTTAGCCACAACAAACCCTAAAAACACCCTTACAAACTTATTGCCTTATCCACACCAAAATCCTAAAATCAGCCTCACCCTAAAAACCTTACCAACCCCTATACCCTAGAACACCCTTACCACTAAATTCCCTACCCACCCCTAAGACCTAAATACACCCCTGCCATCCTATACCATTACCTTTACCCCCCCTAAGCCCCTAAACCCTAAAATGTCCCGACCACCTTATATACCCTTATCTACCCCTAAACCCTAAAAACACCCCTATCACCCAATTCCCTCACATACCCCTAAACCCTAAAAATCACACTTACCACCCTAATCCCTAACCCACCACTAAACCCTAGAAACACCCTTAGCATAATCCTTAATATATATATATATATATATTATATATATATATATATATATATAAATATATATATATATATATATATATATATATATATATATATATATATATATATATATATATATATATATATATATATATATATATATATATATATATATATATATATATATATATATATATATCACAAGTTACAAGCGGCAGACTCCACCACAAATGTAAAAATGGTTACCGACATAAAGCAGACTGAGATCTCAGGCAAACAAAAAAAACAATCTACAGTACAGGTAATTGTGTGGCACTAATTCTTAGAGTGCTTGAAAATATAGTTAATTAATTGGGCGGGCTGCATGGCAAAATATTGAGGTGAATAACGTCTACTTGAACATATAATGAGTCTATAATCTCAACTACAAACAAAGCACTGACATAATCCTACCTTTAGAAGTATACTTTTACTACTCTTACCTCCACATCTTCTTACTTGATAATACCTAGGTATTAGATAGATGTTATGCAATCAATGTAAGCACAGATTAATATAAAGAAAAATATTGGGAAAGCACCATTTGGCATTCAAAAGTTTGGTTTTAGAGTACTGGTCGCAAGTTTATATCACAAATAAAATGGATTGAGCAAAGTTAAAAACGTAGGGGCCTTTTCACAAAAGTGAACTTACATGTGAGTAAATCTACAGGTGTCAGTTTAGGCTTACACTTTTAAGTGACTTTACTACTTTTGAGTATTTATCATTTATGAATGTAGAGTTACTCAAACCTGCAGGCCTGACCAACCACTGATACTGCAATACCCTCACGCAGAATATAATGGAGTCAGGGACTTAAAATAGAACATCATAGAAAAATAATGTTAAATTTAAATAATTTATTTTGACTTTTTAAGAAAACATATCAATGTAATTGAATGTTTAAATAAACATACATCTAAAAAATAAAAAAAGATAAGTGCTAAAATGCTTTGATACATTTTTACCTATCAAATAAATGTAATTTTTATTTTTTAAGAATAAAATGAAAATACATTTCAATTAAATCTATACATAACATTTCTTCGTTTTTTAAACATATTAAGTAAATACAGACTATTTAATTTAGGCGGGACTGTTTTTAAATAAATCTTTAAATGTTATATTTTATTTTATTTAATATATTGAAGGACATGTTTTAAATATGTAAATTAATGAGCTCATAGTTTAAAAATGACTACTAGAAATGTTTCACATGCCCTCTGATATCTCTGTATGGTAAGGCACAGGGAAAAGCATACACGCTTATTAAAACTTTGAAACAAATTTAGAACAGAGATTTACATTTAAAATAGCAATTGTATATAATATTTATATGTATGTTAATTTTGTAAACAATATGAAATATTGCAGAACTAATCAATTAAATTACATTTAAAGTGACATTATTTGGAATATTTTAAATTGAATTAAAATGATTATGCCCAAAAGTGAGTTTGTGAATAACATTTTATAGTATATTAGTGGTACTCTTGTAACAGTACTAATATACAGCAAAATCTAGGGGCAGATTTACAAGCCCCTTGCACCACATTTCCGCTGCCGTTGGGTCACGCGGCGTAAACCATGCGCCATGTTGCGCTTTATTTACAACGTGGTACAAAAGGGGGTGGTAATGGAGGGAGCATCTGAACCAATCAAACACTCACACCCAGTCAAAAGATCTGGGTTTAATCCATAACCGTTCTTTAGCCCACTCTGCCACCCCAGTTCAGACATGGCTATATGTAAATCAGTCTGACCCTGTGCCTCATGGGAACAGTCCAGCCCGAACTGCCAAGCCATGCCGTCCCTGGACCGGACACAAGCTTCCGAGGACCGGTTTCTAGCATTCCAGCCGTCTTCAGCCCGGCTTGCTTGAATCCAGTGGCAAAGTAAGCAAGGGACACACGCCTGAGCATGCCCTGCCACACTTATGGCGGCCAAAAGCGGTACAAAAGGGGGTGGTAATGGACGGAGCATCTGAACCAATCAAACACTCACACCCAGTCAAAAGATCTGGGTTTAATCCATCACCGTTCTTTAGCCCACTCTGCCACCCCAGTTCAGACATGGCTATATGCAAATCAGTCTGACCCTGTGCCTCATGGTAACAGTCCAGCCCGAACTGCCAAGCCATGCCTTCCCTGGACCGGAAACAAGCTTCCTAGGACCGGTTACTGGCATTCCAGCCGCCTTCAGCCCGGCTTGCTTGAATCCAGTGGCAAAGTGAGCAAGGAACTCACGTCTGAGAATACCCTGCCACACTTATGACGGCCAAAAGCGGTACAAAAGGGGGTGGTAATGGACGGAGCATCTGAACCAATCAAACACTCACACCCAGATTAGTTGACTAGGGGTGAGTGTTTGATTTGCTCAAACGCTCCGTCCATCATCCCTTTTTGTTTCGCTTTGTTCGCCCTAAGTTGTCAGGGTATGCTCAGACGTGAGACCCTTGCTCACTTGGCCACTGGATTCAAGATAGCCTGGCTGATGAGGATTATGAATCCGAAACCGGTCCCAGGATCCTTGTTTCCGGTCCAGGGAAGACATGGCTTGGCAGTTCGGGCTGGACTGTTCCCATGAGGCACAAGGTCAGACTGATTTGCATATGGCCATGTCTGAACTGGGGTGGCTGAGTGAGCTAAAGAATGGTGATGGATTAAACCCAGATCAGTTGACTGGGGGTGAGTGTTTGGTTTGCTCAAACGCTCCGTCCATCATCCCCTTTTGTTTCGCTTTATTTACGTGATGCATCTAGGGATATGCGGTACGTTGTAAAACCCCTGTACCACATGAAACCTGCGTCAGGTTTCATGTGGTGGGCATTCCCTCGCTGGTATGTCTCGTAAAAGTGACGCAGTGAAATCTATGAGATTTCACTGAGTCACTTTTACGGCCATGCTGCGTCAACACCATGCGCCTGCTTGAAGCAGGCTTAAGGATTGACACAGCATGTTAGGCATAGGGCACCCCCGAGCCTTGCTGGAGCCGCGTCGCGCTTGCGATGCGACTCCAGCAATGCGCCGCCTTTCTGCCCCTGGATGCGACACGCATCTTCCCCTCTGTGCGCCACAGTGCGCCGCATTGTAAATGCGGCGCATCCGTGGTAGCGCATGGGTGGGCAGATGCATCGCAAATCTTCTGGCGTATCCCTGCTGATTCGCAGAGATACGCCAGAAGTTGTACATATGCCCCATAGTTTCTTAATTGGTCCCATATTGTGCAAAATCTAAAATGGAAATAGCAGTATATTGAAATGCAAACCAGTGGCCGTGCAATGCTAGTAGAAAAAATGTAATGTCTAATAGTGTTTCTTGGCTCATACGACTAGGATACTGTTATCTGTTATCATCCTTTCTCCTTCAACAAGGAGGTGAAACATATTATGTTAAAACCTGAACTTCCGGGCACACTTGAGTGCCTGGACTATACATGGTCATGTGATAACCCAATGACAAGGCTCCAGGTGAAAAATTGGAAAAGCTTTCAAAGTTTTCCAAAATTGAAGAAAATGAAATAAGGTGTTTTTGACTCAGGAGAGAGTGAGATAGAACATTGCTGTTTGAGCATAGAGGAAGCAAAACCATAGAAAAAGTAACTGTTAGGACTGATCACTCTAGGACAAAGTAAGCCTCAATTAAGACTTGTATAATACTTGCCAAACAAAGTAACAACAGTCCTACTCTGAATAGGATTGAGGTCTAACAGATGGGGCTAGTAGTTGTGCGTACAGTGTTGTTTTGTGATAATTTCTTACTAAGGGCCTTATTACGAGTCTGCTGGTCCACGGACCGCCAGACTCTCTGGGGCACATCAGTAGCAGTCTTCAAACCGCCCTATTATAATCAGGGGGGCGAGCTGCCCTGGGACCATCGCAACTAGAGATCCATGTTGGTGCGACAGCCATGAAAAGTGTGTCAGTGAGGAAACGGAGGGAGCCCTACAGGGTACCCTGGTGCCTCACGCCATGTGGATGCACACAGTGGGGCACAACATGTGCCCCCTGTGTGCATGCACCCCAGTACCTGCACGACACGGACTGCAGCAATCCATGCAGTGCTGGTACTGATTTTGACATTCCCATTTTGTTGGCTTTTCCATAGGCACCACTGTGGGAATGCCAAAAATAGCCCGTCGTACAGGATAAAACTCCTAATCTGGCAAGCAGTTCAAACATGGGTCTCGCTCCCACACCACGAAACTCATAATACGGCCCTAAGAATTGAAATGCAGTTCATCCAAGGATCACTGTAATCTCATCCGTCTCCACTCGAGGATATGTTTTCATTTTTGATTTATATTTTTAAAAGCTTTTAATTTGGAAATTTCTCTTTATTTAAGGTGCAACCTTCAGCTGGGAGGTCACATAACCCTGCAGCACCTAGGAGAACTTGGTAGAAATTGATTCAATAGCCCAGACCAACAGATGTGTAAGTATCCCTGCACACCTTATAATAGCATTGAGTCTGCAGTTGGACCTTGGCGCCTCAGTATTGTACCTCAGTAAAGACCTTATGTCTGACCTTTCTAAATCCTTCTATACATTTACACTTTCTCATCCAATTATTCTCTATAGGGACTCAGGGAGGTGAGTTGGAACTCCTGCACAGTGTCTTGTATCCTCGCTCCAGGACATTAAAAGTGCCTCTGATCCTGAAGCACACAGAAGGCAGTCAAATGTAGCCATCTCTATTTTCGTTCAAGTGTGATTTGTATGATAGCTGTTGTAGCTTTGATCACTGCACGCACCTCTGCAGCTTTCAGCCAGCAGAACATTGTCAATTCTCTGTTTTGTTAATGTGACTTATGTCAATGTACAGCTCTGAAAATGATATGGCGATCCCGCACAGTGTTAGCATTATCACTCAGAATATGAATGTGCTAGGCCTTAATCCTGTCACACACACACACATACTCTAAAGAATTAGGGCTTTCATGTTGGCATACAATCAAGGGCCGACTTGCATGAAACATTTATGCATTATGAGAGAAACCCTGCCAAGCACAACAGCTCAACCAGATTGTAGTAAAGGTAAACAGAGAAATAGGAAGTTAAGCTGTGCCAGTGAGATTGTAGATTGTGTCCGGGCAGGAATAGGCGCAAAGATGGAAATGGAAGTGATGCAATGCTAAATGTGAAAAGCAGTGATTGAATCAGAAGTAATACAAAGCAGGAGGTGGGAGGCAAGGAGAGGGCAGGAACTGAAGTTTCATCTTGCAATCAGGAGGCAGTGATGCAACAGTAAGTTACACAGCACCACTCAGCAGAAAGCAGTAAAGTATTAAAGGGGATGCAGGGTGTCAGATGAGATCTTGTGTTGTGAAAGGAAGTGGTAAATTCGTCCGGGGAAGTGTAGCGATGGAATAGATATTGTTGTGACTCTCTGATAGGAGGGATTAAACGGGAATTAATGAAGTGTCTCCCCCAGTAGGTAACTAGTAGTGATGGAACAGGGAGTGACACAGTATTCTGCTGGTAATTGGTAGTAGCATAAGCCACTGCCAGTGTTTCACTGGTTTAATTTTATTTTATTCACAAGAAATGTATAGTGCGTCCATTAACATTAAGGTGCCTCTGAGCATATTAGGATCAGATTGGACAGAATCTAGAAGCAGGGGATATGAGGTAGCAGTGGGAAGTGATGTAATCGTTTTTGTGGTTCTTTAGCAATGCCATTTAAAGATACTGCAGTGCTCTTCAGAGCCTCGAACAGTGGCCTTTTCAGTGGAAGTAGCAGAGAACTGCTTATAATCCGTCAGAGTATACGAAAACAGTGGAATGGTTTTTAATTTACCACTGAACTTCAGATGGTCTAAATCTGAGGACAATATGAGGAAGTACAATGTTGCAAAACCTCAAGGGTTCCGGAATTGTCTTTCATCTTTGCCTTATTTTGCAGAGATTTTATATTGACAATGGTCCCTCACAACACGGATGGAAATAGAAATTAATATAAAAATCCAATGAGATCTGTATGAGTCTGCCCATTCAGGCAAGGGATTTTTAATATATCTTAAAATAAAACAAACAGTCACTATTCAAGTGGGAACATGTAATACATAAAAGGGGGAAGAAGGCTCAGGCAGTTACAAACACTTTGGTTTAAAGTACATCATTTTCCAATCAAAAGTGTACAGCAACACTGTAGCCATTACAATGGGAAAAAAATATTGATTGTGTCAAGGTGTACAAAGTCGACGGCGTTTCGAGCTCTTAGAACAAGGTACCGGGTCATCATCAGGATATAAAATGGTATGCCTGAGACTCACTAATGCATGTTGATCTCAATCAAGTCAGAGATCCCATGTCCAAAGTCTGACCTGGGATGACTGACTCGGCAAGCACCAAGGCGCATGCCATAAAGAGAACCCCAAGGAAAGCCTGGTAGACCCAGAAGCGGGTGGAACACCTTTGCAGTAAGTAAAATTTCAGGTTAGCAGGTACCGTAAGATATAGATAATTGGAGCCCCGATCTGGTAGATTGTGTCCGGGCAGGAATAGGCGCAAAGATGGAAATGGAAGTGATGCAATGCTAAATGTGAAAAGCAGTGATTGAATCAGAAGTAATACAAAGCAGGAGGTGGGAGGCAAGGAGAGGGCAGGAACTGAAGTTTCATCTTGCAATCAGGAGGCAGTGATGCAACAGTAAGTTATACAGCACCACTCAGCAGAAAGCAGTAAAGTATTAAAGGGGAAGCAGGGTGTCAGATGAGATCTTGTGTTGTGAAAGGAAGTGGTAAATTCGTCCGGGGAAGTGTAGCGATGGAATAGATATTGTTGTGACTCTCTGATAGGAGGGATTAAACGGGAATTAATGAAGTGTCTCCCCCAGTAGGTAACTAGTAGTGATGGAACAGGGAGTGACACAGTATTCTGCTGGTAATTGGTAGTAGCATAAGCCACTGCCAGTGTTTCACTGGTTTAATTTTATTTTATTCACAAGAAATGTATAGTGCGTCCATTAACTTCAAGGTGCCTCTGAGCATATTAGGATCAGATTGGACAGAATCTAGAAGCAGAGGATATGGGGTAGCAGTGGGAAGTGATGCAATCGTTTTTGTGGTTCTTTAGCAATGCCATTTAAAGATACTACAGTGCTCTTCAGAGCCTCGAACAGTTGCCTTTTCAGTGGAAGTAGCAGAGAACTGCATATAATCCGTCAGAGTATACGAAGACAGTGGAATGGTTTTTAATTTTCCACTGAACTTCAGATGGTCTAAATCTGAGGACAATATGAGGAAGTACAATGTTGCAAAACCTCAAGGGATCCGGAATTGTCTTTCATCTTTGCCTTATTTTGCAGAGATTTTATATTGACAATGGTCCCTCACAACACGGATGGAAATAGAAATTAATATAGAAATCGAATGAGATCTATATGAGTCTGCCCATTCAGGCAAGGGATTTTTAATATATCTTAAAATAAAACAAACAGTCACTATTCAAGTGGGAACATGTAATACATAAAAGGGGGAAGAAGGCTCAGGCAGTTACAAACACTTTGGTTTAAAGTACACCATTTTCCAATCAAAAGTGTACAGAAACACTGTAGCACATTACAATGAAAATAAATAATGATTGTGTCAAGGTGTACAAAGTCGACGACGTTTCGAGCTCATAGAACAAGGTACCGGGTCATCATCAGGATAGAAAATGGTATGCCTGAGACTAATTGTATAGAGAAAAATAGAAGGTACCCTGGCAATTATTTATAGAGGTCCCAGCTAGAGGATCCTACTGTGATAAAGTGAGGGGTTAACCCAGAGGCTGAGGCTGCACAGGACAAAGCTAAGTCATTCCAAACAAATTCAACAACATGTTTTGAAAAAATACATATTTTTTTATTTTTCTCTTCTTAAATATATTCAAAAGACATACATGTATAAATTTAAATAGTCACTGATATTTCTCAAAACACATAGACAAAATTTCTTTTCAGGATTAAGATCTGCCCACACTTCAAACAAACTACCACACTCATTCACACAGGGATTTTCCTAACTACGATAGAAACATTCAACTCTCATTCATCCATTCTTGTAGTCCTGGCGTAGACAACAATAGATCTTAATTAAGTTGTCTAAAACGGGGGGTTTCAACCAGGAAGATGGTATTAATACGGGTCCTGATGTGCTTGGAGCGGGTTGCCGTATTCCTGGGACAATGAGTGTGGTAGTTTGTTTGAAGTGTGGGCAGATCTTAATCCTGAAAAGAAATTTTGTCTATGTGTTTTGCGAAATATCAGTGACTATTTAAATTTATACATGTATGTCTTTTGAATATATTTAAGAAGAGAAAAATAAAAAAATATGTATTTTTTCAAAACATGTTGTTGAATTTGTTTGGAATGACTTAGCTTTGTCCTGTGCAGCCTCAGCCTCTGGGTTAACCACCCCCTCACTTTATCACAGTAGGATCCTCTAGCTGGGACCTCTATAAATAATTGGCAGGGTACCTTCTATTTTTCTCTATACAGTTGTTCTTCCCCCTTGGCCTGCCTATATCTCTAAGAAACCCTACGGGGAGCCCCCTTCTATTTGTTGATGCCTGAGACTAATGCCTGTTGATCTCAATCAAGTCAGAGATCCCACGTCCAAAGTGTGACCCGAGATGACTGACTCGGCAGGCACCAGGGCGCATGCCGTAAAGAGAACCCCAAGGTAGTTCTGGTAGACCCAGAAGCGGGTGGAACACCTTTGCAGTAAGTAAAATTTCAGGTTAGCAGTTACCGTAATATATAGATAATTGGAGCCCCGATCTGGTAACCATCTAGTGATTATGCGATTTCCAGCTCGCCCGCATGCTATCGGACACATCAGTTGGACCGACCGCGGCATTTAGACGGTTCATTATCTATATATTACGATACCTACTAACCTGAAATTTTACTTACTGCAAAGCCAGGAGGTCTTTGTGAGGCGCTGAATGTCGATGCACCTTTCAATTTGGTGGCAGGCTGATTTCTTGAGAATCTTAGGTGACAGTGGAATAAAATGAGGACTGACGTCATATGCCTTCACTTCTCACCGAAAACTTGCATTCTTTGGGGCAGATTGACAATAACGCGCCAGTTATTGTGCGCTGCAGCTCCGCCACTTATGGTGCCCCGCATTTACAATGAGGCGCACCATGGGGCAAAAACGGCACAGATGCGCCGGAAATGGTGGCGCATTGCTGGAGTTGCGTCGCAAGCACGACGCAGCTCCAGCAAGGCTCGGGTGCCCTATCTGTCCAATGCTGCGTCAAGCCTTACGCCTGCTTCAAGAAGGCGCAGGGTTTTGACGCAGCATTGGCCTAAAAGTGACTGAGTGAAATCTTGTAGATTTCACTCAGCCACTTTTGCGAGGCGCACCTGCCCCGGAACGCCCACCCTGCGCCGGAACGCCCACATATGGCGCAGGACTTTACAACTTGACGCATCTGCCTAGATGCGTCACGTTGTAAATGGGTCGCAGGGATGCGCCACGTTTACGCCTCCGTTGCGCGACGCAACGGAGGCTTAAACGTGGCGCAAGTCCGACATAAATCTGCCCCTTTGTGTTCTTAAAATAGAAAAAAAGATTAGCTTCAAATCAAGCCAGGCCCAGTATGGCTGCCCTCCAGATGAGACCCCTTTGTTCCCCCAGATGCAAACATCACCGAGCTGCGCTTCCTACTGTTATTTACATGCGTTTATAGCTGGGACAAGATGGCATATCAATTCCCTCGCTCGCCTTTATCTATCATTTTGTCATTTTGTTTTTGTTTTCTTCACTCCCGCGTCCGCCTGGGCCCTATCTAATCAGAAGAATGCTTCCTCTGTTTGTTCCCAGGGCACCATCCTCCATGGGAGACCGAGCAATGCCAAAGGGAGTGATTTTTATCATCAAACAGAATTAAAATAGAACCAGGAAATTGCTGGAATGAGCCGGGGAGAGTGTCACATCTCCCCGTGCCACCATATTTAGGACTCTTTCATTCTTTTTATCTCCGTTCCCTTCGGAAACTAGAGAACTGGTGGTGCCTGTGAGCACTCATGCATGGGACTGCTGCCCGGCATGTGAATATCGAGGACATATGTGGAGAGAGAAATCGATCTATCTGAATGTCCGCTGAAGTGCATTGTATGCCAGAATTCCAATAGTGCATCATATCCGTGACATGGACTCGAAGTACTTTGATGGTGACCGGCAACTGAGAGGTGCCTTGAATGTGAAATGTGAAAGAGGTGTAGTGCAGCGGCCAGGGCGGTTTACACCGGGACACGGGGGCTTGTGGCTCGACCCCTGCGGCAGGTCAGCCCAGCACCATGTGACTCTGGCAATAGCTAGCTTAATCTTCCGAACGGCCCCCAGCGCCCTGACACTTTCCGGTAATTGTTTGCGCTTTACAAATACTGGATTGATTGATTAATGTACAGTTTTAGAGTGTGAGTTTCCAATGTGGTCTTTTTGGGAAGTACTGTATTTGGGGGGACCCAGGGAGAGCCAGACGCGAGCCGGTCTCTCCCTGGGCAGGTTCGCGCGAGGAACATTACCAGGTGGGGGCTGATTAGCAGAGGGATTAAAAGGGGAAGTCAGGCGGGCGGTTAGGAACTGCGTGGGCGGGAGGCGTGAAGGGAGGTTGTTTTGCGCTCGTGTTCCCACCTCTGTCCTGGGTTATGGAGGAAGCTGCGGAGGTCAGGAGGGCTGTCCAAATCCTTTGTGCGGCAGGGCGCGAGGACTTGTTGATGCCTGGTGTCCCGGCGGAAGCCTGGGTCGGCATGGCCCGCCCCCCTCGCAAAGCTTCGGAGGGCGTCGCCAGGGCTGTGGAGGCGTGTCTATCGCCGGGCCCGGAGGAAGAGGAGGACGGCGAGGCGGCCATGCCGGCAGACGGGCCTGGGCTTATTTTGCCCGCCGTGGAAGCAGAACCCCCGCCGTGTGACCCGGGCGCCCTCCAGCAGGTATGTTCATTACCGTTTTTCGATGCTGGTGCACGAGGGGCGCCCGGGGGGAGGCGGGGGCGTTCCGTGGGCCGGCTGGCTCCGCGCACAGGCGAATTTGCACTTGGGAAGTCGGGGAAGTTGCGGGGGGGCCCCAAGCCCAAGCATGGGCGCAGCTTGGAGCAGCATGGGCGCTTGCACGACCCTCCACCTGCTTCGGTGCCCCCTGCCTTTTCCCCTCCGGTACCGCCTTTGGCAGAGGGGGTCTCCCCATATTTATGGCTTAACGGGCAGTGTTATCTGCTCTCCCATGCATTGCCGGGGCCTGTTCCTGCCCCCCTCCCTAATGTGGGCACTCCCCCTTCGGTTGCTGCAGATGCCAGGCACCCCTGTGCCACGCTGACGTCGCCCACCCACCCTGAGGCCCTGCCCCCGGCTCCTGCTGTGGTTATGATGGGGGCTGCTCATACATTGCTGCCCCCTCCGGCCAAGGCTGCTCCAACTGGTGCTCCTGGCCCCCGGCCCCCCCCCCACAATTCCTTGACCCCGGGTGGTAGGGGTTTGTTGCGGAAGGGAGCGCCCCCGGCCACTGGCCAGTCACTGTTCCCGGTCCCCAGGGGTCGTCCAGGTGGGCTTCTGGGTGGCCCTGAGGCTGGGTCGGTGGGTGTCACTGCTCTGGCGTCGGGGGTGATTGCGGTTCCACTGTGGGGGGCAATGTTTTTGGGGCTGTTTCTTTGTCTGGCTCGAGCGGCCGCAGTTTTCAATCTGCGCCATCGGCTGGGCGGCTGTTGGCTGTTTCTACGGGCCCGGGAACTGTCCCCACGGCTGTTTCCAGTGGTGGGCTTACAGGGGGGCTGTCTGGAGCGGACGGCTCTTCTACAGCTTTCAGTGCACATAGCTTTCAAAACATCGACTGGCAATTTTATGATGGGGGTATTGGTGATGGGGCTATGCCCAGTGGTAGTGCTCAAGTGGAATTTTCTGATGAAGCTTTCGGTGGGAGTTTTCATGATGATGAGTTGGAAGAGGGGGAATTGAGAGACAAAGATGTTGGGCTTTTGGCAGCACGGGCCCAGGGGGGTGGGTTGGGGCAACCCACTGTTTCTCGTGTTTTGCAGGAGTCTCGAGCGGACCATGCAGGTGTACGAGGGGCAGTGTGGTCTGGACCTTCTCAGAGGGATCGTGGGGCTGTCGCACAGCAGCCGGAGCAGTTACCGAGAGGTAAGGATGGGTGGTGGTCCGTGTGGCAACCTAGGGAGAGTCTCCCTGTTAAGAGTACAAGATCTATTGGTACGGGTGATGGGGTTGTGATTGAGCGAGTCGCTCTGGCACCGAGGCTTGAGCGGCCTGTACTTTCGAATGTTTCTAATGTGCAAGTTGCAAATGCAGTTTCTACAGCGGGGGTGGGCGGGGTGGATGCCACACGTGTCACGGAGGATAGTATCCTACCGAAAAAGTTGCCTTATTCTGGGGTGGGAATGCCTTTGGGGTCTCATTTATCTGAAAAAACGAAGAATTTGATATGGTCTGGGGCATTTGTGGATGTTTTTCGGCTTCTACATAGGGATGTTCAGGCAAAAGAAGGGTCAAAGGAGGAGGAATTAGAATTGGCTCGGAGGCCTCGTGTTCCGAAGTCCATAGAGAACTGGACTTCGGCCTTTCTTATTTATGCCAGCGTTTATTGTCAACGTCATCCTGAGAAAGCAATAGACATGTTTAAATATGCTGATGTTATACGCAAGGCTCACAGTTATTTTGGCGGCTTTGCTTGGTTGTCCTATGATGACGAATTCAGGGCGCGCATGAGCGCTTTCCCTGAGCGTTCGTGGGGTGAGGTGGATTCGGAGTTATGGTTGCAATGGATGGCATCGGCAAACCCCCCTGCTACGACCCACACAGCTAGCGGGCAGCCCGTGTATTATCGGCCCTTTTCAGCTCGCCCCGCTCAGTCTGGGGTGGGGGTTTGGGGCAGAGGTCAGTCAGCCGCTTCTGGCACATGCTGGCATTTTAACAGGGGTTCCTGTAACAGACCTGCTTGCAGGTACAAACACGAGTGTTCGCAGTGTGGAGGGAAGCATGCCCTCACCCAGTGTTTTCCCGGCCAGCGAGTGGGTGAGCAGGGACGAGGTTCAGGGGGTAGGGGGCAGCAACAACAGTCTGTTTACAAGGGCCCCTACTCCTATTAGGCAGGAGGTTCTCGATCTCTGGCTGGTGGACTATCCAGATTTTGAGGCCGCTAAGATTTTGTCTTGGGGTTTCAAAATTGGGTTCAGGATTGGGTATCAGGGACCCAGGGTGGGCAGGTGGTCGGACAATTTGAAGTCTGCGAAGGAGAGTCCCCATGTTGTGCGGAAGAAACTGGATGCTGAGCTTGCGGCTGGTAGGATTGCTGGTCCTTTTGTGAATTGTCCTCTGCCTGACTTGATTGTATCGCCCCTGGGTGTGGTGCCTAAGAAGGCGGAAGGGGAGTTTCGTCTTATCCATCACCTGTCCTGGCCCGAGGGTTCATCAATTAATGACTTTATTGATCCAGCTGACTCAACCGTCAATAATGCTTCGGTGGACGATGCCTTACGGCTCGTGCGCACGGCTGGTGTTGGGGCTTTGCTGGCAAAGAGCGACATTCAGTCGGCTCTCCGGCTATTGCCCATTCACCCTTGGGATTTCAGTCTGTTGGGAATGCATTTTGACGGTAGTTTCTACGTGGATAGGGTGTTGCCCATGGGCTGTTCAGTGTCATGCTCCCTTTTTGAAACTTTCAGTACCTTCCTGCAGTGGCGGTTCACTTTTGTTAGTGGCCACGTATTGGTCTGTCATTACCTTGATGATTTTCTTTTCATTGGGGAAGGTCGATCTGGGCAGTGTCAGTCGGCTTTGAACATCTTTCAGGCTCTAGCGGAGGAATTGGGGGTTCCATTGGCGCCGGACAAGACAGAGGGTCCCTGTACGTCCCTGACTTTCTTGGGGATCGAAATTGATACTCTGTCTATGGTGGCGAAATTGCCTGTGGCTAAAGTGAAGGAAATGTCCGCTTTCATACATCTGGTGTTGGGGGAGCGGAAAGTTGTTTTGAAAACTGTTCAGAAGTTGTTGGGTTACCTCAATTTTGCTTGCCGGGTTGTTCGGGCGGGCAGGACATTCTGCAGACGTCTCGGATTGTCCATGTCCGGAGCACGCCTTCCCCATCATAGGGTGCGCATTACCACCGCTGTGCGTGCCGATTTGACTGTCTGGCTCCGTTTCCTACAAGAGTTTAATGGCGTGTCCTTGTTTTTTGCGGATGAGGACATGGTATGGCAAGTACAGTTGTTCACTGATGCGTCAGGGGCTCACGGCTTCGGAATTTTTTGGGAAGGTCGATGGTGCGCGGCCGGCTGGCCGGCGCACTGGAAGGATCAGGGTCGCAGCATAGCGTTTCTGGAGCTTTTCCCGCTGCTGGTTGCTCTGCACCTATGGGGGGATGAGTTTCAGAATCGCTCAGTCTTGTTTCACGTAGACAATTTGGCAGTCGTGCACCTTGTCAATCACCAAAAGGCTCGTGATTTGCGGGTTTTGCGGCTCCTGCGCGCATTCATGCTGCGGTGTCTGCAATTAAACATTGTCTTTAAAGCACGGCATGTTCCTGGTACTTCTAATTGCATCGCTGATTCTTTGTCTCGCTTTCAGTGGTCCGAGTTCCGCAAGTTAGCTCCTGGGGCGGACCTGGAACCAACAGCGATCCCACAGTACGTATGGGACCTGGGGGATTGAGGGTCCACCACTTGGTAGAAAATTCAGTGGCTGAATCCACCAGGCGGGGTTATGTGAAAGCCTGGAATGAGTTTCTGCAGTTTGGTAAGGATGCGATGGGGCCGATTGGTGCGGGTTGGTCTGATGAACACTGTGTCTTGCAGTTTGTTTTACATCTGGCGGACAAAGGCTTATCGCCCACTACCATTTCTGGCAAATTGGCTGGGGTTTCTTTTTATGGGCAGCTTTGGTGGGGGAGGGATCCGGTTGGGGGGGTGTTGGTGCGTAAAGTTTTGAAAGGTTTGGCCAGGCTCCGGGCTGGTGGTCAGCAGCTCAGGCAGCCAGTGACTTTTGAGTTGCTCCAGTTGCTGTTGCCGGAATTGGAGGTGTGTTGTTATGATGCTTTGGAGTGTGCCAAATTTCGTTTGTGTTTTATTTGGTTGTTCTTTGGGGCATTTCGGGCATCAGAGTTGTTGGGGTTGCGGGGCAGGGTAGGTATGACCAGCAATGAGGTGGTGTTGGAAAGTGACAGAGTGCGGCTGTGGCTGCGGGCATCTAAAACCGACCAGATGGGGAGGGGTAAGTGGGTGTTCCTTGGTAGGAGTGGTGTCTCTGCATGTTGCCCGGTTGGGGAATGGGAAATGTTTGTGTCCTCTTCGCAGTTTCTCCAGGGGTCCATATTTTGTCATGCGGATGGTAGTCCCATAGTTGCATCTCAATTGTTGGCTGTTTTACGCAAGGTTTTGTTGCGCTTGGGGAAGGATCCTGTTCAATTTGGTACTCATTCTTTCCGAATTGGTGCGGCGACGGAGGCCGCTCGGTTGGGGTGGGACTGGTCCCAGATCCGACGAATTGGTCGTTGGCGTTCTAAGTGCTGTGAAAAGTATGTGAGGAAATAAGGCATTTTGGCTTGTCTAACATTTCTTTCTCTCCTAGGTCCCTGGCCATCAGTCGCCGGATGCAAACGAAGGGTGTGGATACTGGGGCACTCTTTTGTTAAAAGGGCAGCTTTAGCCGCTGCCAGTCAGCTCTGTGGGAGATCACTTGGTCTGAACAGTATGACACACGAAGTCTCCTGGCATGGAACAGGGGGAATGCGCTGGGGTGGGCTTTTTCCCGCCTTGGCTGCTCTGGTTTCGCAGTGTTTGGGGGGCCCTCCGGATCTCCTGGTGCTACACTTGGGAGAGAATGACTTGGTTTCTCTATCTGGGTTGACCTTGTTAAAATTAATGAAGCAGGACCTGGAAATCATCAGAACCACATGGGTGAGCACCATGCTTATATGGACTGAGTTTGTGCCTCGTGTGCAATGGCGTGGGGCGAGGAACCATTCTGCCCTGGAAAAGGCTAGAAGGAAAGTGAACAGGACAATGCGCCCCTTTTGTCAACATTGGGGTATCTACAGTTTGGACCATTATCATTTAAAAGTATCTGAACATCATTTATTTTGTGAGGACGGTGTGCATCTCTCAGCTTTGGGCCTCTCTTTTTACCTCCTTGAACTCAGGGACTTGATTAGCAAGGTTCTTCAGGTACAGTTGTGGTGTGCTCCTTCCTTTCCTTTAGGTGGGGCAGGAAAACGCTAAAGGTTTTCCTGGGTGGCGGGTTTTTGTTAGTGGGGGTGGGCAGCCTGGAGCGGGTTGGCCATCCTGAAGGGTAGCATTGGGTAGGCTAGGTGTAGTAGGCAGGAGTTTGTTCGGGGTTTTTGGGATTTTGGTTTCGTAGGCTCACTGTAGAGTTGAATTATGTAAATAATAAATAAATAATGAATGTGTTTATGATATTTATGATGCACCTGTCCTAAAATAAAAGTGGCCTTTCTTGCTCCTAAAAGAAGGTGTGGACAATGTTTTCTTGCGCGAGGGGGGACCCAGGGAGAGCCAGGCGCGAGCCGGTCTCTCCCTGGGCAGGTTCGCGCGAGGAACATTACCAGGTGGGGGCTGATTAGCAGAGGGATTAAAAGGGGAAGTCAGGCGGGCGGTTAGGAACTGCGTGGGCGGGAGGCGTGAAGGGAGGTTGTTTTGCCCCACCCACCCTCCCTCTCTTTTTTCTTTATTTATTTCTGGGTTTTTTATTTTGCGGTGCTCTAGGCACTGTTTAGTTTAGGTAGGTTTGCCACTGTTAGGATGGGTGCCTTTGTTCTGTTGTAGGCGGGTTTTTGTTAGTGGGGGTGGGCAGCCTGGAGCGGGTTGGCCATCCTGAAGGGTAGCATTGGGTAGGCTAGGGGTAGTAGGCAGGAGTTTGTTCGGGGTTTTTGGGATTTTGGTTTCGTAGGCTCACTGTAGAGTTGAATTATGTAAATAATAAATAAATAATGAATGTGTTTATGATATTTATGATGCACCTGTCCTAAAATAAAAGTGGCCTTTCTTGCTCCTAAAAGAAGGTGTGGACAATGTTTTCTTGCGCGAAGTGCCTGGGGATCAGAAATGGGATCCAAATACATGTATGCAAAGGTAAGGCACAAAGGACCTGATTTATAGAAAGTTTTGCACCGACCTTGCGAACAAATAGAATGAAATTTAGGCCACCTTGTGTGGCCAACTGGAGTAACGCAAGGCAGTCCAAGTTTCTGCCTGGAGCATAGGTGTTTCCACACATTCACCCATGAACGTTGGCGCATTCCCAGGTTTAACATGAGTGGTAGACCTAGGAATGCATCAGAATGGTACGCCTTCCCAGGTGAGGCGTACTAAGGAGAAATATCTTTATTTCTCTTCTTTTATTCTGCTTTCTACAGAATTCAGCACACACAAAAAGAGGAAAAAGCCTCAAGGTATAGTTTTGCAGGAAGTTGTCTGTTTCTGCACAAAAGCAATTCTGCCTTCAATGCAATCACCCTTGCACCATGGTGCAAGTCTTCCTGCGTTGGCACTTTGCAGCCAAAAGTATGCCAGCGCAATGAGAGAGCAGGAATGCGCCATATCTTAATACAAATAGGAGGATATTCACAAGGACTCAACTCCGATTTATCCCCACCCTAACGCAAGAAATAGGGTACTAGATTTAACACCCCATTCAAAAGCTGGTGCAAACTGCAGGCTGGTGCAAACTGCAGACAAAAAAAACTTTTTATTAAACAGGCTAATGAAGTTACATATAATGGAAAACGAGCACATATATTCAGATGTTCAAATATATGATAACAAATTACATTGCAAAAGGGTCAGTACGCCACTATCATTTCAGTCTAAATCTGGAAAGTTACTGCACAGTTAGGTCCTAACTAAATTAGGCAGTACGTCTGGCCTCCTGCCTTCTTCATTCACAAGCTGCGTGTGTACCCATTGACTCACATACTGTTGATTCCTCGCCCAAGCTTCTATATTTCTCACAGGGGGACTATATTTGATCAAATTTTTTCCTGCAACCCCTACTGTCATATATAACCGTCTCCACTTGGAGGCACCTATCAAGATTGGTCTCTCCATTCTGCCACTGTTGGGGGGATATGTGAAAACTTCCTTAATTTTTAAACATAAACGATTCTGGAATAAATATTGCAGGAGCCAGTTACAGCACAGAAGGTTTTACAGGTTTCTCTTGTATTTTTTTTAAAGTATTTTATTGGTTTTCAACCCAAACATCGTCCCCCCATACAAAGTCCATCAGCAATAAAGACAGTTACTGAATACAGTGCGACAGTCATTGTCTACAGTTTAGATTAACATTTACCCCAGCTTCAACATCAAACTGAGCATTCCAATCCCCCTCCTTTGCTCCTGTTATAACAACGCAACTCGTATCTCATACATCCACCCATATGATGAGAACCCAATATGGTGCTCCCGCAGATTAAAACCTCATCCACTCCCCACCCACCCAACCCCTTCCACCGGTGTGCTCTATATATTCTAAATCAGAATGCCGAAGCATCAACCACATGCTAGGGTACGTCAACATCTTAATGCGTTTGGGGCGCCTACAATGCCCACCCGGGTCCGACCCACCCTCCTCCTCCCAACAGTCTCCCACAACCCAGCCATATTCAGTGTGCCCCATCTAGTTCTATGGGAGCCCCCAAGGAGTCAGAGTCCGAGTCCGGTTCCGGTAGTATCAATGATGCCACCAAAGCTTCCCACGCCTCTGCAGTCTCCATCGCTTTTTCATTATTCGCTCTCTGGACCTGCTGGAGCCTGACAACGCTCTCACTAGCCGCCCAGCTCATGAATTCCATTTTCCAGGGCTCCATACTAGGGCCCTGTGTGGACTTCCACTTTCTTGTTAACTCCTGTTTGGCCAACAGCAAACCCAGATCAATTATTTTACTTGTTACCTTGGTGCGCGCCGTGTGTGGATACCAGTGCAGTATGCATGTACCCATATTGGGTTCTATCTGCCTATCCGTCACCCCACATAGGACCTCAACCACCTCCTCCCAATACGTACCGAGCTGTGGGCAAGCCCACATCATATGCTGGAAGCCCGCCGCATTCAACCGACATCTAGGGCAACATGCAGAGTCCACATTAAAATATTTATTTATCTGCCCTGGGGTTTAGTACGCCCTATGTAATATGTAGAAATGGATAAGTTGGAATCTAGAGTTCCGCATACCCTTCCATGCCCTTTCCACCAATTTAGACCAAGCCGACTCAGGTATATCTTTATCCAGATCCACCTCCCATTTTTCTCGCAGCTAAGTCAGAGGGCGAAGCCCCTCTCCCACCATTCGCTGATACATGCACGATACTGCCTTTATCGTCCCTGAGGCCATTACGACATATTGGCATGTCGGGGACGTCTGTGGTTCTAACAACCCTCCCTCCCAGTGCTCCTGTATCACTGCCACCAAAGTGGCATGCAACAAAAAATCCCCTCTGGGCAATTCATATCTATCCTGCAGTGTCTGATAGGGCAGGAGAGCACCCTCCTCGTACAGGTCCCGGATCACCTGCAATCCCAGTTCTTCCCACACTGCCAATGCCGACCAATCTCCTCCATGTCATAGGGCTGTACACATTTTGAGATGTATCTCCGGCGCATAGGGGTGAGTTCCACCCACTCTACGTCTACTTCTATTCCAGCTAACCCGTAGCGCTTTCTCTTCATAGGTCAACGAGTCTAGCCCGCAACCTCTGACCAAGAACCACGAAAGACAGTACATGCTGTGGAAACCAGCGATCCTCTGGTCCGTCTGGTCCCCTGAACTCTAGTGCAACCGCCTGTGTGAGCCACCGCAGTTGGGCTGCCAGGTAGTACAATTCGAAGTCTGGGACTGCCCATCCCCCTTCCGCTCTAGGTCTCATCAGAGTGGTTAGAGCTACCCGTCTCCTGCTGTTCCCCCACAAAAATCCTCCTACCATGGTTCTGAGCTACCTAAACACCAGGCCCAGTACCCAGATCGGCAACGTCCTGAAATGATATAACAAGTCTAGGCAACGCCACCATTTTCAAAAGCGCTACCCTTCCTGCCACAGAGAGTGGCAGAGTACTCCAGAATGTCATGCTTCCCCTAATTCCTCGCATTGCCTTGTTCACATTGACCTCTAGAAGGTCTTCCTGCGTATGATAAATGTTAGTCCCCAGGTACGGCAGGCAACATGGCTCCCATCATATTCCATGTAATTCGTCAGGGATTGCCATTGCCCGCAGCGCCAGGAACAGGCAGGTCTTTTCCCAGTTCACACACAGCCCCGATGCCGCCACATACGCCCGCATTAGCACCTTCTCGCCCATCAAGTCTTCACTGGGGCCCGCCAGGAACATCAGCAGGTTGTCTGCGTATAACGTTATAAAATGCATGTCTCCACACACCTCCAGCCCAATATAATGCTTCCCCAACCTAGCCTGCACCGCTAGGGGCTCAATTGCCAGCGTAAACAGCAGCAGAGAAAGCGGGCAACTCTTCCGCGTCCCTCATCCCACTGTACAGAAAGCTGACACCGTTCCCCCCGTCCGCACCCGAGCCTTTGCCAATGTATACAATATTTAGGTCCACCTCACAAACTCCTCACCCAACCCCATCTTGCGCATAACCTGAAAAAAAAGGACCATTCCAGGCTATCAAATGCTTTTTCTATGTCCACCGAGAGAATCAAGGTACCAAGTCTTGGCAGTGCTCTAGGACCCACAGTAACCGCCTCACATTAACAGCCGTATCACGCTTAGGTATAAAACCAGACTGGTCTCGGTGTATCAGTTGTGACATATATGTCGCTAGTATCCTGCTCAAGATTTTATAATCAGTCGTCAACATTGATAGCGGGCGATATGCCTTCATATCTGTAGCTTCCCTTCCAGGTTTCAGAAGAGGGATAATGATAGCCTCCCTGGTGGTTACAGGCAACCTCCCTGTCTTGTATGCCTCCAGATAAAGCAATTGCAACCTTGGGGCCAGGGAATCCGCATATTTGGTGTAAAACTCTATAGGGAGGCCATCCACCCCAGGTGTTTTGTTACGAGCCATGTGCTTCTTAATCACACTCCTAATCTCTCCTATTGTGAGCTCACCACCCAGCTGATCCCTCTGTTCTTTGCTCATGCTCGGTAGAGTCATCTCCTTCAAATAGCTCCGTATATCACCAGGGCCCTGAGACAGCTGGCTACTGTAAAGCCCAGTGTAAAACTCCAGGAACAGGCTGTTTATCCCCGATTATGTGCGCACCACCTCTCCGGTTGGGGCCACAAAGCCCAATATCGGCATTCCCCTGGGGGTCGGATTAGCCAACCACGCCAGCAGTGCACCTGATTTGTCCCCCTCAGTATGCATTCGAGCTTTGTAGCTCTTGTAGTCAAAAGAACACAGCTTCTCCACCTGAACCGCTACCGCCTCTCTAGCTTCCGAGACCGCAGCTTGTACGCCCGGGTTCCCTGGACGGACCCTCTAGGAGTCCCGCAACCGGCCCTCTGCTTTCTCCAAGTCAGTCAAAATCATTTTGCGTACTCCTGCCACCTTACTAATACAGATCCCTTGGCCACAACCTTAAACGCATCCCACTCAATCGCTAGTGATGTCTCAGTCCCCTCGTTCTCCTCAAAGTAGTGCTCAATACCCATCCTCAGCTCCTCCCCAAAGACCGGATCTTCCAACACTTCTGGTCGGAGCCGCCAGGTCGGTATGACCGCCCTCTCCGGACACCACCTTATGCGCACTAATAACGGGTTATGGTCAGACAACGTTCTCGCCTAGTACTCGCTAACCAATCACCTTGGAGTGAACTGCAGGGGCGCATAATATGGCATCTAATCAGACGTGCAAGTTATGAAGGCCGGAGTAATAAGAGTAATCCCTCTCCTCTAAATGCTGGGCATGCCACGTGTCAATTAGCACCTAATTGGTTTGCCACACGCCTCTTGCCTTGGAGGTCCTATGCACCGGAGCACCAGAAAGCGGGGGTGAGATCTATCACGCTCCACGTCTGTTATTGAGTTAAAGTCCCCCCCCCCCCAATATTGTTGCAATAGTTAAATATGGCGTTAGACTCCCTGACAATCTCTCACCGCTACAAATCTCCCCTCCGGGTCAACTAAATGCTGCTGCGGCTGAAAAGGGAGCTAGCCCTAATCCACACCAGGGCACTCCTGGAAAATGCAGAATATGTTGTGTAGAATAATTGCCCCCTCCACCTCTTTTTAAGAGCTGCTCCCTCAGTGAGGTTAAGATGCGTTTCTTGATGGAAGGCTATCTGCACCCCTCGCCGTACCAGGTAAGCATGCATCTTGTGTCACCTCTGCATCGTATGAAGCCCCCGCACATTCCAAGTTATACATTTCAAATCATGCAACGTCCCCATAGGTCAAGTCTTTCCCCATTCGCACCCAACCCATAGCTACAAGCTCACAGGTGTCATCAACGTCCCAAACCCCTCATCCCAACTCATCCCAACCCCCCCCCCCAAAACAGGCACGACAACATTAGAGCCCATCCAAACTATTGCGCAAACCACTCACTAGGCTTCTAAGGAGCCACCCCACACAAACTTACGGGAGGTAAGCCCTCGGATTCAGAGAATCAGACACCTAATCATCTGTCGTCCCACGCCCAACACCTGTATCACTGAACCCGACCCTGCCAGGGCCGTGTAGTTACGAAGTCTTCTTCTACATATAGTCCACAGACCTACCCATTCCACCTCTCTGGATAATCAGTTACCCTTCAACCAGGTCCCCAGTAAGCCACCCCTCCCTGGCCCCCCGCCCACTACTCTTATCAGGATCAACCAATGTCTACATCACCCATTAACGATCTCGTCCGCTGTTCCAGGTGTCACATGGGGCAGCTTCTGGCTTCCAATCTCCGAATGTTCATCATCCTCTTCCAGGGACCCTGCTTCCGATTCTGTCCCTTCCGGGAGCGGTCCCCTCCCTCTTGTGAAATAGCCGAGACAGCCTGCAAAGCGCCCGTGTGCTCCATCTCCGTTTGTGTTGTTTTCGGTCTCTGGGCCTTTGGCTGGCGACGTCGGTTGCGCCTCTGCCGTCGCGGTTGTGGTCTCATCCCGTCCCAAAGCACACCACTCTCCGCTTCTCCAAGTCCTGTTTTATACATCTCCAACCAGTCCCAGTCCTCCGGACTTTCATGGAACAATGACTTATCATCCATCGTTATCTTTAGGCGTGCCGGAAACATCAGAGAGTATTGAATGCCCTCATCCCGCAGTGCCCTTTTAACTGCCACAAACAATACCCCACAGCCTGTTGTCCTGATGAGAACTCCCTCACTCGTGTGAGTTCGAAACGTGTAGACAATTTATGCCATCTAAACAAAAGGGGTAATCCAAAACTTTCTCTCAACTAAAACTTTATTGATGGAAATTTATTTTTTAAGGCTTAATGTGAATATTTCAATTTCAGTGTGTGTGTATATGTATTAAGATATGAATGGCTGTGTATTTATGAGGGTATGATTGCTTTTGAATGTAGGAAACGTATATATTTTTTAAATTGTACAAAGGTTTGTTTGTAAATATTTTATAAATGTATATATTGTGTATAGGAGGTCTTGTATTGTATAATGAATTGGTGAAATAATAACCAAATGTCTTTTTTGAGAAAGAAAATTTAAAAATAAAACAAAAGATTCATTCAGACGTAACTGTGTCAATGGACCATAGTGTATAATCCATATGGTTTCTATGATTTAAAGAAAATAGTGAGACAGTATTGACATCATTTTGTTCAATAGTAATTCGTGACTCAGCCCTGCTGTTGGAGGCCCAGACCCAGTGGTGATTTTTTGATTGCATGGATGTTTGGCATGCAGATTGGACACTGGACCTGGGAGATTGCACGAGTCCTATGTGCCACTACCCGATTGAGGTTTGGTTCACATTGGGGCCAATGGTTGGACTCAGCACATCTGTCCGGATCAGATGATGGATTACGCCGATAACATGTCAGATGTGGTGGACGACGAGTGCTCATTGGAGATGTTGGGTTACACAGCTGCAGTCACGTTCATGGATGAGTGACAAGGTACCCACAGCCACAACTGGATGTGACCCATTGCACGTATCCCGATGCCTGGTTGCACGTTGGAAATCTGGTCACATGTACCAAGACAACAGTGGACATGGCTGCTTTTGCCTGTACTCATGATCCATGCGCGGACAACCGACGTGGGTTGGCACGAACTTGTGTTGGTGATGGACTCCCCTGAGGTGGACATTGGCGCTGTCCTATGTTACTCATTCAGACATACTGCTGCATTGGTCTGCATATTGTGGCCCTGCTCTTGGCCGTACTGGCATTCACTGGTTGATAAAGTTTCTGCACTTTAACTTGTATCCAACTGTGTTGTGCCTTGATTTGTATGCCAATGTGTGTGTCACAGACTCTCTGGCTCTCTACCATACTTGTATTGCTACCCCATCAGGACTGTGGGTTTGTACTTGTGCATTGTCATGTCCGTGTGTCATGCTTAACCAGATGCATGTGGCCATTTACCAGCACCAGGCGGGGGCATTTGTGTTCTGTGTTCGGTTGTGCAAATGTTAGTGTTCGTGCCACATTGTGTTCGAGGTTGGGGTGTTCTGCTTTCTATGTATGTGTGCTGCATTGTCTGTGAGATGTCCCTTCAGCTCTGATTTGTCTCACCCTTCTCCCCTTCAGGCAGTATGGTTTCCACTTCTGTGCTTGTTCTGTGGTGTGCTATTGCCGGGTTATGTGACTTGTGCTCTTGGTTGCTGTTGTCCCTCTTGGGCATGGTCTGTCTGCAGTGGTGTCCATCTCCCCCAGGTCACTGCTGGTTCCTCTCCCTATTGTTGTTGTGTCTGATTTGGTCAGTTTCCGGTTCCCGGTCCTGCCACCGTCTCCAGACTGATGTGGTTAACGCCATGTCATCCAGCTCCTGGTGTGGTACTGGCCTCCCACCTCCTGTGTGCATTGCTGCCTTCTTGTTGTCTGCGTGATTCTGATTGTTTGTGTGTTTCGCATCATTCGGATGTTCTGGTTTTCTTCCATTGTCCACCTCCACTCCCAGGCTGCATTTATCTTGTCTGAGATGGCCTGTCATGCACAATGTTTTGTTGGCAATGGGGCTTGTGGGGTTGTATGCTGGCTTAGGTTGCCTCCGTTGTGCTTGGCTGTTGTTTTCTGTTTGTATTGTTGCTTTTCTTAAGGCTTTCGTTGTGCTTATTCCAGGCTGCCGTGTGTGTTGCGGGCCTGGCGGTGCTTATCCCTGCTTTCCTCATCGCGAATGGGCTCTTTGCATGTTTTTTTGTGTTGAGGTTTGTCTTTTTATCTCCGTTGAGGTGGTTGTATCGCGGACATTTGAGGTTCCGTGACAATTGTAAGTGGTGTTTTCGACTCGCACGAATATGGTCGAGTCTGGTATCTATGAACCGCAAATGACGAGTTTAGTAAGTGTGCGCAGTTTCGCTGTGCTAACTTAAACCGTTCGTTTGTTATGTGGGTTTCTCATCTGTACCCACGGGTTCCATCTTAGGTACGGCATCCATTTTGTCTCTTGCCCTCAAGTAGCCAGCGAACGGACGATGTCCGCTTCGCGACCCTGGGGCTCCCAAGATATTTGCGGAAGACACATGTCCTTTGAAAGTGTCTTTATGACGAGGGGGATGATACTGTAAGGCAGATGGCCCCGCTCGAGGCTCATCTCGCCGTGCCGGTTTATTGTCTCAGCCGTGCATCTCATTAGGCACGTCCCTTTGATGCCTGTATCTCGTGTTTCCCGATACCTCCCCTTTTACACCCTTTCCGATCTCCCCACTGTCTCCGTCTTCCTCTGCACCTGTCTTTGTTCCTATTTCAATCTGTTTTACTGCCGATTGGAATGCACTAATGTTGGGAAGATGGGTTTTTACAGTTGGGAACCGCCAAATGTTTCCGCACTTATGTTCCGGACCTTGTGTGTATCAAAGTGACCAAAGCGACCCCTCTGGGGGATAATGGTGGGAACCGGGTTGTAAACCTTTGTGTACCATGTTGTCCTATGGGTAAAAACTGTATAAAAGGAGCGATCCCCAGAACCAATTTGAAGCAGTCTCCCCAAGTTGCACGAGTTGTACTTGTCGTGATATCTGTGTTCCCTGCAGCAAATAAACCTTGAATCTTTGACGCCGAAGGAAGTGTCCCGTGTCTCTGTCATTCGTACGCCGGAGCAGGTTACCCACGAAGGTTTCAGGTGTTGTGCCCTGGCACCGCTGGGTCTTAAAGAACCCAGTCCTTCAGTTGGCGCCCACAGTGGGGCTGCATCAGTGGTACCGGTCCAAGCCCGACGATCGTGAGGAACTTCGTGTGAAATCTCCGAGGGAAGGTGCACTCCGCTTCATCGATCCTGTTGTCGAAATAAGTGGCCCGAAGACTTTTCCCGCGAAGATTCCCGCCTCCTGACGGCTGCGACGGACTGCTGCCCTGACTGTAGACCTGTTTTGGCGCCTGGCGTAGACCTTGGTATAGCGAGACGATTGACGGGCCTTCCTGGAGACGCCATCGATCTTTGAGTTAAGTATTTGTGGGTCGCTCCCAGAGTTCTTGGTTGTTGACACTTTAGCGAGTGTTCTTGTTGTTAACGCTGTGTGAGTGTTTTTGTCGGTGACACTTTGCTAGCGTACTTTGTTGTGTTGTTTGACGACTGCAGCCGCCAAAAACCGAGGGTTTTGTTCTTTGCTGGGACTTGGTAAATCCCGTAACCCTTGAAGTTTGTGAAACTCGGCTAGTGTGCAAGATGCCTGGTCGCAGTACTTTGTTTAGTTGTTTCAGGCCTTGTGGTACGGATTCCCGACTGGAGGACTCGTGTCCGATACCTCCGGTTGGAACTCCCACGTATGAACTGTATAGCAAACATGGGCTAGGCCCGATTACTTTTAATGAATACTGGATCAAATATACGAAGAAAGATGGTGACCTTCGCTGGCCACCACATGGTAGCTTCGAGGCCCCGATCTTAGATAATCTAGAGGTTAAATTGTTCGCGAAAAAGTCAAGGCCGGCCATGTTTGATGCCTTTCGGTTGTGGCGTAAAGAAGCCCGACAGAAAGAAATCAGACAGACTAAACGAAATCAGCGAGATAGTGCTGGTACCATTGTAAAGAAAGCAGAGCAGTTCCAGCATGATAAGGAGGTTAGGGAAAAGGAAGTGTTTGATAGATTACAGCGTATGACTATAGATAAATGCTATCCTACTTTGCCTACGGAGTCGGAAAAGAAGGATGAGGCAGTTGAGGATCCTTTGATGTCCTATCTTATAAAATCGCCACCTCCGTACGTACAGGGTACCACAGCCCCTGTGATTCCCCCTGTACCTGTTCCTGCACCTATTCTTCCTTTGCCTGTTCCTCAACCTGCACCCGTTCTTCCGACTGTTCCTGCTCCTTTATCTGTTTCTATTCCTACTGCTCCTCCGCTTCCACATACTCCTGCTCACGCTACTGCTCCTGCTCTGTTAACCCCTGCTGTTGTTTCTGTTTCTACTCCTTCACTTGTTAGTCCTGTGTCCTATACTTCTCCCTCTACTCGTAGTCGTAATTCTCCTCTTGCGGCTAGCTTCTTTCATTCACTCGGACCTGTTCTTGGGTCCGCTGGTTCAGATGGTCCTCAGAGACGTAGTCAGCTTCCAGGTAATAGGGAACGTGCTTCGCTATATAATATGGCGATGGGTTGGATGACGCACCCCCTTAGAAATCCACCACGTGTTGTACTCGACACGTTTTGTCAGTTCAATATACCAACCCAAAGATTTGTGTTCGAAGAAATGTGTAAGGTTCTTCGTGATCAGATATCGGCCGACGCACCAGACGAGGTGCTGACCGCGTTGTCTGATTTACAGCTTCAGTTTTCGGCTGGACTGATAGTGGATACTAACGTTCGACGTACCGTTGAACGATTGCTATCTTTTCGTCCCACTCCTATACCTCAAGCCTTGTTTGTCGAGGATGTCGAAAGACAGCCAGACGAGTCTGGTCAATTTCCTATGCGAGAAGTTCCACCGGTTTGGATACCAGCTAATCCTAATGCTGCTCCTCCGGTATTGGCGCACTTCCAGAGAGTATGGATACATCTCCCATGGAAACGCTCGGAAGTATTGCAGGTGAAGCAATCTTTGCCTGACCCACGCAAAAATCCTACAGGGTATTACAAGGAATTATCGCAGCTCGTAGATGCTACGGTAATGAATCTTGCCGATATCGATATGTTGTTCGGCAATGTCGTACCGCAACCGGTATGGGCCAAGATTCGCCATGAAAACCATCCAAATGAATTAGGTGGTGCCTGGGCTGCCATTGTAGCGGCAGATGCCGGACAAGCGGCTGCTACTAAACCCGACCAGTTGATTATTGACCTTCCTCAAAGAATAATAACGCTAATGAAAACTCTTATGCCAGCTATGAGGGTGAACTGGGACAAATTGTCAGCGTGTAAGCAAAAGAAGGACGAGAGTGTTTCCGACTTCTTTACGAGGTTCGAGGAGGCATTCATCGACCATAGTGGCCAGGATATGAGCACAGAGGGTGGTCAAAGGTTGTTCGTGGATAAATTTGTTTCGAACTTACTGCCCGATTTGAGCAATAAATTGAGGAATTCAGAAAGTGCATGGGCCGTTTCTACTTCGGCTCAGATATTGGCTACGGCACAATATTATGAGAACAGAGAGAAAGAAGAGAGCGACCGTGCTGATAAAAAGACGAAAGAGCTAAAAACTAAAGTGCTGCTTCAGCAAGCGTATCCTCCACGTTCAAATCAGAATAATTCGCAACAGAATAGATCGCAGCCGCAATCGAACCGATCTCAAACTCGTAATGACTCCTCTTCCCAAAGATCTTCGTTGGGGTACAATCAATGTGCTTATTGTAGAAGAGAGGGTCACATTAAATTCAATTGTCCTGTTCTGAACGAACGTAATAGTGGTAACTCATCGAGAGGAGGTCGTGGTGGTTCGCAGCAGGCATCACGTGGTAGAGGTCGGGGTGCTCAGAACGATCGCTCAGATAACTCATCAAATTCCGATAATTGTTTCGATCAACGTGGATCATCGCAAGGACGATCTGCGCAGTACAATGTAGACGATTATTACGTCGATCAGGGAACTGACGACAGTAATTACTAGGACAGCCAAAGACAAGGAGAGGGAGTGGTATCAGTTCCGGTTGATCAGAGAGGGCCTTACGTCGCAGTTGCCACATCGGGCGTCGTTGAGCCTTTTCTGTTGGACACTGGTGCAGCGAAAAGTTCCATTAAGCATTCCAAACTCCCTGGCGCACCTTTGTCTGGCTTAACAAATGTTTCCGTTGAATTCTCTGGCGCCCCCGTTAGCAATCCAGTTTCGCGCCCTTTGCCCCTTAAAATTGGGCCACGTGAGCTAGAAGCTCCATTGATTCTAACCACGGGTTGTGGCGAAAATCTTTTGGGCCTGGATTTGCTTAAACGTTTGTATGCGACTTTGTATTGTTCTCCTGCGGGTGTAAAGCTTACGTTAGGAGAGAGAGTCGTCTCTCCCATGTACTTGTCTCTCGATAAGCTCCCACCGGAATTGAGTTCTCTTCCTGCGTCTTTGTGGGCAACAGGTCCCAATGATGTGGGCCTGCTTGACATCTCCCCATATGTTGTTCAGTTGAAATCTAATGTGCGATTGCCACGTATTCCCCAATATCGTATCTCCCTTGATGGTGAACGAGCACTGTTAGCGATCATTTATGATCTGATCGAGAAGGATGTCATTGAAGAGACTAGGGGAAACGTGTGCAACAGCCCTGTACTGCCCATTCTAAAACGTACTGATCCTTCGAAACCGCCTGTTTATCGCTTTGTTATCGATTTACGGGAGGTGAATAAAATTGTGGTTCCTCAATTCCCTGTTGTGCCTGACATCACGGCGCTACTGACTCTGATTCCAGCTTCTGCATCGTGGTTTTCGGTGATCGACTTGAAAAATGCGTTTTTCAGCATCCCGATTGCCGAGGAGAGCAGAGACCTTTTCGGTTTCTCTCTTGGTGGACGCAGCTTCCGGTTCAAACGCGCTCCTCAGGGCTACTGTGAAAGTCCATCGATTTACAGTCAAGCCTTGAAGGGTCAACTGGATGCGTTTAGGTTGCCGGCTGGTGCGGCCTTAATCCAATACGTCGACGACCTATTGGTAGCTGCTGATACTCAGGACATTTGCAAAATTGCTACGGTGTCGTTGCTGCAACATCTCTGTGAGTTAAATCACAAGGTGTCACCTACTAAACTCCAATATTGTTGTCAAGAAGTAACCTATCTAGGTCACTTATTGTCAAAGGAGGGAAGGAGGTTGACCCCGGAGAGAATTGCAGCAATTGCACGAATGGCTGTGCCAACAACCCAAAGAGATGTGCGTGCCTTTCTAGGTATCACGTCGTACTGCAGGCAATGGATTCCACATTTTTCATTGCTAGCGAAACCATTAGTGGCTCTTACGTGCAAGGATGTTTCGACTCCTTTACCATGGACGGAAGAATGTCAGAAAAGTTTTTCTGAATTGCGTGATTCATTGTGTTCAGCTCCTGTGTTGGGTACTCCCGACTACATACAGCAAGCCGTTTACATTATATGTTCACGAGAGAGAAGGTTGTGCTTTGAGTGTCTTAACGCAACCTTTTGGTGGTAAGCAACGTCCATGTGCATATTTTTCCTCGACTTTGGACCCGGTAGCTAGAGCATTGCCGAGTTGTTTACGAGCAACAGCGGCAGCCGCGGTCTCCATCCGACAATCAGCAGGATTGGTCATGGATAATATGCTTACGGTGATGGTTCCGCATGCAGTCGATACTCTTTTGAATCGGACGAAAACTCAGCACTTGACGAGTGCGAGGTTGTCTGGTTACGAGCTGACGCTGTTGGCAAGCCACATTCAAATAAAACGTTGTAATGTCCTGAACCCGGCAACTTTGTTACCAATTAGCACAGAGTCAAATGAAGTAGCAGAACATGATTGTTACTTGAGGACCGAAGAAGAAACAAAAGGTCGAGTGGACCTTAAAAACACCCCATTGGAAGATCCGGATGGTACGCTGTATGTGGATGGGTCATGCTTTAAGTTGCCGAATGGCGATGTGACTACTGCTTATGCTGTTGTAACGTTGAATACTGTTGTTGAGACTGCAAGTTTAAATCAGAATTCTGCCCAAGCTGCAGAGCTGATTGCTCTTACTAGAGCGTGTGTGTTAGCGAAAGGGAAACGTGTGAATGTGTTTACCGACAGCCAATATGCATTTGGCGTCGCACATAGTTTTGGACGATTGTGGAGAGAGAGAGGTTTCTTGACGTCGCATGGTACGAAGATTCAGCATGGACAGCTTGTGAATGATCTCTTGGATGCCCTGACGTTGCCTAAGCAAGTAGCGATTGTTAAATGTAGTGCGCATCGGAAGGTGACGGATGATGTTGGTCGTGGTAATGCGTTTGCGGATGAAACTGCTAAGGAGACTGCCCGGAACCTTAGCACTCGAATGTATGTGACGAGTTCGGTTAGGTGGCCTACAGAATCGAGTATGTGTGAGAACACTATCGAGAGTGTGAAAGCAATTCAGAATGAGGCCACCGACGCTGAAAAGACGAAGTGGAAAGAAAGTACGGGAAAGTTGGATGCGAATGGTTGTTGGATTGATTTGTCTGATCAGAAGAGATGGATGTTACCGGATGCGTATGTGCTGGCCGTTGTGACTATGGCGCATGGGTTAGCACATATTAGCTCAAAAGGTATTTGCAAATTGTTGTCTCCTGTGTGGAAGAATGATGGTATCACGAAATGTGCTGAACGTCTGGTGAAGAATTGTATGGTGTGTATGATGTACAATCCTGGCAAAGGAACCCCAACTCCTCCTGGCAGTTTTGCTCCCCCTTCATGCCCCTTTGAGGTGATTCAATTGGACTTTATCCATATGGAGCGATGCAATAACCTGAAATACGTTTTAGTTGTGGTTTGCGCATTCTCCCGATGGATCGAGGCTTATCCTCTCAGAGACAATACTACTTTGTCTACTGCGAAAATCCTGCTGAAGGAATATTTTCCTTGGTATGGAATGCCTAGAGTCGTGTGGTCAGATAACGGAAGTGAGTTTGTGGGTAGTGTGATAAAGAGTGTGTGTAAGGGCCTTGGAATTAATCAGAAATTCCACAGCGCCAATCATCCCCAGTCAGCTGGTTTGGTTGAAGGGTATAACGGTACCCTTAAACTAAAGCTAGCGAAGATTCAGGCTACGACTGGTCTTTCGTGGCCTGACGCTTTACCTTTAGCATTACTGTCAACTAGGGCGACTGTACACTCCCGAGTAGGGCTTAGTCCCTATGAAATAGTGTTCGGTCGTCCCGCGAATGTGTGGGGGGTTCCTAGGCCAGGTATTTTCTGTGATCTTGAGTACCCAATGTTGATCGATTATCTTCATGACTTGACTGCTAAACTGAGGTTAATTCACCAACAGGTTCACGAAGCATTGCCGACGCAGACGGAGGGTCCAGGCCACCAGCTCCAGCCCGGAGATTGGGTGGTGACGCGGAACTTTTCGCGCAAGAACAACTTGGACCCGAGGTTTACTGGACCCTATCAGGTCCTCCTTGCCACGAGAACTGCAGTTCGTCTTGAGGGGCGGAAGAATTGGGTGCACGCCACCCACACAAAGAAAGTCCCCATTCCGTTGCCAGCAGACTCGTGGGTGAGGAAAGGCATTGCATCAACTGAAACCGAAGGATTGCCGGCGTTTGTACCTTTTAGCGACGCACAACCTGTCGGAGAATCCTCAGTGCAGCAGAGAGACACTGTTGAACAATTGTCAGAGAAGGACTCAAGACCAAAACATTCAGCTGATCAACAGGACGCTGTCCCTTCAACGGATCCTTTGTTCGACGAACAGACACGTCCTGGGAAAACTCGATACTTTTTGCGATCTAGCACTAAAGACTAATAAAAGATCCTGCTTTGCTGTATTGACAACTGCATTATCCCGTTTTCCGTGATCAGTTTTGAACATTCGTGACATTGTAATTATTTTGCATATATTCATTGAGCTCTATTTCTTACACTTTTTGTTTCTACAGCTGAGAGACATTGTTTTGCATATATATTGTGCATTAAAGGCCGTAGGGCCGCGCGCGTACTTCCTTCTGGATAGTAGGTCTTGACGCTAGGTTAAAGGCCGTCGGTTCCTGGGAACTCCTAGGGATTGACTATTGCTACACAGAATGAAGTGCGTCAAGAAACGTTGCGGACGGTCGTAGGGAATGGCATTCTCGAAGCTGAATGATTTGGAAGGAGCTCAGGCTCATAGATTCAAGCTGCAGCAACTCAGTCGTACCAAATGTTTCATATTCCAACTATTTGTATTGTTTTTGACTGCTTCTGCATTATTGGCGGGTGGGGTGTATTACACGATGTCTTACTTCTTACCTTCTGCTACACCTACTCCTACTTCTGACCCTAAACTTACCTCCACTGTTTCTCCTCATTCCTTTCATATGTTACCCGAACACGAACAGGCTAGACGTGTAGAATTCCGCAACAATTCCTTTATTCAGCTCCTTCATCAGCATCAGTTAGTGGTTAACACTACTAATTGTTGGGTGTGTGGGTTGATGCCACATACTACGGATAAGGGAATTCCATATCTGGTGTTACCGTATAGCTCCCAAGGGTCTGCTCGAGCATTTCAGACAATGTTTCGAAGCGCACTGGGTTTCCACCCCATTCGAGAACCACGTTCTCCCTACTCTGGTCCTACCTCGTATCAAAAACCTTTGTCGATAGCAATAGAGGATTTAGATAGCGATATCTATGATCCCTCACTTATTCCCGAGGAAGAGGTACAAGCCTATAGGGTCCTAAGTAGAGGTGAATATAGTGTGTTCACCAGCGAAAAGCAGCTTAAAAGCTCGCCTCCAATATGGGTCGTACCCCACACTGGTAATTTTTGTCTTATGGGTCGTGGCCGAAGATCGCAAGCCCGACTTGGAGCGAGTGCTTGCACTGAAAATTACATTCTGCCGATGTTCTCGTCCCCTGTGTTTCTGGCTGCCAAGGGTACATACTTTATCTATTATGATCGTGCATACGCATGGTTGCCCGCTGACTTCATGGGCTCATGTTTCATTGCAAATCTGTCGCCTCCGACGTTCACCGTAGATGCCGATTATCATAAGACTAGAGTTGTGCGAGGCGTAATTAGCGAAGAGGATACTGCCGGTCAAGAGGCAGGAGACTTTTTCAAGGGTTTCCTCCCGTTTTGGGGACCTATGGTTAATAGTAGGAACCTGAGACAGTTGACTCGAGTGGTAGAATCGACAGCTAATATTACTGCCAGTGCCCTTGGTAATATCACCACTGAACTTCAGGCGGATAGACTTATGACGTTACAAAACCGTATGGTTTTAGATGTCATCTTAGCAGATCGAGGTGGGGTATGTAAGGTGATCCATTCGAGCTGCTGCATTTTCATTCCAGATAACGCTCCAACTGTCTATCAAGCCATCTCGAGGTTGCATAAGATCTCCGAATCCATACACGTGGATGTAGGGGATTGGACGCTACTTGGATGGTTTTGGGGCCTGATGTCGACTTGGGGTTGGAAGATTCTGATGATCATCGGAGTCGTTGTGGTGTTCCTGTTCACGTGTTGCCTTTGTGTGCAGTGTGGTCCTGCCTTATGTGGCCTCTGTGCTACAACGTGTATGAGACAGCCACCTGTTACCAAGGGGACTCGGTTGGACAGAGCTATGCTACAACAACATCTCGATGGTCTGATGAATATCGAATATGATTCCGACTAGTGCTTGCCTACATGAGGGCAAAAGGAGCGTCTGAGGTTCCGTGACAATTGTAAGTGGTGTTTTCGACTCGCACAAATATGGTCGAGTCTGGTATCTATGAACCGCAAATGACGAGTTTAGTAAGTGTGCGCAGTTTCGCTGTGCTAACTTAAACCGTTCGTTTGTTATGTGGGTTTCTCATCTGTACCCACGGGTTCCATCTTAGGTACACGGCATCCATTTTGTCTCTTGCCCTCAAGTAGCCAGCGAACGGACGATGTCCGCTTCGCGACCCTGGGGCTCCCAAGATATTTGCGGAAGACACATGTCCTTTGAAAGTGTCTTTATGACGAGGGGGATGATACTGTAAGGCAGATGGCCCCGCTCGAGGCTCATCTCGCCGTGCCGGTTTATTGTCTCAGCCGTGCATCTCATTAGGCACGTCCCTTTGATGCCTGTATCTCGTGTTTCCCGATACCTCCCCTTTTACACCCTTTCCGATCTCCCCACTGTCTCCGTCTTCCTCTGCACCTGTCTTTGTTCCTATTTCGATCTGTTTTACTGCCGATTGGAATGCACTAATGTTGGGAAGATGGGTTTTTACAGTTGGGAACCGCCAAATGTTTCCGCACTTATGTTCCGGACCTTGTGTGTATCAAAGTGACCAAAGCGACCCCTCTGGGGGATAATGGTGGGAACCGGGTTGTAAACCTTTGTGTACCATGTTGTCCTATGGGTAAAAACTGTATAAAAGGAGCGATCCACAGAACCAATTTGAAGCAGTCTCCCCAAGTTGCACGAGTTGTACTTGTCGTGATATCTGTGTTCCCTGCAGCAAATAAACCTTGAATCTTTGACGCCGAAGGAAGTGTCCCGTGTCTCTGTCATTCGTACGCCGGAGCAGGTTACCCACGAAGGTTTCAGGTGTTGTGCCCTGGCACCGCTGGGTCTTAAAGAACCCAGTCCTTCACATTTGCCGCGGTTTCGGCAGACTATCGCATGCTACCGCCTTGTTGGTAATTCCACGTTGACACAGGGTTATTTTCCCGCGATAGGCTGTGATATGTAAAGGTACGTTAGCATTTTTTGGTGATGTTTAGCACAAGCTCTTGTGAATATACCCCATGGTGTTTTCTTGCCCTCTCCCTTTCATGCAGTGCAGCAAGTTGTTTTACTGCGTTTCGTGAAAAAAATGTATAAATACTGCCCAAAATGTTAACATTCATGTCAATAACACCTTCAAGTGAAGTTAGCTCTTGAACGCGGAGAGAGTGGAGCAAGAAGCAGCTTTTACTGGATCCTTACTTAAAGTAAGACGTTTTGAGATTATTCTGGATTATAATTTGTGATATCCTGGTTTTCAGCTGTACTAGGCTAAAAGTTTAAATGAAATTGTGAGAATGCTAAAAGTTCAGTTTGAAAATATAAATTTGGAAGCAAAAAGTTTGAAAAAAATAACAGTAGCTTGAAAATTTTCGATAATATGAAATACATATATGTGACTTTTTTTTGGTAATGAGAGTTTCTGATGGGTTTGGTTTACAGTAGGATTTAGGGTCCTGGTAAGCTTTTGAATAAGATTAAAAGTGGATGTATGAATTAGGGGGAGTCTTCAGGCCAAGGCTAAGGGTTGTTATAGTGTTAGGATTGGGCCTTCTACTAGGATTAGTGTAAGAATTAGTGATAGGATTAAATTGCAATTAAGATTTAGAATAAACCTTAGTATTCAGATTAAGGTATGTGATAGAGTTGGAGTTAGTGATATAAACTCGATTGCTCAACAATATGTTAGCATTAGGGTACCTTTAACAGCATAGTGCATATTCTACAAATTGGAAACATTTACAGTTCTTGCTTTAAAACATGTAAAAACTCCAAACTCAACCTCTTTCTTGTAAGACTCTTGGTGGACAATCAGCAGCTCTAAATACTGTCACAGCTGGCCCCAGTTCTCCCTCCAACACTGTGAGAAGTTGGCCTGGTATGTGATGCTCACTAATTCTAGTGATCACCTTGTACCATGCCAAGCAACCCTTATGATATTTGGTTGTAAGTCAACCTTATAGACCAGCTATCCTAGTAGCGTGGACAAAGCAGTCTTAGGCTAAACTCTGTAAAGGCATGTGAAGCAAGCTGTTTCACCATACACAATCCCCTTGAATACCAAATGAAAGGACACCACACAGATATATATTGAAAATATATATATATTTATTTGCTACAAAATCCCCTATACTTTTTATGAGCACAGAAGCAAATGCGTTAAAACAAAACACAGTTTAAATATACAAAAGTTGCACAATATGGATGAGCCCTAGGGGCCACCTAAACCATATACTAAAATAGTTTAAGAACCACCTAGCTGAAAGGAAGTAGGCCTAGGGCCTGGGGAATCGCTGGAGCTGCTCGGGACTAACAGTAATGAAGTCGGGAAAGGCCCGCGGGACTCGGGTGCAGTGCGGAAAGTGCACGCATATACCGATGTTAAGTCAATGGTGCGTAAAAGTTACAAAGTTAGTTATTAAGGAACCTTCCGAGTGACCTAGAATAATGAAACTTTAGACACAGACACTAGAGGTGTGTACCAGTGTAGGAACACTGGCGTTGCTGAGTTACCTAACCCACAGGAAGCGGGTGCACAGGTGCGAAGTAGTGTCGGGTTTCCTCACGCAGCTCGATGGTGCTTGGAGCTCAAGATGCTGCAGGCGGCTCGATGTGAAGAGTTCCGGTGGACCCAAGGGTGGATCTGAAGTGGTGAAGACCTGAAAGCAGAGGGGACAATGTTCAAAGTCACTAGCCAGTGACTACCGTGGAACCAGGATGGAACCAGGCGATGTCGGGTGCAAACAGGCGATGAGGTGTAGCTTCTCTCTGCAGCCACGTGGACACGAAGAGGTCGAGGACGTCCAGGAGTCGATCACGAGATGACCCACAGAGGTTCTAGCTGATGGCTGTGTCGGCAACTTGATCGGAGCAAACAGGCCTTGGCTAATGCAAGCCACGCAGGAAATGAAAAAGGCTTATCACTCGGACCAGCAAGGTCAGAGCGGGTGCTCCTTTTTACAGGAGTGAGGGCAAGTTTAGAGCAACCAGACCTGCAGTGTAGATTGTAGTTTTTGTCCCCAAGATTGCCGCTGACCACGTGGCAAGTGGCCAGGATGGCGCATTGAGTGGCATGATGCAAAAGGGCCCCACGCAGATCGTGGAGATGGTGGGGGACTGGTCTTCAGTGCAAGGGCTGCTCGGTTGTGGAGCTTCTCAATTCCCAAAGCACAGCATCGAGGGTGCCTCGGGTGCTGCGCAGTCAGCTTTTCGGGGGTCTTTCAAGATGTCCGTTCCCACGTCTCTCGGTGCTTCCACGGGTCCCTTCTTTGCAAGGACTGTGGATCGGGCGGTGAGAAGTCTGGGAGTCTGGGTCTCTTTGAGCTCTGGGCTCGGGCTCCGGCAGGAGGCGGCGGCAAAGCAGACGTCGAGTTGCTGGATGGTGCCTGTGTTCACAGGGTGGCCACTCCTAGGCCACAAGGGAGATACTCTTCAGTCTTCTGTGCAGCAGAATGTCGAAGTCCAGTCTTCTTCTTTGTTTCAAGTTGATTTCAGGATGATCTGAGGTGCTAGGGCACTGCTCCCACTCCTATTCCCAATCTGAGGGGTGGATCACCTGCTAGGTCCCTCCTCTGGGTGGGACCAGGAAGGGGGGTGGTTACACCCCCTTTCCTTTGTCCAGCTCCTCACCAGGCCTGGGTCTGGAAAGTCCCAGACCGGTTTGGACTGGCTTATGCACGAGGACACCTTGTGTGCCCCGGGCATGTCTGATTCTATTCAGCCCTGTCCTACCCAATACACAAAATCCTGTCTGGGGTGGTGCTCGCACCTCCCAAGGAAGGAAACCCTTTGTCCAAGCCTCCCTCGCTGGAAGGACTCCCAGCAGCAGGAGGTCAGACTTGTGTCTGTGGTGGCAGCATCCATTTTGTGATGCTGAGGCTCGAGTTTAACTTTAACCGGGGTTCAGGTTATGTACATGTCGTGTCCCTCTAGAAGGGTGAAATGCTATCCCCGTCGACAGAACTGTCTAGGGGATAGTATTCCAATTCGTATGACACCTTACTCGACATGTTTTGATAAAGCCAAACCAAAGTTAGCATATAACCGCGAGGATTATAATGCACTTAAGAGTATATGGTATGGCAATATCCCGGAACAGCTAAGGGAGTTGTTCCTGACGGCTGCAGACAGGCTCAGCTCATGCTAGAGCACCATCTCACAAGAAACCACGCACTCTGTCCCCAGGATTGCAGGGGCCTTCCATAGGAATGGCTTATAGGTTAACATGTGTCCAGTTAAGGTTAGATATAGGGATACTATATCAAAGTAAGAGGAGATTACACCAACTTACCCCAGCTGAGTGATCAGCCAGTTGTGTCAAATATGGAGGCCAGGCCAGGGGTGGCACAATACATGCTGCAGCCCCTGGTAGGCCTTGGATACACCTATGCCCTGGGTACCTATGGTACACTGTTACAGGGGCCTATACGGTGAACCAGTTCCAATTCGTAATGCACCTAGAGTGCATTGGCAGTAATTTAGAGAGAGAACAGCAGGCTGTGGGTCTGATTAGCAGGCCCACAGCCACATTAAGTCATAAACCAGTGAAGCAAAAAGCAAAAATTTGGGGTGACCATAGGATAGCAGACCCTACTCTGGACATCATCTGACACCGCCGTAATGCCGCCTCTGGGAGTCGGGGTCCCTCAGGGCTCTATATTGAGCCCGACCCTTTTTAACATCTTTATGTCCCCTTTGGCGGCGGTGGCGGAGTCATTTGGTGCCCGGATCGTGTCGTATGCCGACGACACCCAGCTCCTCTTCTCTTGCGAGAGAGGGGCTGACTTTGACGGGGAGACTATCCAGAATTGCCTTGGGGCTGTGTTCGCATGGTTCCAACTGAACAGCCTCAAGTGCAATTCCGATAAATCGGAGGTACTCTTCTTCGGGTGCGATACGGAGCCGAGCTGGCAGGCCTGGTGGCCCATCGACATGTTCCCTCCGTCCGGCTCTTCTCCCATGGCTAAAAACTTGGGGGTTAAGATGGACAAGGGGCTGACGATGAAAGCCCAGATCTTGGGGGTAACCGGCACTTGCTTTGGCCTGTTAAAAATGCTGCGGAGGTTCTTGCCTCTCTTGTCCGAGGAGCACAGGAGGCTGACGGTGCAGGCTCTGATTGGCTCCAGGTTGGATTATGCCAACATTCTTTACCTGGGCCTGCCAGAGTATCTGCTACAAAGGCTTCAAGTTGTACAGAACGCGGCGGCCAGGGCCATCTTTGGCCTAAGTAGACGGGCCAGCGCCTCTGGGTTGTTGGTGACGTTACACTGGCTACCCATCCGCAAACGGATTGCCTTTAAGGCTCTGACCTTGGCCTACAAAGCGCTCCATGCTGTGGGAGCTAAACATCTCCAAAAGAGACTGACCTTTTACCATCCGACTCGCTCGCTGAGGTCAGAATCTCTACTTTTGGCGGCTGTTCCGCGTGTGAAGAGGGCTCGCCTTGGGGGCCGCTCTTTCAGTCTGTTGGCCCCACAGATGTGGAATGCACTACCGCTCCCTTTGCGGGGGGCGTCTACTCTCCTTGATTTTAGAAGAGGTCTCAAAACCTGGCTGTTTTCCCAATAGGTCTGCCAGCAGTTTCGCTTGCTTTTTGTTTTCTTTTAACCTCTTTTAGCTGTGTTGTGTTATTCTGAAATCTGTTGCCCTTTCCTAAAAGCGCCAGGACACTCTTTTTGAGTAACCGTTGCGCTATACAAAAGAATAAATAACATAACATAGCATAACATACTCTCCCAAAAACACCATCTATCCCAGAAAGTGGTGTACTTTCTCTTTTGTGATCTCAATATCTGATGGACAGGTAACCCAAAAGTATAGATTTTAGTGGCTAAGGCATCATTTTTCAGGTGCTTCACCTTGCTCTCTAGATGCATAATCAAGTTGATTGCAAATCCTTCAACCTTTTGCTATTGGTGGTTCTTGTCACCTTGGAGCAGTACTGTCTTTCTGACCATTGACATTTAATTTTAATTTAATTTTACAAAGTTTTATATAGTGCAAACCTGACCCGAAGCTATCCGGTATCAGATCGCTTTACATAGCACCAGTTGCGTTACATGATGACACATTCATTTTTGTTAGGCAAGGGGAGATTAAGTGATTTGCCCAGAATCACAAGGTGTTCAGGGTCATAGACCAGGTTCCCCAGATTCAAGGTCAACCTCCCAAGCCATTAGGGCAATTCCTCTCCTCTGTGACATGTTTGGATTATTATGTATTTTCTCTGCTAGGTATCCCCTTTTAGGTTACACATGTTAATCGTTTAGCTGTGAATAAGAAAAATGTATCTATAATTCACATTTATTTTTCACATCATTTTTCAATGAAACGTGATGATAAAGTCTGCCCAAATACATTTGGAGTATATATTCTGAGTTGAATATTCTGAATCATTGTATTGAGTTGTGGACAAAGTTTCATGGGGAGTTGATAACTATGTTTCTTGTATATTATTTTCATTCAAAGAACACAGTCATGTAGACAGAAAATGAGTAAAAGGACATCAGGCTGACCCATCCTGACTATGCCATTGGATTCAAGTTAGCCCGACTGATACGTGGCGATACCCCGAAACGTTCCCAGCATGCTTATTTCCAGTCCAAGGACGATCTGGCCTGGAAGTTCGGGCAGGACCGTTCCCATAGGGAGATCGGTCAAGACTGATTTGCATATGGCTGGGTTCAAACTGGAATAGCCTTGTGAGCAAAAAACAATGGATTTAGGCCCAGAATTCTGTACTGGGGTGAATGTTTGACAATGTTCAGCATTCCGTTAATCATCTTTTTGTGTTGCTATAGTCACCCAAGTGGGAAGGGTATGTCCAGACGTGGGTCCCATGCTCACTATGCCATTGGATTCAAGCTAGCCTAGCTGACGAGGGGTGATACGCCGAAATCGGTCCCAGGATGCTTGTTTCTAGTCCAGGATGGACTGGACCTGGCAGTTTGGACTAGACTGTTCCCATGGGGAGCAGAGTCAAGACTGATTTGCATATGGCTCGATCCCAACTGGAATGGGATGGTGAGCAAAAAAACAATGGATTTAGGCCCAGATCTCTGTACTGGGGATGAATGTTTGACATTGTTCAGCATTTCGGCCATCATCTTTATGTGTTGCCCAAGGAATTATGGGTCATCTGCAGTAAGCCACCTCACCATCTGCCATATTTAGAGTCTTTGGTAGGAAGACTTATTCTTACAGTCCATCACCACATTAACCCCTTGGCCGCGGCGGTAATCCCGCCGCGGCGCTGGGGGGGAGGGTGGTCTGCGCGGCGCCGCCATGCTCGAGATGCAGTGGTTCCATCACAGCCCCGCCTGCTCAATAGTACGACTGCGCAGGCACGGAATTCCTGCAGCGTGGGCGGGGCGGCCGCGCCGTGACGGAAACACTCCGTTACCAGCACAGAGCATCCGTGGCTCGTGACGGAGTGGTTCCATCACTAGCACTCAAGGGGTTAATATCAGTGGCGGTGCGTCCATTGGGGGCGTTGGGGCGTTGCCCCACTAGCCATGGACGACCGCCGCTGGTGCCAACATGCATAATAAAAGTTCCAAAACACATTCTTTAAAATAAATCCGAGCGCACTGACTCAGCGCTACCGGGCCGGGACGAGCCCGACAGAATCGGGCATTGCCTATGGAAGTGGGCCGTGGGGGGCGGGGCTGCGACAGAGTGAGTGACAGCGCACAGGCAGCGTAAGCAGCTGCAGCGAGGTCGGGGTGACTACGCATGTGACAGCCAGGGGTACTCATAATTGAGACTGGCCTGCGCATGCGTAGTACCTATTAGACCTCGCCCTCCCCCCCTACAGCATTGAGAGACACTGGCAGGGACCCGGGGCCCCGGTCTCAGTATGGGCAGATTTTCTCCTGCTCTTAGCCCAATCCTGGCGCAGTGGCGCTGTTAAGCCTGCGCCAGGATTGGCTGAGAAGACAGCAGGGTCAGATCATGGTGCCGAGTGTGGGTGTTTGCTGCTCTGTTCAGAATGGCCAATCACATATGGCTATATCAAGCCATGTTGAGGTGATTGGCCATTTCTGAAAGCTGCAGTGACGTGACCGCGCGTGGCGCACCAGTGCCACACACATTACAACAACAAGTGACTGAGTGATTGTGAAACTGAAAGTTGAAGTTCTTCTAGAACTAATTAAGTCCAGACCAGACCAGACCACTACTCTACTGAGAGTCCAGTCGATCCATCCGGAGAGGAGAGCGCGTGACTGACTCCCGACTCGTCGTCGTATCGTATCGTGGTGATGTAAGTAACGTTACTGTTGTTAATGCTATGCAGTTTATTCTTTACACCCTCCTGTCCGACCTGTCGCACTGCAGGCCCATTTAGTAACCTTAGAGATAGCGCTGCGGGCCTATAGGTATATCTAAAAAACCTCTCGTATTGCCTTTCTTTCTTCTCTATTGTGCTTCAGCGCCAGCGATATTTCAACATATCCCCACTTCTGAATACATCTGAAATGCTTGATTTTTGTGTCAAACCTGAAACCTGTCTTGGGCATCCGTCCTGCCTTTACGTCCTGTTATTTTATTGTTTTTGAGAGTTGAACGGAGGTGAATTTGACAGTGTATGCGGAGCAGTGAGAGGGAGGGAAGGGGGGAAACAATTGTCTCTCTGGAAAGCAGATCAGTGGCGTTCTTCAAACTTAAAGAATGGATCTATTTTACTGCGGTAAAACTCAGAGCCCACCTCGAGCCCCCACTCACCCCCACCCCATCACTCCCCCCACCTCTGCCAGAGCTGGTCACTGCACAGCTGTGAAGGCGAACATATATATCTGTCTGTGCGGAACAGAAAAGTGCTTTCTGAGGGCTGGCAGGGCGACCTTGGCTATAATAATCCGACACTAGGGCAGTGGAGTGTTTGCCTCATTCTTTTAATCTTTCTGCTGTTTTATCTCTTGCTCTGAGTCTGAGTCTAATGATAAAATATGTCTCGGTCTCTGTCCCCCCAAAAAGTGAGTGCCAGTGCCCACAAACTGCAATCACCCGTACAAATTAAGCGCTTCACACCCCTCGACAACACCTGACCCTAACATAGGCCAGTCTACAGCTAATTTCAATCACAAACTGGAAAAGTACACCAAATGCAAAGTGGAGCGTTTTGAAACACCATCTGGGCAGCGCTTTATAAAAGCTTCATCGCAATACAAAAAGACCCATGTTATCTTATGATAATATAGCTTTATAAAGCACACTACCAAGACAAGACAAAATGTCTTGGTGCTTTAGCTTTTATTCATAGAAGTAGAAATTCTGCAGCAAGGAGTTAGATCTGTTTTCTTTTCGGTGTCTGCGAAATATTAAAACAAATCGCGGCTCCTGCGGCCTCTGCATTTTTGTTTGCGATAATGAGATGGTGTCCAAAGTACTCCTCGTAGTCTTGTCTGGTGGCGGTGAGAGAAGAACCGCTGTTGATGTTCACTTTTTCAGTGATGCTTAAAGAAGAGTTCTCAGAGTGTCCAGGTGAGCAGTATTGATAGAAAGTGTGAAAAACGTGCACCGTCCACCCTGTCTGCAATGCTGATTAAGAAGTGTTCCGGGGATGTGCCCCGCTCTACTGTGCGTATTTATTACAGTGCCCAGAAGCCCTTATTGCTAGGGGTAGTGGCACACCGCCCGGTCGAGGAGCATTGGCACGCCCACGCCTGGGGGCATTGGCACACACCCATTTGGTATACATTTCCACCTAGACCTATTCCTGGTCCCTGTTTCTGAAAAACATTGCACAGTGTTACTTCCTGGCTAAACTCACGCGTGGCATTGTTCCCATAGAATTTGTAAACTGAACTTGTCCGTCACCTGCGGTTACCAGCTGAAGCGGATTACTTCCCATCTCCTAACGAGGCCCAAAGAAGAAAGTTAGTCCAAATGTCCCGTAATAGGTGCGGGAAGTCTAACTCGTCACTTTTATTTACGACATTTGTAATCCGTGCTAGAAATGAAAGTGAAGGTACTCACTCCCTCCTTCACCCCCACCACCCCACTGTTTGCTGCTGATTCATTCTGTGCACTCCCACATTAAAAGTATTGCGCCCCGGCAGAGAAGTGAAAGCAGTGCCGATCTTTACACATTTTTTTTTTAAAGCGCAGGTACTCAGCAACTGTATTATTAGGCTACAGAAATACAAGGGATTTCACTGTCCCAGACCCTAGCTCCTCCTGCCATGAGTAAGGCTGCACCAGAGATCAGACACAGAGGACACAACTTACAAGTGGCAGCCGTAAGAGTTTACTGGAGGGCCATAAAATACGAATTGAAATTTACAATTGCAAGTGTTATCCTCCTGTCATGAATAGGCACAGTTTATGAGCTGGCTGAATAGCCAGGGAGGCTGCTGCCCAGGGCTGAAGCTGAAGACTGTGCTTTTGCAGTGATATTATTGGAGTGCATTGAATGAGAAAACTGTCAAACTATGCATCTCAAATCGCTGCATTGCGTTACTATGCTCTGGGAAGGCGTCCCAGGGGTGTTGAGTGGCTCTTCCTCTGGTGACTTGATGTGCTCTGTGCTACGTTGCATTACTTTTTGCTAAATATGCCCCTTAGTTCCATTGCAATTCGGTACCTTCATTTCTAGGCACATCAAGTCACTACGCATCTGAAAAAACTTTGCACATTTTGAGTAGATTGATTCCATCCCTGGCCTACCTCATGTGAAGGGGATCATACAGCTGGACAGCTGTGTCGTTACACTCAGGTCCATCTCTGAATTATTAATTAATGTAACACATAATCTAATGTTTCTTAAAGCAACCTCTGTCAACGTAATTATACCATTGCCTCTCGACAGTGCCATCTGCATCTCTAGGTTACGGTAGTATCATTGAAAAGCAATGTCAGTTCACACCAACCTTCCAAGGTCCCAAAACCCTTGAGGACATACGAAATTACTAAAGCCCACTCCCATACTCACTTTATTGACAGGGATGGTGTTAACATTGATATAAGATACAGGCATTCTCTTTGGCCAACTTAGGTCCTGGGAAGTTACGATGTCCAGCCAATGATGTAGTTTTCAATTGCTTTTATTAATAAACCTTAGGAACAATGAGTAAGATGTTTTGGTACAAGTGCCTGTCCATCTCTGCGTGGTGCGTGCTACCGCAACAGGCACGTTTGAGTGTGCCGCCATTTTGGAGGGAGTACATAATTACCGGGTATCTTGCTACAATTGCTAACGACGGACTATTCCTTGCACTTGACGTTGACCGTGCTGCCATCCCACCCGAAGGCTGTGCCATGTGCTGAGTGCGCGATACCCTGACTGTGAGGCCCGTGAATAGAGCTGAGCTGCCTGGAATTAGCCCAAGGCTTCTGCTCCGCCTTCGCATCACGGTGTGTGCCTGCCTGCTGTAAAACCATATGTTATTAAAGCCTAAAAATAAATGCTATGCTTTGTGTATGTTATTTAATTAGTGTACTTCCCTATATTGATGCGATGGTAGCCGTTACACATAGGAATCAGAACAGAATTTGGCAATGTAAAACCAATCTGCTTTGCTTGCTCTGATGCACTAACGTCATGTTTGACACCAAACAGCCCTGACCTTTGTGTAACTGTTCTTTCTATTGAGGAATATATAGTTTTGCTTTTCTCATTAATGGAGTGCTTTAAACCCTATCTAACCGTGCAAACTGTTAGTGGTTGAAAGGGCGCCAACACCCTTATTGACAATAAACACACTGCTCCTTGTAAAACAAACCTGCAGACGCCGAAGTGTGTCCATAAAGTCACTACAAATGGAGCGTTACAATTAGATGCATGTATTTAGCTAATACCGTGTTATGCTTGCATGTCCCAAAAATACGTAAAGATTGGTAAACGTATGCATATGAGACACCTGCTTAAGTCCCTTCACTCTACCGAACAAGTCCATTAGTCCAAACATGTTTTGCCTATATATTTCTTTTCGTGTGAGCATATTTTCCTTCTGACAAGATTTTATTTTCTCTGTCTTTATTATGCAGTACATTTGGGTCTGGGTCATATTGATGCCAAAGGTTACGGACTCCCATTAATATAAAGGGTTTAACCAATGATTGACATTTCATGATTCACTTTTTCCTGACTGTTCTTGTGCCGTTCATTTTTCGCTTCCGGCTAAGGAGATTTCCTATCATCCGGTCACTATGAACACTTCATTCCAGAACCTTTGTGTGATAGCCTACTGCATTGTGGATACTGTAGTCATGCAATGAGTGCACCAAACCTGCTAGATAGAATTAACACACCTGAAAGCAAAAATTTGCAGGGAAAAAGTTTAGGACTGGAGGCAGCATACATAATGACCTTAAGTAAGGTGGTCAACCACCTACTGTGGGCCTAATTGAATATAGCTGGAGAAAATCATTTTTAGCTTGCTATCCACATATGGGTTTCATGTTTTTCATTAAAAGGCAGTTGAAGAAGTTAAGGAAGCCGCTTTTGTCATAGCCTACTCTCCCATAACACTAGTTTTTTCACTTTGTTTTATTCTATAGCAAATCATGTCATATTTTTCTATACATTCTAAGTTAACTCTACAAAAATATTGCTTGGTGTGAACCTTACATACATCTGACAGTTCTAGCTGTGGTTGACCTTTAATGGTTTCCTCCCTTCAACCACATTTTTTGTTGAGGGAATGTGGGAAACTTTCAAGAGCTGGCGTCCGTGATGAAGTTGATTGCAAATGGACTGGTATAGTGCTCATCTAAAATAGCATATGTTACAAAGAGTCTGTAACCTCCTCCTTGTGGTCCATCTAGTGGCACTACTTCTCATGTCAGTTTGCATAGTATTCTGCCTAGGTACAAACTCAATGATCAATCACAGACCACCCCTATAAACAAAATCTTTTGTGATCATTCAGTGCATCATAACTGTTGTTTTCAGTGAAGCACTCAGTCATCTGCCCACCTCCCCCAGCCTCTCCTGCTCGAAACCTCTCAGAGGAGCCCCACCTCCACCCTCGACTGCTGCAGGCATCTTGTACCCCACATGGAACCCGTGCTGATGTAAAGCGCTCTAACACATTCGGGACGAGTTTGCGTCATATAAAAAAAATTGCAAAGGACTCAGTTGGAGAACTTATCAAGCGCCCAGAGTAACTGAGAATGATGCTACGACTGCAAATCAGGCGCTATCAAATACATCATGCCTGGGGTCCGATCAGGCCTTTTAGAACCCACAGTCTGGGGCCAACAGCCTTCTACACCCTTCTATGCCTTCTATGCATGTCTTGAATAATAGCCCCTCACACCTCAGCATGCGCTCTCACTGTATTGGGGCTAAATCCTCTGAAATAACACCACCCCTCCAACATATTTCTGCAGGCTGTCTGCTGGTTTGAGACACTGGTGGGCTTAGGGTGTCCAATTGTCTTCTTTAAACATCTGTCTTCTTCTCAAGTCTTCAATTTCTTTATCCTCCTGAGCCCTATCCAATGGAATGATATATGGTAAGGTAACGGAGACCAAGTCAAGTAGTACAGTGTAGGCATTCATGGGGTGTACTCTTCCCCCTACAACCAGTGTGGGACCCAAATAAAATGCTGCACTGCAAAGATTCACAACCTCGACAGTTGTGGAATGGTTGTGAATCGCAAGCAAGGTGGGCACTATTAAAAGGAACAGTGGTGGAAAGAAAAAGCAGCATGCCGAATGACCATAATCTATATTCCAACCCTCCGCCGTCCTTGCGCTCTCTGAAAGAGGTGGCCCTCTTGCAAGGGAAGCAGTCACAGTCTCCAGTGCCACCATATTCACATCGGAGCGCTTAGAGTGGACGTGTCAAGAGTAATGGTTGCTTTTGAGAGCTCAATAACTTTATTATGATTTTTACAGAATAATATCATGTATCAGTGGCCATTGCAAAACACTTGATGGTACTAGTGTCTCTACTACTTTTGTATACTTTTAGTGTCTGTGGAGCTACAGGTCATATTACACCCTGTGAGTGACCACATACACAAAGCCCTAACTCTAAGCTACAAAAAATATCATCAGTTTCCTTACCTTGAACACGGACGGTTGTTTGCTGGGTCGTAGCCGGGATGAAAGAGCAGCAAAAAGTAAATATGTTGAATGGTGATAGTTTGTGACCTGTTTAGTTGGTTCTTTTGTTGTTTGCAGTTTAAATCAAAAAAGTGGTTTGTTTTGTTGTTTGCAGTTTAAATAAAAACAATCTGTGAGGTTCTCATCATTGTATCTTGAAGTCTGTTATGAAGCTCTGTTGTTATACTGAATAAGCAACTACCTAGTATGTTATATGACAGCTCTTTAATAATGTAATACCTGCACTTTGACAATTGCTTTATTATCCTTCCTGCTTACTCAAATTTGCTTGGAAATGCACCATTTTCCCACAATTTTTTCAAAATTTTCTCGGGGGAATTCCCCCCGAACCCTCCTTAGGGGGTTCGGGCTCGCGCGCTACGCGCGCTCGCTACGGTGCAGTATGATTATGAGTTTCCGCCTCACCACTTTCAAATGTCACCAGCCGCCACTGGTTAATATACTGGTGGAGAGGTACAGCTAAAATATCAAAGTGACCCTCATACCATTGTAGAAAACTCCCATGGTGTTGCGGTCACCAGTTTTACATTTCCAAAAACAAACTTCTCTTTTGTGAGTTTGCAAAAGTTTAAAAGTTTTGTCTATGCATCCATTAGATGTGGTTAATACAAACCCATAGAGTTCACAGTGTGCACCACAGTAAACTCTAATTTGGTGGGCAGAGTAAAGGCAGGTTGGTGGATGTAAGGCCCTTTATTCAGTGCAGGTGCCTATGCCTAGCTCCCACTCATCGTGTACTCCACTCTCACCTCTGGGGCTACGTGTCTCGCCTTGCCTCATTATCAAACTGTGCTCTCATTTGCCCTCAAAAGACTCCAGCCGCTCCCTCAAAATTCGGTTCCATTAGAGCAAAGTGGATTTTCCTCTGGGTTTTGAATAACTAATGCACCTAATCATCCTTCCTGGGCAAAATAGGCGGTGCATTCTTGAATGCCCTGGAGGTAGACGGGCTCAAGACAAAAGAAGCTCTCTGAAAGAGAGTGGGGACTAGAGAGACCTCCTCTGGGCACCTCTACCACAGTCATCAGTATTTCCTCAAGTTCAGGATGGCACAGCACGGTCTTAGACCTAGGTTACACCAAAGCTCACTTCAGTTGCATTATTTATGGACTCCGGCAAGCTCCACATCCCATCAGCACGTTACAGTGGTAGAAGAGCATTGTACTGAAGGGATAATGTGTAGGATCAAAACTGAAAGATTATACATTTTGCTAATTGTAAAATGCTGAGCCTGCCCCAATTTTGAACTTGTTTTACATTTTTTTTAGAAACCTTCTAAAACTCTCTGCAAAATGACCCTTTAGTCCGATGTATTTCAATAGAAGTTCAAGTAAGAGCAGTATTATGACATTAAAAGTGAGGACACTCTTTAATTCCCTGATAGTTTGAGAGTAGTGCTCACTTTAAGTCAGTGTTGCAGGTGGGGTTCACTGGCACATCTAACTTTGACCCAGAACAAAAGAGAGAAAAACAAAAAGTGAAAGGGAGGAAGAGAAAAACTGAGAAGCAGTAACAAAGGGAGAAGAGGGAGGAAAAGAACCTGCAAGAGTGAGATCGAGTGACAGGGAGTCTGTGATGGCGGAATAAAGGGCCATATGTATCAATGTTAGCTTTTTCCGATTCTCAAATAGCGAATTTTTGAGAATCGCTATTTGAGAATCGCAAAACGCTATGTATGTAAGATTAGCAATACATTTTGCGAATCCTACATATTCCTTAATTGCGAATTGCAAATTGCAATTCGCAATTAAGGAATACCTCCCCATTCATTCCTATGGTCCTAGAGGCCCATAGGAATGAATGGGAAAACATTCTCAATTTGCGATTCTCAATTAGAGAATCGAAAATTGAGAATGCAATTTCAAGTGTGCCAGGGTGTCAAAAGGTGTGAAATACTACTTGGAGTATTACCCATAAACCAAATTGGGAACGGGGTAGGAAGGTAGAGAAAAACAAACAATATACCAACAGGTAATATTCAGGAGACAATTAAGTATGTATGCTGAAAGCATTACTAGAACTGAAATAAGGAGACTGAAAACAATTTAGGGTCTTGATTTGTTATTCATCATATATTTAACAAGAGAAAATGGGAAAAAAAGGGAAAAAACACAGGACAAATAATAAACGATTGTACAGTTATGGCAGCACTGTATGAACAAATCAGAAACAACTCGATTGTACTTGGTGCTCAGGTATGTGCAGGTGACATAGGTGGCAACGCAAGTAGCAAAAACGGACAGCGTGAGCGGCGCAAGGTGAGTGATTTTGTCAATATGTACAGTGAAAAAAGTGGCTCAAGGGCAATTTAAAGTGGTGAAAGATTTAGATAGTTATTGATACGAAATGAGCCATCATAAAAAACTGCGCCATGTCTTGCGCTGTGTTGTCGACGACGTTTCGATCCTCGTCAATTGGGATTTCTTCAGGACAGGGTTGTGCTGTTTAGAGGGTGCTGGGTGAATAATCTTGGAAGCTGGCAAATTGGTAGATCAGTTGTAGTGGGCTTCCGGCTGGGTAGACGCCATCTGAATGAAGAGGGAGGCACAGCGCAGGTGATTTGTGCCACGTTCGGGTTTCGCAATGCGGCGTTCCAAGCGTTCGGGTAGGATGCCTGAGTAAATCAGTGAAGACGTTATCTTGGAATCAATCCAGGGGCCGTTGGGGAAACGGCAGGGCACACTCTTGAACCCCTGAAATGAGCATGGGTGCACATGTGGCACAGATACATGCCCTAAGGGCATGTGTGTGCGCCACATGACACTTTGAAAAATGCAAAAATGTGCATTAAAAAAAACCGAAAATTACCACCAACCTGTAGTTGGTGGTAATTTGCGATTCCTTATTCCATATTCGCACAACTTGGGTGCCTCATACATTCCATTTAAGGAATCGCAAAATGCGATTCCTTAAATGCATTCGCAAAATAAGGAATCTTTGCGAGGCAGTTTTTCTTTTATATATACCATTAAGCTTAATTGCGATCGCAAACGCCGAAATTCTGTGAATTTCGGCGTTTGCTATCGCAATTTTGAATTATACATATTGCCCAAAGAGACATGATGTGGAATCAAGACTGGACAGATTTGGTATTCAGCTATCGTGACATTCCAATGAACCAGCATCTAGTGTCTAATTAAATTTGGCCCGGCACTTATTTTTTTACAAATTAAGCACTGAAGTTGTACCACAGTCAGTGACAGGGTCCCCTAGGGTACATTTTCTGGTGAAAAGTTGCATGAATGTACCTTTCCTCATATTATTTTATTGTTCTGACTTCATATGGTAGATAAATAACTTGTTACTATGCTCCTTTCAGATGTAGTCACCCTATACGTTTAGAGTTAATTATGATTTTTTTTAAACAATTGAACTATGCTCTATTCCTCCTATGTTAAGCAGTTACTTAGTTACCAAGGCCACACCTGTTTTAATAGTTACTTAATTATACTTCTGAGGCCATCACCATGCATAACACTTTAGGCAACACCCACAACAGTATTGTATTTTGACACGCTAGCCACCCTGTCTTTGTTCACCCGGCGTGGTTGATTGTAGTAAGCTTTTGCGAAGGTCAACATATCCATGAAATATCAAAGTGAATTCTAGACCAACACTAATAAATAAATGATATGTGGATAATTCATTTCTTAAACTTTCGCGATAGTCATAAACATTTTTAAGCCCTATTAATTCCCTCCTTGGACTTACGAGGTTGTGATATGTGTTTTGCGTTTCACGTTGATTACGGCAAGAGGAGAGGCAGCCAATCGGTTCGCGCTGAGCGTCACTTTAACGTGGCTTTCTTTGCGTGCAGGCTGCAAAGTTCTGGCAGCAGGATTCTCCTAGCAACCGTTGTGAAGGATCTAAGAGGTGAGAAATATTTATCTCTTTTTCTGGCAAGGTGCTGGTGTTACAACAGACAGCATTGCACAGGTCTGTCGCCACCCAGGTCATAAATTCACTCAGCCTCAGGCTGAAACCGCCAGCAAGAGCCTCACAAAAAGACAATTTTTTACAAGGGTAACAGTAGAGTCGGACTGACCTGTAGGGAAACAGAGGAAGGTCCCAGCACGTCTATGTCTCTTAAAGGTCAGAAGGGCAGGGACAGAGTCAGATGCGTGTCATGCAGCGTGGCTGACATGTGACTGTCTTCGCCCCAGTCCTATTGACAATTGAGAGGCATAAGATAGTTGCCTCTAAATTGTCAATACACCTGCAGGGTGTGTAAATTCCCCCATATTTGACCATGTAATTTCAACTATAAATGTGCGAACGTGTACATTATGTTTATTGCCACCTTCTTAAAGTTTTGAGGCAATTCATCACGAAGGTTTGTTTCATAGCATCACCTATCAGGCATTTATATGAAAATCTTTGCATTTTGTGACGATTTATTCGCAAATAGTAAATTTGCAGACAAAAACTGCATGTATTTGCCGCTGTGCATAGAAAAACTTTGCTTGCAAAATGTACACTTGCATAGAAAAAGTCTTCATATATTTACAGTTGTGGCTGATTTCTATTACAAAGTAAGTTATCTTTTCAATGACATGAAATGAATCTTGCGATGTGCAGATGAATATCTCAGAAAAATAAATTTTCTGTGTGAAAAAGCCTCTGGCATTGAAAAAAAATTGCACAATGCGAAATTTTGAGAAGTTTTGCAAATGTCACTTAAATTGGAAATTATGTTAATTTTGCCCGCGTAATTACAATTTGACTCAGATCAACATTGTGGAATTACTGAAATAATTAGTGAATCTGGCTTATTGTACTTAACCACTGTGTTGTATCAATGCACGTATTTTAAAGATTTTTCTGCTTGTGACTTTCTTGTGCTATTCTGGAAGTTGTACTGAAACTCACTTCAGGTTTCTGCTGGAGAGAGCACAAGTGCATTAGGTATGTGACCTGACAAAAACAACTTTCAGACATTGCTCGCTACTGCCAAATGGCACCCATTTCACATGTGGCAGTTTCTGCCAGTTCTTGCTTTTTAGCCAATGGAACAATGCATTCTAGGACTTTAAACTTCGTGCTTCCTATTTAATGAACAATTCCATTGACTACAAAACTTTGGGGCATATTATCAAGGCCCCGCGATAAAATTCCGTTTGCAGGCGAAAAGCGGCGATAATTTTATTGCACTATCAGCAATGGCACCGTAGCATGTGTTTCTATGCCTCTGCGCCCGTTTCCTCAATGCCCAGATTTGCATTTTTAATGATATGCAAAGTGGGCATAACTGACAGAAATAACGTGGAAAATGTCGCTAAGAGGCATTTCTCTAGTTATCAATCTGTTCGCTAAACTATATAGCGACTATAAAAGTAGCGCTAACCGCGCTTGCAGGTTTCATTACGCCTGCTCTGAATCTTACTAAGCCATTATAGCCTATGGGTGGTGGATTATTAGGATGAGACCACCCTGCCCTATCTACAAGGATTTGCCTATCGCTGTGCGATTATCGCTGGTTTCACAGCGATAATCGCACATTTTGCTGCTATTGCTGGATTTTATATCGCTTTGGAGATAGCCGTTGATAATAACGCGCTATCTCAGCGATATAATCCAGCGATAATTATACTCGCGCTAAGGGCGGCCAGTGAAAATTATCACTGCTGCTTGATAATATGCCCCTTTGGGTCTAGCAAAAGATATCACACATTATATGGAGCCCATTGGACGCTGTTTGTTGATAAATCAAAACCCTTTCAGATGCTGTTTGCTGATAAGGCTTGTCTATGAATAACTGATGCTCTGTCTTCATTGCTGAAACAAACTTTAACATAACTGCATTGATTATGAGTGGTTTGGTGTTTTCTGACCACTGCGCAACACTCTATTTGCGCAGGTGTCAGAGTTCCGGGTTGTGTTTAGTGCACCTGGTAATAATGACTGGGTTCATTAAATACTCCACAGTTCATTCGATTTCAGCTGGTCAAACCTACTTGAATCTATCATGGGAAACAGTACTAAATTATCTGTTACATGTGGCTCTTGGTGCGGTAAGCACCAAATCTGCATGTTGTTGACCCCAAACTTAGCATGTGTGCTATTTATCGTACCTGATAAATTCTGATCCCTGGAGAGCTGAATTTTACTGGGTGCTATAAATAGTACCAACTCTTCCTATACAGTCACTCATGATAGGAACCATTGAATTCTGAATGTTTACCTTTTCAGTGATTTTCCCTTGATAAATTTCAGCAGGTCTGACCTTTCAAAATCACATTTTTTTTATAATTATCACCCAACTTTTAGTTCTGATGCATTTTGCAGAGATCAGAATTTAACCCTGGACTTGTAATCATGGACTGAGGCTCTTTTCTGTTGTAAATACAAACCCAAGGAGTGTGTGTTGTGAAGAATATAAAATAAAGAAAACCCTTTTAAAACCTACAAGTTGGTTGATGTTCTGCCATTGACTTGTGTGGAAGGGGGTGGGATCCAATACTGGACGCATCTTTCACCTAACCCATCCGAGAACTGTCAGCAGTGTTTAATGCTTTTTAGCCAGGACTGGGACCACATCTTTTCAGGAGTACTGTCTCTTCGGTTTGGCCTGCAGTCCACAGTAAGAGACTCGGGGTTGCAGAATAACGTAAACAAAACATTCCTGCCAGAAATATTGTGCTAAAATATTGTTTCCAAAAATGTCACCCCATTGGAGCTAATAACAGAAAATGTACACCCACTAGGACAATATTTTTGTAAGAGATATATAGGACACAATAGTTCTCTCAGACCATATTGCTAATGATATACTGGCATATGGCTGGTTAATAATTTCCAGGCCCTGCGGCTCCCCAGATTTTATAAATGATAGATATTTCAAATGTTTTGCTTTCGAATGGGCAGCACCCAGTATTGAAATGAAAAGCAATTTTTTTAGGTTACCTTTCTCTCTCACCTCCCTATACTACTAAGCTAATGAATCCATCTGTATACAGGCCTCTCTCATTCCATCAATTGAAATGTTTATATATGAGTATAGATATACGTCAATCTATACACATATATATTTACTAGCAGCCCGTCCCGACGTTGTCCGGGAGCAATTAGGCTTCAGGGCCCCCGCCCGCCCCGATGTTGTCTGTGGGTCCCCCGGAGCCTTCCTCCATATATTGCAGTATTATACCTCTATGTTTACTTTGTACGCTTTTGTAACCTGCACACGTAACTTTTTCCTCCTGTAATGCACCGTTTGGCTCACTTTTTTAATGCTCCGTTTGCTTCCTCTTGCTACCTGCACACGTCACTTTATCCTCCTATACCTCTATGTTTACTTTCTACGCTTTTGTAACCTGCACATGTAACTTTTTCCTCCTGTAATGCACCGTTTGGCTTACTTTTGTAATGCTCTGTTTGCTTCCTCTTGCTTCTTCCAAGGGACTACTTTTTTTCGGTAAATTTTTTAAATAATGTATATTTATTACGTTTATATAGCCTATGTCCATCTGCACACCCTGACAATTACAACAATGTATCGGGTGTGTGGATTGGCGCTGTGGTTCCCGAGTTTACCCGCCTCAAAAGTTCAAAGTTCTTCCTTTATAATAGTAGTATAGATAGATATGTATATATGTATATGCATAGATATATGTATGTGTATATATATAAATATATATACATATATTATATATATGTATGTATATGTGTGTGTGTGTTCTGTCTTTGTGTGGAAGGTATTTAAGCTTTATGAATGACAGTTGTTTCCCCTCATGGTCCTACAGGATTTCTGATCATTCATCACATTGTTTATGTTTGAGTTATGATTAAGTCAGGGAGAAAATTAATTTACACACCGTAATTTGCATTACTTTACGAATTTTGTATTACACTTTTTTTGCGAAATTCCCCAAATTACGCCATGTCATGTGAGTATGCCTCATTCACGGGAAATCTTAGCGGGGGAGTGCAGTAACATGAACCAGAACACAAGTGGGGTTTTTCGAGGCACTTGTGTTTTATGCACCATTCTTGCAACAGAAAATGCATCATGAAGTCCAAAATGGACCTGAGGTCCCAAATGGTGCACAAACACCTGGTTTGCATTTCTTGTAATTACATATAATTTCACTTATTATCCAGATTTTGTGCACGTTTAGACAAAAACAAATTACGCAAATTGTGCACAACAGTGAAAATGAGGTTTACTAGGTAACTCAAATGCTATATGTTTCTATGATGCTATATGAACTCTCTAGTGGATCATGGGCCTTGTATGCACTCTTGTAAACTACTAAATAAGTAGACAAATCAAAGAGGACAAAAGTGCCACTAACTGATCTTTGTATGGATTGCCACAGAGTATCACATGGTACAACCAGGGCTACAAAGATTGCAGTGAGTACTTGCTGCTGGGAGTAGGAGTGCCTTCATTTTCTGAGTGCTTGGTAATGGTATTAGATATTATGAATTCTATGTCATGACAGTGCACCTGGGGAATTCTGGGTAGGGTTGTGTGAAGCTGAAAATACGTTTTTACGTGGCCTTTTCATATTTGCTGCAACCCACTCCAATACTTTTTTTACACAGATTGAAGTTTGCACTCATGCATGAAAAACTGTACTTTTATAATGTTTTAAAAATCCCACGCTCTCTGTGCTACCATTTTGTATTGAAAGGTACTAGCAGGTATCTTTCTTTCTTCAGAGCTGATAAAAAGTCATGCATGGTGTGCACTCCCTTAGGAAATGCTGACCATGAAATGAGAGGGTAGGAAGACACGGTCTCATGCTGCTTGGGGCATGTTGTGTTCCATGTATGAGGTGAAGCCACGCTTAGGCATAGAGAGAGTGAAGGAAGTAAACGGGGTTAAGATCCTTGGAATCCATGCTTACGTAGACAACCCCGCTGTTGTTGTATTCTAAAGGGCAGTGATCGCCGGTCTCCGTTATTGACTTTTACGTGGGAATTGCCTGTCTGTTTATGTTCGGGAGACAGTAAAACATGGCAATTCTCCGGATTTTAATCACATCAGCATGTTATCAGTGAGCTGGTATCTTATCTTCTTGCTGAGGAAAAAGATACATAAGGTCAGTTCTTCAGAGCCCAAGGTGAAAGAACCACCGGAAATGCAAACGCACAAAAATGTAGCAGGATCTGAGAAGCACGAATGGCGGCAACGGGAGGAAGAGGCTGGAAATGGATATATGTTCCCGGCATCTTAATAGGCCTCTATTGTTTTGTGGGAATTTCAGCGTGTTTTTCAGCCCCGGTGTATGGAGAACAAAGGAGTTTTTGAGCGAGGATAATAGAGGCTTGTTCACTATAATGAGCAACAGTTGAGAGGTGGGGAGTCGGCGGCAGAGCTCAGCGGCGGCCCTGCGCGGGGCCGCGGGAGGGGGCGGGGGGAGGCGGCCCTCGCTAGGCCTAATGAAGACCAGTTGAGAGGTTTTGGCCTGGCGGGGGTGACTCCGGCCGCCTCCCATTGTCTCAGGCCAGTCCCGGGAGACAGGCAGCCGAGCCTTCTTTTACTAGACGGAAAAAAAGAGAAACAACAGCCATATGAAACATGATTAGGTTCATCTGTCAGCATGATGGCCCATGACCTCGCAGACCTCCGCAGCTCTGCCCTTTGACCTTTGGATTTGACCTCTTCATAAAGGTTCTGCTGTTCAGCCAGAAGTTGCTATTGACTACCTGCCAAGGGGCACCTGCTTAAAGGAGCCCCTGAGAAATTAAAACCTCCTCTCCAATGGTCCGCTGGGGACACTTTAACCCACCCCCCACCAGCTTTGAATTTGAGCGAAACAAATCTCGGAAATGACGTACCAAGAGCCGGGTCTCTAATCTTTGCTGCTTTATTCCTGCAGGGACAGTTCTGCACGGCGGCCTTGGGGAATATGTCAGCATGTCTTGCAAAAAGGTGCTATCAAAGAACTCTGCCTCTACATGTGAACAGCATGCTACGTGCAGTCCAAGGCTCGCTTGTCTCATCTAAAATCTGGCTGACCTGGCTGGGGGCATTATTTTACTCATGAAAGCTGAGAGCGCTGTAGTGTTCAGACTTGCTAAACTGTCAGAACTGCTCTTTTCCTTCATTGCAACCACATTTTGTCAAAAATCTACATACATTGCTCCATGATGACAGCAAGAACCAATTCTTCTATAATGGGGCATTTGCTGCCTAGTTCATGAACCTGATTGCTTCTGTTTAATGAATTATGTCATAAGGAATACTTTTCAGAACTGGGAGCACAGCTAGCCCATTTCATGGGTTGCTGGACCCTGGCTGGCATGAATTCATGAAAAAATACACGCTGGTTGGCAGTCTTCCAGAATTATCATAGCTTGACTAGCTGGTTTCTGACAATATCAAACCATCTCTGCCTGATTTCCAGAAATATTAGACACTGACTGATCAACATTCAGCATACGCAGAACCTAGGTGTCAATCATTTGATATTATAAGCCATCAGATATATTGGACAGCGATTGATGGCATCTAGCATTATTTGAATCTTACTAGCCAGATTGCAGAAATATCAGACCCTGGCTGTGAGGCTTCCAGCAATATCAGACTTTTACAGGCCAGCTTCCAGAATGATTGAACCGTGATTAACTGATCTCTAGTAAAATCAGTCCATAACTATCAGTCGTCCACAATATTAAACAATGTAAGACAGCATTCCAGCATAAACAGACCCTGGCTCACAGAATTGCAGCATAAGCAAAAACAGACCCCTGTTAATAGGCATCAAACAATTTCAGACCCTAGCAATCAACCTTGGAGCAGTATTGAACCCGGGTTGGCTGACTCCCGGCGTTATCTGGCCTTTATTCGTTGGATTGCAGTAACATCTTACTCGAGCTATCAGACTTCCATCATTATTAGACACAGGATGGCAGGTGTCCTGCATTTTCTGACCCAACAAGATGACTTCCAGCAAAACTATATCCTGACAAGCGTTCTTCTATCAATGCAAGTTATTATGTATTTTATGACTATGTGCTTTTTATGATTCGTTATGAATCGAAATAAAGTTGTTTTGAACTTGAACTATCAATGCAAGGCAATGGATGACAGACTCTCTGTACTTATGAAACCATCGCTTGCTGACATCCACGAATAACAGGCCCTTCTGACCGAATCCCAGTAACATTAGGCCTTGGATGGGCAGATTCCAGTAGAATTAGATCCTGGTTGGCAGACTTCCAGCTTTACCTGACCCTGACTGGCGTGGTTCCAACATCATCAGACACTGGCTAGCAAGCTTCCAGCAAAATCAAATGCTGACTGAACGGATTCACGACTGTCAAGTTTTCAGCGAGAACGAACCTGACTGACAGACCACCAGCAATATCACCTCCTTGCAACAAGGCTTCTAACAGCATCAGTAGGATCAGGAGGTCTAGGACTTAGAGTATTTGGAGTAGCAGGATTTATAAATGAGATCAGGCAGAACGAAATCTTTCAGTTCCCCATGTTATCCGACTCAAACACACTGTGGTGCACTCCAGGTTTTGTGACACGCTCTTGAAATGCAATCCATTAAAAAATTCATAAGGATTGGTGCAAACATTCCCATATATCGAATTCTTTTTAAAAAAAAAGCTTTTATTTTTGTTTTCATGGGTTGAACTTAACAACAAACACATCATGAATACACGATACAGCTTAAATATCAGTCTATAGCAATTTCGAAGGGAAAATATTATAACAACATGTCTTATGAAGGTGAGCATGTAAACGGGCTCAGACTCCGGCTGCATATGAGCAGGGAGGGTCACAATTATATTACTGACAGACACCAACAGTAGGGTCAAACATTACAATATTCAAGGCTCTTCCCCCGATCTTCCCAATAACATTCCCGTTTTCTCCTCCTTCTCCCCTACCTCCAAACCATAATATTTTATCCAAGGAGCCCATATCTTCCGGAATTTCCATATATTGCATTTTTGGTTGTTTGCCTGGTCTTCCGAAGTGTTAGGTTTTTGCACCGATGTAGGTACAGAGCGCACTCTTCGTAGACACTAAATTTGATTCTCATCCATAAGGGGTAAAGAGTAAGGCCAAGGACCATCTGTAACAGGTTCACAGAACATTTTAGTTGCATTCTTGGCTGACAGGGTGAGGATATGCCACAGAAACTCCCAGTCATCCAATTTGGTGGAACTTGTTGAAAAGGTGAAAATGAAGCCGAAAGTAAGGATGTAAAAAGGGGGAAATGATGGACAGAACGAAGGAGGACGAAGGGAAGAAGAAGTGAAGGGGTAGAGGAATGGGTAGAGGGGAGTAAAGGAAGGTTGCATATGTGTAAATAAACAGGGGAGGGGAGATGCTAAACTTCACCCAGGCTGGGGCTTGACTTCAGGATTCTTGGATGAAAAGACCTGCTGCTCATTTACAAGAGCACACCCTAAGTATATAAACCATAAGGCACTGTGCATTTCTTTGACACATCTTTGAGATCCAATATGATAATCACATGTTATTGATTATGGGATACCCACTGCACGTTTTAACTCCTTATGGACACACACGCTCACTAAAATCCACTGCATGCACACACACAGGCATGCATTTATGCACACACACACACACACACTGCCGTGTTTTCCCCAGATGCTTGATTGTAAGGTGAAACTCCACCTGTTATGTACTGACCAAGGTGCCTAGGAGGGACCCCAGACAGAAAGTTTGTTCTCCAAACCATTTTTAATTCTCTTCGGAGACTTGGCCAAAGTGCCAAGGCCTAGCTCCTGGGTGGCGGTGTGACACTTAACGTGATTTATGTTATCTCCGTGCACACCTCGACCTCTCTATAATGTTTAATTACAGTTCCTTTTGGCGCAGTCCTTGACGCACTGTGCCTCTCAGTGCCTTTATATGCAATGTAATAGTGTGATAGTGCTACCACAAAGGACGCGCTCCTTTAACTTGAAACTGGATGGTTTCTTCACTCTCTATTGATAGGAGTATTCAAAAAATCATCAGAAGATTGACTTTGATGTGGATGCGCGCTTTTTATTGAAACATTTTATGTCATCCTTTCCAAGTTATTCGAAATTATAGTTTCAAAACATCAATTCTTAGGTGCGTTCCGTTATTCCCAATGCATTTCGGGTCAAACAAGTAACCCTTCATCAGGGGTCTGTGGAGGAAATATACTGGACCTTAGCATTCAAGTACTATATATACGCAAACACAATGTACAGACTATCATGCAAAATCGTATGACTTTAAATAACATTAACAAAACAATATAAAAATAGTGATAATTCATCGGTGCTATAATGACAACACCTGTTATCTATGGGATGTGTATGTACTATGGTAAGGTATGAATTAATTATACCGAATGTTCACATGTGGTGACTCGTAGTTCAGAAAACCGAAGTGACTGGGGTTAAGACGCTAGTAACAAATTAGGGATAGCAGAGAATATCTGCAGGGCAAAGTTTCAAATGGCCACGGTACACGGGGCCGCTAGAACGGGACGTAGTATAAAACGGAAGGTCACACACTGGGAAAAAACTGACTTAAAAGTATGCTGGAGTGTACTTACTCGTCGAAATGCGCTTCACTCGTTCATTTCCGGGTGCCGGATTAGGTGAATGGACGTGAAGCCAATCAAGGGGCTTCTTCTACGGTAGTGCAGAGTCACGTGACGTGGCGTCACACGATCAGTATGTGAACGATATGAGAGGGACAGGCAAATTGTATCCGTGTTGGTAATAATAAATGGTTAACCCTATAAGAGTGCTGCAGTGATACTTGTCAAGTGTACAGAACGCTGTGATTAAAATTCGCGGGCCGGACGCTTTTGTGTTTACGCGTCTCCTAGGTTACGGGGAGCCGCGTTCTGATAGGGTAACTGTTGCTGAGCTCCGATCACGTGGTATGGCGTGTCGGGAAAAAGATGAAGTCTACAACATGGGTGAGTTTGGAAGCCACCTGATTGATCGGTATGCGGTGTATACAGTATAGGTGTACCATGGTGGTGAATGAGTCTAACGAAAAGGTTGTCAAAACTCTAGCACTTACAATAAATGATATCATGAATACCTCCTATATGCAAAATATATAAACAAAATAAATGAACAAATACATTAGTTGCAAAGTTAATGTCATGTAGAGAATCTGAATTGGAGTCAGAAGGGCCTGCGGCCATAGCTGTGCAGATGATACATAAGTAAAAGATCATAGAAAACATGCAACTTCAATCCTGTCGTTCAACCCTATTGGCTGTAGGGAATTTAGTTCTGTGATCCAGAAGAATTCTGCTTGCAATCGCTGTTTAACAGGATTCATGTCGTAGCGATGTGGGAGTATCTCCAGTATTGTGTATTTCAATTGCGAAATCTGATGGTTAGCTTCAAGCCAATGCATGGCTATTGTAGATTTTTTGTACTTTGTTCGTATGCTGCTTTTATGTTCAGTTATTCTCACTTTAATTTTGCGTTCTGTTTGGCCGACATATATTTTTCCACAGGGGCATTTTATTGCATAAATCACGTTTTTAGAGTCACATGTTCCTGAATAATGCAACTCTATTTTATAGCCTTTGGTTGGGTGCATGAAGATATTGCCAGTTATTGCATTATTGCAGTGGATGCAGTTTTGGCATCTGGCCATCCCTTTATACTGTATTTTTGTCGCTTTTTTGGTGGTTAAAATCTCTCTCAGGTTTTTGGATCTTTGAAAAGCGAATGTTACATGTTCACTGTAAAGATTTTGTAAATCAGGTTCAGATTTGATTAAATCCCAATGTCGGTTGATGGCTTTTTTGATCTTTTGTGCTTCTGTCGAAAATTTCAACACGCACACAGTTTTTTGTGCTGGGGTTTGACTTGATGTCTTGAGTAGTCTTTCTCCAGATAATTTTTCAACTTTTTTTAGAGATTCCTCTAGAACCTCTTTTGGATATCCTCTTTGTAAATATTGTAATTGTTGCTCCTTTAGCGATGTCTTTAAAGTGTTAACATCTGAAGTGATTCTTTTCAGCCGAATGAATTGTGATGTGGGTAAATGTTTTTTCAAGGTTTCAGGGAGAAAACTCTGAAAGAGCAGACAAGAATTCCGGTCTGTAATGTTTTTGTACACATTGGTGTGAAGTTGATGATTGGTGATTGTGATTAGTACATCTAGGAATGATATAGATAACTAATTGACTGTGTGTGTAAATTTGATTCTAGGATTGTGGTTGTTCAATGTGGCTATGTTAGCGATGAGTTGGTCTTTGTTGCCTTTCCAAATCAGGAATATGTCGTCAATGTATCTTTTGAATATGACCAAGTTATTGGTCCAATCTTGGTTGTGTAGAATGTAGTCGGTCTCAAACTTGGACATGAACAGATTTGCATACGAGGAGGCCCCCCCAAAGCCCATTGAGGTACCATTGCATTGATTGTAGTAGTTGGTTTTCCATTCAAAATAGCTATGATAGAGTGAAAATTGTATAAGCTCCATTAAAAACACTTTGTTGAGCTCACAATCTTCGTCTCTTAACAAGCTCCACTCGAAGGCCTCCAGACCTTCACTGTGCGAAATTGAGGTATACAGTGCTACTACGTCCACTGTGCAGACCCAGTGCTCTGCTTCAGTGTCGAGTGTAATAGTTTTGAGTAGATTGAGGAATGCCGTTGTGTTTTTAATGTAGGTTGTACATTTTTGTACGATGGGCTGCAGGTACCAGTCAACATATTTACCAATACTTTCAGATATTGACCCACATACTGACACTTTGGGTCTAAAGGGTGGTTTACATGCATCTTTGTGAATCTTTGGTAATATATATAGTCTCGGTCTCCGAGGAAATTTGGTGTCGAGGAATTTGTGTGTTTTCTCATTGATCCACTTCATTTCTAGTGCGTGGTTTAAAATTAGTGTTAGGGTTTTTTGATACTCTTCAGTAGGATCCGAATCTAGGAGTATGTAGGTATCTTGATTGTTCACATGTTCGTTTACACTGGTTTTATAGAATGTGGTGTCCATTATAATTAAAGCTCCTCCTTTGTCGGCTCTTTGAAAGGTCAGTTCTTGATCATTGGCCAAATTTTTCATCGTACTCCATTCTTTCTTAGACAAATTCTTTCTCTCAGGTTTTGCAAAGTTGATCTTTTGTATTTCAGTAGTTACGGATCTTTCGAAAGTTTCAATGGTTTTGTGTGAGTATGGTGCACAAAAATTGCTTTTAGTGCTTTTAGGTTAAATTCTTTCATGCCAGTCCCTGCAGTATCCTGCGCGTCTTTGAAAAAGTATCTGAGTTTCAGTGTTCTGAAGAACTTGAATAAAGCAATTTCAGTTTCTAGCAGATTTGTATTATATGTGGGGACAAAAGAAGTTCCTTTATTCAGCACTGCCATTTGTGCCTTTGTCAGATGTTTAGTGGATATATTGATCACTAGGTCATTTTCGTTGTCTTTTGACTTCTCGTTCTTTTTGCTATTTCTTCCTCCGTTTCTTCTGCCCCTCCTGTTGTGGCGATAGGTGGTGCATTGGCAGCAACAGTTAAGCCAGCTATGTTACAATACAATGATCAAACGTGCAGTAAATATATCAGCTGCAGCCCCTGCAAGTAAGAGCAGTGGGGCGATGGAGCTGGGTGAGGGGGGGGATTTCGACAGACAACGATGTGGGAAAATGAATTATTTATTTAATTTTCCCTCGTGGTTGTCTGTTGAATCCCCCCCAACCCAGCCCCACCGCTCTTACCTGCATGGGCCTTGGCTGAAATATAAATGTCCTTGGCCGTCACCTACCCAGTCGGCCTTTAGACAGACTTATTTAGTCTCTCCCTGTTGTCTCTTCCCCTATTCCCCCCTTCTCTCCTTTCATGCCCCGCCCCTCTACGCTCCATTTATTTTGCCCTCCATGTTTCTTTAATTGTTTTTCCCATTGAGACCGAGCTTTTTGGGCAATGCCCGGTGGAGCTACCTGATAGCTATAGAGAAGATGGGTTTTGGGACTTCCCCTCGACCGTCACCTACCCAGCCGGACTTTGGACAGACTTTCCTTTCGTCTCTCTGCCGTATCTCCCTCCTAGCCCTTTACCCTTTCCCCCTTCCCCTCTACACTTCAATTATCTCGTCTTCTATGCTCTTGCAATTGTTTTGTCTAGCAACTGATGTAAATTGGAACGGATTTAATCTTGTAATGTAATTTTTGTTGAACCTCATGTAAAGCGCTCTGATGCCTCCGGGTCTAACCAGCGCTATATAAAACTCTTGAATAAATAAATAAATAAATAAGTCTTTAATCTCCAGCTCTACCCATGCAAGAAATAAGTTCAAAGAGATATTTGCAGCAGGGTGATTATTCCATGGTTTACTGACTGAATCAACTGCTGTATTGTGACACTGGACCGAGGGCAACTTTGTAGCCTACTGTAGCTCGGGGTCAGTCTTTAGGTACAGAGGGAAAAGGCCACAGGGCAACATGCCACTGCCACACAGTTTGTTTGGAATATAAAAAAATGCAGACACGACTTACTGAAGTCGAAATTCATCTCCGGAGATTTAGCCACGCTTTCGGCTTTCCAAAGACTAGCTTGGACTGCATATGATGTGCATTCTGAACCCAGCAACACAAGATGATGGACAAAGTGCAGAAAAATTTCAAACACTCACCACCAGTCACAGATCTGGGTTGAATACGTCGTTCTTTTGCTCACTATGACACCCCAGTAAGGACTCAGCCATATGCAAATCAGTCTTGACCCTGCTTCCCATGGGAACAGTCTAGCCCAAATTGCCAGGCCAGATCCTCCTTGGAAGGGAAACAAGCATCCTGGGACCAGTTTCTGGATATCACCCTTCATCAGCCAGGCTAGCTTGAAACCAGTGGCACAAAGCGAACAAGGGACCAGTGTCAGGGCATTCCCTAGCCACTTAGGGAAAACAGCAAGATGATGGACAGAGTGCTGAAACATTTCACACACTAACCCCCAGTTACAGATCTGGGTTAAATCCATTGTTCTTTGACTCACATGCTACCCCAATTTAGACTCAGCCGTATGCAAACCAGTCTTGACCCTGCTCCCCATGGAAACAGTCCAGCCCAAATAGCCTGGTCAGGTCCTCCCTGGACCAGAAACAAGCACCCTGGGACAGGTTTCGGGGTATTACCCCTCATCAGTCAGGATAGCTTCAATTCAGTGGCATAGGGAGCAAGAGACCCACATCAAGCCAGGCAGGAGAAAACATTTAAAGAGTTCCCTTCCTGTTGTTAAAGGCTCATACCCAGTTGAGCTTCATTGGTGGACATGTTTTATTTCCCTTAGTCAGGATAGCAGAAAAAGGAGTAGGGAAGGAGCAAAAGAGAGTGTACATTGTTCTCCCAGCTGCTGGGGTGGAGCTATAGTAAGTTGAGACACAACAGAAGTCTATAGAGGGAGGCTGCCGCTACAAGGGGGATACCTTGTTTCATGTATACATGAACTGACTTCTCACAAATACAGTCCTGTTCCACAATACGATTTGTCACTTTTAATAGGAAGCGGGCTTCATTAGACATCACCGCTGGGATGCAGCTGTGATTTACATGCAAAGATTATCATTTCATGACCATCAGTCAGTAATGTTAAATTAATGGTGTAGAGGGCAGTGTTCCATCAAGAACAAAGGTTTTTCCCAGCTCAAGTCCAGAGTTAAGCTAGGAAACATGGGAATGTTTTACAGGTGGTCACTTAAAGATAGGGGTGTTTGGACATACCATACAGAAAAGTCTACTTTTAAGAAACAATAAAAAACAAGGATTGGCAAAAGCAATAGGTTTGTTTTTTGTACGGTGTGCTATTTGATTTGCCAATGTATGTGTGTGTACTGGCGATCAAGAGCAAAGAAAAGCTTCTGTAAGCCGGATGCTACAGGAAAAAAGGTTCATTTTTTTACCATATAATTTGATGTGCTTTTGTCATTCTTTGGTAGCCAGTGCACCAGGGGTGCTTGCTGACTATAAAATAGCACCACATGTAGTGCAATGGACTGAGGTTGGAGGACACACCCAAACAGCCAATAGAAAAATAGTGAGACTCTGATTCGCTGTGCCAAGATGTGACTGACAGTGGATTATGCCTATGATAAAAAAAAGACTGACCCAAAGCCCTTTAAAGTAAACATGGAATACAATATGGTTGTCTTAAATGGTGCCAACGTCATACAGGTCAAAGCTAAAGACGGCAAACTAGGTCACCTTTTCAAAAAGGTGCAGATTTTTCCCCTTGCACATACTCACACATAAACACACGTACAACTATGTGGGTGGACATCACTGAATCCTCTGTTAGACAAAAATAGGAAAGGCAGATAGTGTTGCCCATGCAAGATTGCACATCGCATTACTCCTAAAATTTCGGGAACTGCAACGGAATTCAGACGTTCCTGTCTTCAAGTCCTTCTCTTCACTGACAGGGTTAATGTATTGAAGTCCATGCATCTTTCAGTGCTTTTGCATTATCAGCTATGATTGTTTAGTGCTTAGAAGCTTTTATTCTCTGCACAAGGACATTTGCTTCACTAATGCTCATTTACGCATCTCGTGCCCAGTCTGCCTTTCTTATACAGATCCTGTTTGTCTTCGTTGTGCTGGGCCTCTTAATAGTAGGTGCTCCCTGTGCTCTGCCTTATGATGGTAGAGACAGGGGACAGCCAGTCTGCTTGGCAGTGGTCCTTGTCTCGCCGCTTATTTTGCCTGAAGCCCTGCCAAGCCGCAAGGCACATGCTGGAAAGTCCAAAGTACTCAGCACTACTTCTGGTGCCCCAGGTTGGCAGATAGACTGTCCTGTCCACACATCAAGACCTTGTCCACAACTGTGTGTTGTACACAGCCTCAAAGCCCTCTGGAGAACTAATGCCTATGGGTGTAAACTACAAACAGAGAAATGGCATGGGAATAGATGGGAGGCGTGGGGCATGGTCTTTGTTCAAGGGATGGTGCACCCTGGTCACATTGCTTAATGTGCACAGAGTGAACCTTATGACTGATGGTAGCACACTTTACCTGATTCACTACACTTTGAAAGAAGCTGAAAAATAAAAAAAAAGCATGTTTAACATAATTGCATGGATTCAATGTTTATGTCTTGCACCGGCCGTTAACCCAAAACCAGTAACACACAACTTTGGCCGGACTAGAGGTGAATCTTTGCCAGAGGTGTCAAGCGAGATCATGCTTAGTACTCCGGTGCCAACAGGCGTGGGAACATGGGAGTAAGGCTTTGACGCCACAGGAACCACAAGGAAAATGGTTACCTGCCAGGGAAAATTGGGCACCAGCTCTCACCTCAGTGGCACGCTATTTGGCGAAACCAAGGAGTTACCTATAACAATCAAGCAATCTAAATATATTTTATTGCCTTCTGGAATGCCAAGCGAGGCACTGAGCTGTGTTTATGGGGGAGCCTACTTGATCAGCAAGGAAGAGGGCAGGGTGCCATGCTCAACAATTAAAAGTTGGCTAGGGAAACCGTCTTTGTGACGCCGCCTTCTCTATTTACACGTTCCAGTATCTTGGCTGGCAAGGCTTTCACCTCAGATGGAGTGAGCAGGTGTTTCAAGGTTACCTCCTTAAGGTGTAGCAGAAACATAGATCAAGGAAGTCCTGGAGGCATTGGGTCATCTTCGTCAATGAATGCCAACAGTGAGCAAGCTCTTCGTTGTTCTCTCAGACTAACCATGGCTACTTATATAGCTTCACTGACGTAGGCAGATATTTTGCTCCTTTCAAGTCATAGAGAAACATCTGATTGACAAGCCCCTCTGAATGATGTATCTCAACCTTATGTCGTTCTGATCACTGTCCCTTCCCTTCTGGCATATACCTAGTTCAATGCAAAACTTCATAAAGGATTCTGAGCATTATTGCACATAGATCTGTGGTACTATCTGTTGGGTACATGCTTTGTGTGTGTGCACTTATTTGTGTGTACTAGATTCTATGTATGCATTCTTGCACGTGTATTTATGTGCTTGCCTCCTTGTGTGTATGATTGGGTTTATATTTATATGTCTGTGTGTGTGTATGTGTTAATGTACTTGCTTGCTTCTCTGGGCGGATGCGTTTGAGTTTGTCTGTGTAGGTGTGAGTGTTTGCATGTGCGTTTATGTCTACCTTTGCACTCTCTCAGTACATTCAGCCCTTACTTGAGTGCCCTTGCCTCCTGTTCCACTGACGTTGCCCCCAGTGTGTTCAATGGGATGAAAGAGATGTGGTCTCAAAAGGGATGTGGTCATCGACGCATAACTTGGAATTCTTTATGAGAAGCGTAGTCTATGTAATTTAGGGCATGGTTTAAGACATGTAAACTAATATTCTGTACCTCACATAGCATGCCATCGGACCGGTAGTTAGAAACGTCTATGTGAGTTTCCAGTTATTGCATTCAGGCATGTCACACAACAACAAACACATAAAAAATCCAGACCTGTTGACTTTAGTATTGTTTGCTTGCAATACCAGATTAGTGAGTAACAGCAATGATATTTTTGTTAGTAATTAGAATGGCAAATAAATGTTTTAATTCGCAAAATATGAGACTGTGAATTAAACAAATACAAAAATCCGTAGAAGAGGGAATGGTTATTGGGGTACCTCGATCACTCCTGTTCTACCACTTTCCTCTGCAATCTCTCTCTCTCCGTTAGACCTTGCTACTTTTTCCATCTTTCTGAAATCCTCCATCTGAATATCCCATGTCATCTCCATTCTCATCATCACTGTCTTTACACTATGTATTTCTGCTTGTACGTCCTTGCATCACATTCCCTTCACCATTCTCTCTCTCAATCTGTCTGTCTCTCACTCTCTCTCTTTCTCTCTCTCTCTGTCGCTCTCTGTCGCTCTCTGTCTCTCTCTGTTTCTCTCTGTTTCTCTCTCCTCATCTGTAATCAATCCATGTTCGTATCTTTCTAACACTGTCAACATTTAAACAACTGAGTATGCCCCCTTCACACTGCATATATATATGACCATCACTCTGCATGCTGTGCAAAGAGGCCAAGGGCTGGATGAGTTGGAAAAACTTTATGACCTGCTGAGAGAAACATGCCTTGCCATCAGCCTCTTCTCCAGGGCTCCCAACTATGTCACGACATGAGCACCCACCCCAAAACCACTAGTGGCATACAGGTAAGGCAGGGGGAGTCGACAGAGAGGGTTTTATTTATTTTAGTCTCCCTATTAAGTCGTCTGTCGACTACCTCCCCCACCCAGCTCCACTGCCCCACGTCCCACCCCCCAACGGCGCTTACCTGCACCAGCTGCGACTGCCACAACCTGACCTCACCCAGAAACCTAGCAGCGATTCAGTTCACAATATGCACCATACAATTCTTACGTTGCATGAAAAATAATCTACAGAAGCACAACATGTGGAAAAATAAATATTCTTATGGAACGAAAAATGAAGAGAAAAATGTGAAATGTTAACAGGGATTGCTTTGCCGACATGGATTACCTTAAGGTTTTACAGTAATTTTTAAGAAATGGAGCCTTTTTTTGGCTTGTAAAATTAAGGAGAGGACTATAGTGCCCGGTTGTGACCTGTTTCAAAGTCAGTTTCTAATTACTGCTGGGTCTGAGCATCGGGAAGACACAATCCACCTAAAGTATGGTTGTCCCCCTACAGGTTGTCTTGTCTTTTGTGCAGAAAAATTGCTCTGGGGTCTTCGATAGAGGTGGATGTAAAATTAATGTAGACTACTGTCAGATGTTTTACACTGGCATTCTGCTCAGGAACAGAACTATGCTTGGGACTTAGAATATTAGTAGTTAAGGACTGAGTCACCATACCACCTCAGTACAATGAGTCGGACTATCTATAGTGTCTCACTTGCCCTCCTACTCATTATCAGCTGAACAAGTGAATTGATACCTTAAAACACAACACTCCTGACCCTCTCTGGGATTGCACTAACAGGACACTCCCTTTCGCTTACACACTTGTACTCGTCCACAATAAGATATGAAAGAGACATGAAGGAAGCTTGAAATGTTTATTTAAACTGTTGTGCTCTAAAATGCAGTATGCAGGACACAATCAGAAAACAATTGCCTAGCAAAAATGCCATCAGCATTGTCAATAAACCATATATTATGAAGAGCCCTGTCATCGTATAAGACAGAATAGCCTAACGCCCTCCCCTTCTAAAGAAGCAAACTGATTATACAACACAGATCTCTGGGTTTAGCAGCTGACCCCATACCTTGGCATACACAGATGGATGGTCTACATCTCAGATACAGCCGTGATCTTCTCCCAGGAAACATTGGTCTCTCTCTGTGTGTTACCTTGCTGCACATACCTATATGACAAGGTTCACATGTTCATAAACAACAGCTGCGTTTATGTGTTGTGTCTAAGTGTGAGTGCCTGACCAGAACAAAATAACAAGGGATATTGTTGTTTGAACTTGTCTGTGGGTCAGACTAAATCCCTGGAAAAAACAGAACGAGAAAAAAACTGCAGGTTCTGTGTGAAAATATAATGTAGCACAAAGCAAATGTGTTTATGTAGTGACATGCAAAGCTAAAGCAGCCTGCGTCATGCACAGGTAGGCTAACATAAAGAAAACCACAATGGGCCCTGTATTGAACACATGACAGTACGAGGTGAAGTAGGATTAATTGGAGTGGGTGGGGAAATGCAGCATGCTGCCATAGCTGATCTGTGAGACCTGCGCTGGTTTTAGGAGTGACAATGGGCACAAATGGATTCAATACATACCAGGTGCTCGACTCAGCCCAGCATGAGTCATGTGGAGCAGTGGCTGGTGAGCACCTTAACACCCCAGAGATGGTAGGCATCAGGACAGGGGAATGATTGATAAGATTGTGAGTAAAAGAAGGGAAGGTTGTAAGATGTCTATTTGCGATAAGGAAAGTGAAAATGTGGAGTGTTATGGAAAGAGAGGAATCTGAGCAAACAAGAGAAGTGTGAGGGGGTAAAAAGTGAGTATATGACTGGACTAAGTAAGATCAAGAGGGGTGTGAGCTAGATGAATCTGAGAAAGAGGAATCGGAGAGGGGATCCAGTGTGTTCCTGTGTAATCCTGTTGAATTGAGAATGGATTTAAAACTGAGCTGCTTGCATATATTTATGCTGATCTTCATAAACCACCTCTACAGGCATATCTGAGATAAGGAGTATGAGAGGTGAAGAGCAGCAGCAGTTCTGGAGGGCAGGGATTCAGGAAACCGTCCCCAGCAGGTTGTTCCTACATGGCATGTTTTGTGCTTCATTATGCATTCATGTAGTGAGACTAATCTATGTATTTATATCTGATATTGTCACTCCATGTGCTTTTCCCTAAGTGGTGGCATGGCTTCCACTGTGGCCTGGTATACAGAGTATTGGTGTCTCAACAAATGTACTCTTTTCAGATCAAAATGGCATCCTTAAAAAGTGCTCTATTCATATTGGCTGCTTTGTTTCTTCCAGCCATGCAAATGTACTTCTGGGAGAGGGAAAACAATATGGCATTGTGTCTGTCTGCCATGTTTATCTTACTCCTCTCATACAGGGCTGAACATTCAACCATTAAACTAGCCCCAATCAGCACCTGAGGACTCACCATCCCACTATCTATGATCCTATCACACCAAGGAATACACTGCCACCTCGCTGCTTTTCCTTCATAAAGATTTACGAGTTTGGCAAGGGAATCGGGAAGAACATCAAAGGATATGATAGAGAAATAACAGAGGCGATAAAGCCAGACACCGCAATATGGAAAGGAGAAAGGGGATCGGATCATTGGAAAACAGGGCTTCCTCCACAGGTTCATTTGTCTCTTCTGCATTTATTCAGCATTGCCTCACATGTCTTTAGACACATTTCTTTGATATAAGTACCATGCTTCTATTGACCACATTACACAGTTTTACGGGCTCCTGTTACCATGGTAGATAACCTACTGACATGGAAAATTGGTTATCCAAAGACACTTCTTCCACATCCATCTGGTTCCTTGCAAGTCTTCACTGCTCCCTATGTTACCCCGGATCTTGTGTGCACTTTCTTTTTAGTAGGAGTATACACAACAAAGCAACTTAGTTATCCTCACACCATTCATTACATTAGGTGATCCCTTATTTCCCCCCAAAATGCTCAAATTTGACAACTGATTCTCACAATTTAGCTATCTGGCACTCAGGTTCCTTCTTATGTTTCTATGGTTTCGCACCACGATTCTTCATACCTAGGTGTAATCTCCAGTGTCCATTTTGTTTTGCAATTATCAGCCTGGCAATAGTTAATACATAGAAAATGCAGTCTTCTTTCTGCCCCAACTCCCAGTAAAATCATTTTAGGAGTAAGCAAAACCCTTGATTGTTGTATACATGCTATTTTCTGTGAAGTCAAGGCCCATAATTCATTGAGTTTCTGACAACTAACGAACATGAGAATATTAACAGCAGCCTCAGTTAGACATTGTCAGCATTGGTAAGATGTTTCGTACCTTCTACAAAATTTAGAGAGGGCAATGTAGAAATCAAATAGGGCCAGGTATACTTGTCTTGGAAATCTAGTTGGCTTAATGACTTTACAAAACTGAGCAAGGCTATCAGCCAACTCTTGTTCAATCGCACCAACATTTTCAGACTAATTATCTGTTCGTAATCCATCTGTAGGTCTAAAAATGATTTTAGCCCATGATTGTCAAACAAGTCCTATAAATACATAAACCTGGCCCGAAGCCAGGTGCCAAAGTAACGAGATATAAAACATTCTGGCAATTTGAGAATATCCATTAATTTGGGCTCCAGAAATGCAAGTGCAAGCGAGATTTAGCATACTGAAGAGCGATTTTCGAACATGAGCACATGCGAGCGATCCAGCTCAGAGATCTGGTTCTCGAGTAGATTTGCTGCAGCTCAAGTAGATTTCCTACTCGAACGGCAGCAAAATCAACCCAAATAGCATGCATGCTAGCACACCATGTGGTGTCATTCGCTAAGATTTTTCAGAGCTCTTGCATGACTGGCGCTAAATTGCAGCGCAATGTCCATATTTTCCGCTCATAGGCGGAACTCCGCAGCATCTAGCAGAGTTTTTATGTAACTCTGTGGGATTCGTCAGAGTGAAACTCAGCAAGTTCCACCCTAATGCTTACAGTGCAAAGATGGCCTGGGCTAAGCCACCCAAGTGTAGAGCCGTTTCAGTTGCCAGATGGGCTGCAATAGATGATCGTCTTTGCTTTTGGTCTGATGAGGGAAACGGCTTGACCATGAGTGTGTCGTATGACACACAGGAGAACACTGGTAGTAGACCACTGGCACATTTTACTCTATTTCAGTATCTTGGACTGCTGGGGAAGAGTTGCAAAGTAAGAGAGTGAATGAGACCATGCCCCCACTGCATCTACTCCATTACATAGCTGACTAACTACATCACCGGACTACCTGCATCCCTTCATCCCTCACAATATATTAATAATATCTACATATTTTGAAATGTTAAGACTTTTAATTTTTATAAAATATTTTAGAAATTGGCTTATCCAGTAAAATGCATTCACATTGAAATAATTCTCATTGATCAGAATTACAAAATATGGTTTCGGGAATTATCCCCTCGAGATAGATTCATTACAAATACACATGCCTTAATAAAAAGGATAAATAACATTGTGAATAAATACATACACAATATAGTATGGTAAGTTTTAAAATAATATTGTAAATTATTCAAAAATAGAGTAGAGACCAGGCAAAATATTATGAAATTATGACTCTATTAAATAAACAAAAATATTAGCTTTAGGATCATAAATAAATACATTGTAAATTAAATGCATTTTTGTTAAAGTTGGGAATTTAAATCAAATACAAAAAATATTTTAATTAATTAACAACAATTGGAGGAGGAGCTACGCGGGCATCCAAGATGGTCGCGTGAGCAGAGAGCTTCCGAGACCCGCGCCGCCCTCATCGATCTATCCTTCCGATATCCTGGTTACTTTGATGGGCTCTTGAAGTACTACTCGTGCTGATGCTGCCGCACTTTTCAGGGCTGAGATCGGACTTCGGGAACCATTTCTACATCCTAAGTTTTCTGGCCTAGCCCGGACGGGACCGGGGTCTCTGCTGCTCTGGATGGCCGAGCAGTAATTCAACAACAACGGTCGCCTGGCATCTGCTCAACCGGTGGTGTTGTCACTTTCACTTTTGGTTTCCATTCCACCTCCGGGCTGACTACCTAGGGTGCAATCTGCATTCCTGGCTCCGGTAGTCTAACCAGTTTTGCGTTCTGACCATAGCCCTGGGCCGGCAGTCTGCGATTTTTCGTCTAAGGGCTGCTTTGGAGACCAGCGGGTCACTGCCATTTCACCAGGACCGGGAAGACCCATCGGGGTGCTGATTCCAATATGGCGACGAAACCCGAGCTGGAGAAGCGCAGGACAAAAGTCACTAATCGTGGGGGATCAGTCCAGTCTAACGTAATAGATCGTTATACTCAACCAAGAGGCTCCCCCAGCGCTGCTGGCCGAAGTATTGAGGACCCGAGGACGGACCTGGTGGCTACATCGGAGGTGTCCCTTCAAGACCTCATGGCCGCCATTGCTGGGCTCAAGACAGATATGTGTCAACAGTATGAGGCCATTGTGTCCAAGATAGACACGGTGGCGGTTGATGTTACCCTTATTAGAGCTGACTTGGCTAAGACCAATGAGAGGGTCAAAGCATTGGACCTTAAAGCCACCAGTCTGGTTAACGACATGGCGGACGCACAATCGGAGATCGGAAATCTGTGGTCATCGCATGATCTGCTGGCCAGATGTATGGAGGAGTATGATAACAGGGCCCGACGGAACAACATCCGCCTGGTCGGGGTACCGGAGGACAGTGGCGCTGCTTCTATCGATCTATTGGTCGAGGAATTAATTGTGAACAAACTTGCTCCCGCAGGCCTCAGCAAGTTCTTTGCGGTTGAGCGGGCGTTCCGCTTCCCAGGTGGACAGACCAAGCCGGGGGCTCCCCCGAGGCCTATTATTGCTAGGCTATTCCACTTTCGGGACAGGGACGCCATCCTTCAGGCCTCTCGCAGACATGGCCCGCTGAAATTTGAGAACAGCTCCATTTCTATATACCTAGATTTCACTCCTCAAGTGCAGCGGCAACGATCGGGATTCCTGGGAGTGAAACGTCGACTGAGGGACTTAGGACTTAAATATGCGATGCTGTTCCCAGCTCGCCTTCGCATCGAGTATAGAGAACATACTTTCTTTTTTGATCACCCGGACAGTGTTAGCGACTGGCTGGATTCATTGCCTAAGGAGGACACCGAGAGCAGGGGCCCCGGAGGCGCGGACGGAGGTGCATCGGCACAGGAATGACATTTGGGTCCTGAGGTCCGATTCTGGGTCGTAACTATTTGCAGAGTATATTCTATAAGCTTTCACTGTTAGGCCCAGGGGTGGGGCGGGATGGGGTTGTCTCTCCCTTCCTCCTCAGGGGTTCTTTGTGTAGATTTTCTGAAGGGGCGACAGGCACACTGCAGTTTGGGGTGGCTTATGAGTCAGCAGGGGTGCAGGGTGGGGGGTGTTGTAACAGGTTCTTGGTTGGAGGGGTGGGGGGTGGTTTGGTCGATTTTTGTGTTCTATGTTTTGTTTCTCACATGGTACTTTTTCTTCTGCTTGTATCCTTGCTCTGAGGTTCTGGGAGGGGATGGTTTCCTTATAATGGGTGGGGACTTCAATTCAGTGGTTTCGGGCGAGTGTGACCGGCTACCCCCTAGGGTTCTGCCGTTGTCCCAGATGTGGCTGACTGAGCTGATTGAGACTTTTGGGTTAGTGGATGTCTGGCGGATGTTGCACCCCACACAAACTCAGTACACTTTTCCTTCTGGTGCCCACGGCAGCCTCTCGAGGATTGACTATTTTCTGATGCTAACTGCTAACACCTCCTTGGTGCGTGGGGTCCGGCATCTCCCTAGGGGTATTTCTGACCATTCCCCCCTGCTACTTGAGGTTTCGGTGGGAGGCTCTTCTGGAGGTAGGGTCCCTCCTATTCATCCCTGGCACTTTAGGAATCCTCAGCTTCGCTCGGACCTGGTTAAGGCAATTGACTGTTATTTTGATGAGAATGAGGGATCAGTCGCTTCCCCTATGACTTTGTGGGAGGCTTTCAAAACCGTTATACGGGGTTCCGCGTTGTCCCTTATTGCGGCTGATAGGAAGGCCAGGAGAGAAACTGTGACAGTTCTTGAGGCGGAAATTACTACGCTTGAAAGTGAGTTGGGTGGTAATGATACACCTGCAATTTTGCACTCCTTAGCGCTGAAACAGGCAGACTATAGAGCCTTGGTAACTGACGCTGCTAAAGTGATGCGTATGAATCAGCTGGGCCGGCTTTATGATGTGGGTGATAAGGCTAGTAAGCTCTTGGCGTGGTTAGACAAATCTGAGAGACTGAATCGTGTGGTACCCGTAATAACCCGTGATACTGGTGTTTGTGTGACTGATCCGGGGGAGATTGTTGAATGTTTTGTGGACTATTTTCAAACAGTATACCGATCTGTGAGTGACCGAGATGAGGCTGACTCCTGCTTGGTTTTGCGCGATATCGCGCTGCCCTGTGTGTCGGAGGAGGATAGATCAGCTCTAGATGCACCTATCACGGTGGATGAGATCGCTATTGCCATTAGGTCCTTGCGATCAGGCAAAGCAATGGGTCCCAACGGTTTACCTATCGAGCTATACAAGCTGCGACCGGACAAAATGGCAGCCCATCTGCGCACTATGTTTGTTGATGCATTCGAGGCGGGCCTCCTCCCTTCCTACCAGCGTCTTGCTACTATAGTAGTCATCTACAAGGATGGCAAGCCTCGTGATCGATGCACCTCTTATCGCCCCATCTCGTTGCTCAACGCCGAGCCTAAGATTCTGGCCAAGGTCCATGCTAATCGTTTACTGACAGTGATCTGCGACTTGATCCATCCGGATCAGTCCGGTTTTATTCCCCATCGGAATACAGCGCTCAATCTTCGTAGACTCCACAGTGTTCTCGCGAGAGCTGAGACCCTTACTGAACCTGCTGTCCTGGCCTCCCTGGATGCCACGATGGCCTTCGACACCATTGAGTGGCCATATTTGTGGGCGGCCCTTTCCAAGTTTGGTTTTGGCCCTAGCTTTATTGCGTGGGTGCGGCTCCTATATGAACAACCGTTGGCCCAAGTTGTAGTTAACGGCAGGGTTTCTGAATCGTTTACATTGGGACGTGGCACCCATCAGGGGTGCCCGCTCTCTCCACTTCTCTTCGCATTGGCATTGGAACCACTCGCGGTGTGGCTTCGATGGGAGCCCTCGATTAAGGGGATCCAGTGGACACCAGACCTGGAGGATCGCGTCTCGCTATACGCTGACGATATTCTTCTTTATTTCATCTCACCTCAGAAGTCCCTCAACGTGCTCTTCGATGTTCTCACCTCTTTTGGGAAGAACTCCGGGCTCGTTATTAATTGGACCAAATCATGTGTCTATGTTATAGCGGGGGTGCTGCCTCCGCTACCTCGTAGATTCCCGATCCAAGTGGCAGATATTGGCTTCAAATATTTGGGAATTTTCATTTCTATGGACTCCTCAGTGCGTTCTGACCGTAATCTCTATGCTCCTCTTCGTCGCCTTAAGCAGGATGTACGGAGGTGGCGTGGCTTGCCTCTATCTCCACTGGGACGGGCGGCACTTTTTAAAATGATGTCCCTCTCTAGGTTTTTGTATGCCTTACAGAATTTTTTTGACCCTGTTCCCTCCCGTTACTTCCGTGAGGTTGAGGGCCTTCAGAGGCAGTTAATTTGGGACGGACGAGCTCGTATCTCCCTATCTAAGCTCATGCTCCCATGGTACGATGGTGGCATTACCCTGCCGGACATTAGGCGTTATTACTGGGCCTCACAATTGAGTGCGATTAACCACGTGACGTATTCGCCAGGGCCCACTCCCGCTTTCGCTATGGATAAAATCCTCTTGCCGGGCGGCAACTTCAATAGGGCCTTATACTCGAAGGCACCACTCCGACTCCTGACTGGAACTACGAAATGCGCCGTGCGTGCATGGAAGGATGCGACTGTGGCTACAGGTTGGAGTGATAAATTGGCGCGCATGACCCCGTTGTATGACTCTGAGCGGCTGGGCAGCCTGTGGCGGACGAAAGGGTTTGACAGATGGGACATAATCGGTATTAGCAAGGTGGAGGATCTTTGGGCCAGAGGCACAGTTAAGTCCTTTGAGGCCCTGAAGGTAGAGTATCAACTGGACGATAAGGAGTATTTTCGTTATCTTCAGGTGCGTCACGCCCTGCTCTCTGCCTTTCCCCCTGGGATGGAAGTCCCCCAGGCGTCCCCGCTGGAGGATCGTATTCTGGACGGCCATGTGCCGGACAGTACGATTTCTCTAATTTATAAAAAGCTCATTAACACCAGGGCTGATCTTCTGGTGAAACTCAGGGCCTCCTGGACAGCAGATGGCCTCGAATTGGATGACGAGGACTGGCAAATGGCTATTTCCTCCCCCAAGGAGGTGGCTATTCCGGCTTGACTTCGTTTTGTGCAATTGAAGATCCTCCATCGAGTCTATATGACTGGTATGCGTCTTGTTCGGATGGGGTTCTCAACTGATGGGTTGTGTAGGCGTGGCTGTGGTATGGATGGCACCTTTCTTCACATTCTATGGGAATGTCCGGTTATTTCCGCTTTCTGGTCTAGAGTGCATGATGTTATGGGACGAGTCACTGGGGTCTCCCTCCTTCCTGAGGCGAGGCGCTGCCTGCTTAATGTGTGGGAACCTACGGATTGTACGGCCGCTCAGACCTTTTGGATCACCCTGGGCAACATGGTTGCCAAGAGGGATATAGCGCAACTCTGGGGCTCCCACAGACCACCTGGAATAAGTGCCTGGAAAGATAACATGGATTGGTGCATGTTTCGGGAAAAGACAGTATATGAGGCTCGGGCCGTCCCAAGAAATGGGGTAGGATCTGGTCACAATGGAACGAATACCGTGGAGACATCTGTACCCCACCACTTGATTACACCGCTAACATTCCCTCGTCCCCGTAATTGACGTTCCCTTAGACTGGCTACCATTCCTTTCTAATGCTCCTTTTCGCCATCTCCCCGCCCCTTGGAGAACTGTTCTTATTCTTAGAGATTGGTTTCCCCTTTTCCCCCCTCCCATGCTCTAGACATTGTTTTCACCATGTGAGTGTTTCTGTTGTTTGTTTGAACTTCATCAAAATTATAAAATGAAACCTCCGTGATCCTTTTTATGATGTTTTATGCCACTACACCGTAATGAAGCGATTTATGGCTTTGTCCGCAACGTAATGTGGTTGATTACTCCGTCGATTGTCATAGCGGCCGGCCCGATTGGTTTGTAGGTAGACGCTGTGTACTGTGCATTTGATAATAAAGGTTTTCACAAAAAAAAATCAAAAAACATTTTTTTACAACAATTGTGTAGATTATATTTAGGTTAAGTTCAAGAATTAGCGAAAGGTTAATTGTTGGCTGGGGATTTTTCCAAAGGAGACGTCTTTATTACTCTTTAGGATGCCCAGGATATATTTCAGATAGGGGCTAGCCAGTCCCTACAATATGCGGAACTGGAGAATACAGCAAGGAGGTGTTAAGCACCTTTCCAGCTGCACCAGCACAGTCACAGTTGTTACTAGGTGGTATTGTCAGATGGGGGATGGAAAGCACTTGATAGCACTCCTGTACAGGGCCATCAAGGGAGATCTATCTAAGCACTACTCACAGCTTGGCAGGCATGGGAGACAGAATTGGATGAACTGTTTTCTGATGTGGATTGGAATCGAGCCTGTGAGTTGGTCCGTAAGGTTTTGTGTAACAGTAGGTTGAACCTTATATATTTTAACTACCTTTATCGGACATATATCACTCCCTATGCCCTTAGTAAAATCTACCAAACCAAGGAGGCCAAGTTTCACAGATGCTGGGAGGAATGAGCCTATTTCCTACATGTGGCATGGGCATTTAGAGCGGTTATGGCGTACAGGGGAGAGGTAGTGGCACAGATCGAGACAGGTACAAGGCTTATAATACCAGTCACTACGAAGGCATGTTTACTCTGTATGGTGACACAATCTAAAGGCAGAAACATGCCATATAAATTCATGCAACTTGCTCTTCTCTTGGCAGAAAAAAGGGTGGCCATTGGTTGGACTGGTACTCGGACACCCCATGTAGACCTGGGGGTCAGGGGTGATCTGGAGTGGTCGTTGACTGAAGAACAACATATCATGCTGACTAGGTTTGATGATAAAGTCCAGGAGGATATTGAAATATGGGTATTGATACTGGGACATTTTCAGAGCTATGGAGACAGTGGTGATGGGTCAGACGAAGTCACTGGCACTGACGAAGGAGGAATGGGGGAGGGTGAATAGGAGTAATTTTGAGCCCAGGAGTTGTAGAACATAGGTCAGATTCAATAGGGCTTCTGCCCTGGTTCATACTACTCTCATTTTTGTATCTGTACTAACTGCATTATGTGCAATGGGTGGTGCTGGGGGCATATTATAAGTGGCTTGTTGGACATGGTTCTTTTTCCCTGTATATATTTTCTCTTTCGTTTTTTTCTCTTTTTTTCTTCTCCATTCTTGTAATATTGCAAAATTTATAAAGAAAGATGTTAAACAAAAGATTAAAGGTGCAAAAGAGAAAGTGATTACATGATTACAATCGCAATTGCAGAGAGGAAAATATATTAAATTATTTGAAAATAAAAAAGTGACAGTAAAAATAGGTTAGGGGTTGAATTAATAGAGTGGGGGGTTAAAGGCTTGGCAAAATGAATCTAATATTTATCTGGGTGATGTACTTGTAACTAATGAAGTGGCAGAATTTTAATAGTAGGGTGATTTAACTTCCAGAGATTGCCTAATATACATCTATGACAGAGTGAGTTTCAGTTGGGGAAGCCTTAACTGTGTTTACTTCCTTATCTGCTGGCCCTTTTCCCTCCAGTGCTGAGCCCGGGGACTGAGAAAATAGGCAAAATATTCATTAAATGTTCAGTTTTTTTAAAAAACTTACTCCAGCGAAAAGTGATTGCTTGCTTTTTTCTAAAAATGGCATCAATTAATACTTTTCTGTATTAAAGTCACCATCTTCCCAGCTTTCAGGAACATGCAGAGCTGAATCAAAAACCCCAATTTTGTATGACAGTTTCGGAACTTTTAAAAGAGGTAGCCCATTTGTCCGATTTTTTGTACTCTCAACCTGTGGCTAAGCCTAGTATCCATGACGGAAACAGATCAAACAAAGGTCAATGGGAGTCCCCAGGCGAGAGTTCCCATTAACCTTGGTTTGAGCCGTTCCTCTACTGGGCAGTAAGCCCAGTCACACAAGTGGAGGTGCGTTTTAATAGGCACAGTTGGGTAATGCATAGTTTTAGGAATTTTGTGAATTCCCGAAGTTTCATCACCAAAATGGAATTAAAACGTGTGATTTCCGGCTGAGTTTGAGGCTTGCAAAGCATTGTGGGTATGAAATCCTTGTGGTATCCATGAAAGGCACACCACCCTGGTCTCCCCTGGTTGTCTAGTTTACAAAGATATCTGTTGTTCGTAGGTTTGCATGGGTTGCGTCACTGCATGATCCCAAATACAGCAGCTACCCCTATTCCTTATTTCTCAACATAGTGCTTTAGGGCCTTTTGTGTCATGGCCTCCTGACTCACCAACGCAGTTGGGGTACATGTTGACAGTTGATGCGTCCATAACCTACACAAATGAAAAACAAAGTTTGACTACATTTTTACAGCTTGCCAAGTAACCAACTTCTGCATGCCTAGTGAACCATTACCAGCTCCTTCCAAGTTTGTGGATGCAAGTTGGGGTGTCTGAGAATGCCTTCTGAGGTTTACATTGCTTGATTTGCGGGCGCATATCTACCTTTGAAACTAAGGCAAGCATAAAGGGGAATACTGCCTAAGTTCCCTAAAGAGAACGTCATAAACTATGAAGTATGTTAGTTTTTAACAAACAGGGTAGTTAGTGAGAACGAAGCATATTTCATTTCCACTCTTATGTGCAGTGCGGTGACTTTAATGCACATGTCATACAGTAAACTGACCATATACTAAGGTCTGATGGAGGAGGAACAAGGCAAGCAGGACAAACATTTTACCCCTACATGTAACGTACTCCACAATGTTATGATATATTTGTGAAACTCACTGTCACCCAGGAAGTTATCCTGTCGCCGACGCAAAAGCAGTCGGGGCTAGTCCATGGAATAACCTAGTAAACGAGCTAAGTGTTAAGCCGCCCTTTTGGAGCCAATTAGAAGTCTATTCTCCTTGTTCTGGTGCTGCCTATGCTGATCAAAGGTGTCTGGAAGGTTTCTAAAATCTGAGATGGTATTGAGGTATGCTGGACCAGTGCTGTGTAAGGTTTTGAATATGTGTTTCAGGAGATTGAAAAAAGCTGTGAAAGGAGAGTCAGTGAAGCTGTTTGAGGTGCAGGGTGTGTGCGTGTTGTGATGTTGAGGGAGGAGGCTGCCTGCTGCATTCTGCTTGGTTTGGAGTCATCTGCTTAGTTGAGTGAGGGAGAAATTCAGTATTGAGGTGAGTGCAGCATTAATAGGTTTGAATCCATAGGTGAAGATGAAGTGAAGGTATGTGTATCTGTACTACCTTTACTAACTGCCTTCTGCCTAAGTAATATCCCTGTTAAAGCCTAAGCTTTTTCTACTCGTTCATGTCTCTGTCCTCATCAAAGTAATGACTTATCCCGAATCCTTGTCAATTGAACCTATACTAACACCTTCCGTCACTAGCTACTTGAAGCTCAAGAAAATGTGTCTTTCGTGTGCCTCCAGCTCACTCACTTTACAAAATCCAAATCCTTCCAGTTGTGGTGCAAGTTGAGGGTGTCCGAAAATGCCTCAATGGCCTACATTCCAAGTGAGCACATCTACCTTTAAAACTAAGACAAACGTGCAGAGGAATACTGTCTAAGCTCCCTAAATTATCAAACCAAACAAATGCACAATGGGACTCATTCACCAAACCTTTTACTTTGCTTTGAAAGTGTGAAAACTCAGTAACTTTAATCATAACCAATGTAATGGAAAAAGGGTATAGGACACAATATTTAGTATGATGATTGTTTTCACATCATTAGTATAAGGACACTATACCTTTCATTATGTATACAAATTAGTGCAAATGACACAGTGAGCAGTGAATACGTATACATACAACAACATAGACCAAGACACTGAACAGATTCCAAGGTCCCATAAGATTTTATACAAAACAAACATAGGCGGAGATCCTATCTGTTCCTATATGGTATCTCCTGGGGAATCATAACATGTTTTAAAAGTAACTTAGGGAGGGGATGTTGATGTTTTGACCTGTAGTTAGCCTTGGAGGCCTATTCCTATTTACAATTACTTTTTTGTGGAAATCTGGGGAATCAGGGAAAACACACATTTCCTAACAAACATGGGCCTAACAGGGGGTCAGCCATATGTGAGGAGTGCCTGCCAATTTCATTGAAACAAAGTATATTATTACCTTTCTCTGGGTGCAATAGCGCCCCCAGGAGAAAAACACTTTTTATTCTTATTTTTTACCCCCCCCCCCCCCCCCCCAAGGGGGTGGTCAGCCAATTCATCACCGGGGCCGACCTCCCTAAACAATTTCATTTCTTTTTCTTTTTGTTTTACATTCCCCAGGGCACGCAATCGCAGGGGAAAACACTTAAAAAAGTATTTTGCCCCCCAAGGGGGTTGGTCCATGCACAACAAGGATCAACCCCCCCTAACTGATAGTCCCTGGTGGCCTGGGGGGTTTCTTGGATGTGGACTAAGGCGCCACCACCTCATGTCGCACTAACATCACAGATGGGCGGGAGGTGTCGGAGCTGATGCAGAAGCTATTTCACATCTCCCGCCATTTAAAAATAAAAAAAAGGAATCCTCCAGTGCAAGCATTGTAGGATTCCTTGAAACCCTCCCCAGTGGTGGCCATTGGCCAACACCCACACCTAACGGGTTAATAAAAAGGATTATGTATTGGTCAGTTTCGAATTTTAAGAAGGTGTAGTTGAAGGTGTTTTTTTGCCCCCAGAGGAAATTATTTTACCATTTGAGAAAGAAAATGGAAACCTTAAAATCTGCAAATGAAAATTTCTACCTGGTCTTCTCATGTAGATGTTCCACCTAGTGCAAAAAATGAGTGAATAAATGTGGGCTAGTAAGAATACTCAAGGGAATCTGTGACTGTTGCATCTTTCCAAGAGTATTTTGACAATGTAAGGGACTCCTCCAAAGCCAGTAATCTACTCCAAATATAGGGGGAAATTATGGTGGGTGTAACATTGGTAATTCAGTGTAGCATAATCACACGGAATTACCTGAGAATTCCACGGGATTATTCATAATTACTTGAGAAGAAGAATTCTGCAGTTAGCACTATTTCTTAATTCAAAAATGTCTCCTTACATCTAAAATAGGAACAAGAATACATTTTTTGATAATAAAAAGGTTGGCTTGCTAAATGTGCTCTTGGGTAAGATTTCCCCCCAATTTACTCCCAGAATTTAGCTCTAAGTGCAGCAGAACACGAATAGCAAGCATGAGTGGCAGCTCGCTAAATGTGCTCTTGCAGTAGGTTTGTTTTCCCCCATCTTACTCTTAACTACAAAAGCAGGAGTAGTCACTTTATTATCATAATTCTTCGTCAAAGAGTAACGCAAAATTACTCTGATTGCTCCAGCGTAATAGATATTACGCCCAGGCCTAGTTTATAACTGCAGAAGCATATTCCAACTTAGAATTTAGCCTGCAGTGAGGATACTAATATAATTCAGTAGCAAAGCTCAGACAGAGCACCATTGCTACATGAAATATTGCGCTATCTAGGTTTTTCGTTCGGCAGTACTAAAAGGAGTGAGGCACAATAGAGGGATAGAGTATACCCCAGTATAGAGCATCACAACCACAAGACATAGCAGTGAGGTACCTCCATACTCGTTCTCCCTTATTCAATCAATCAATCGGGGAATAATAAGCACCCTACTCACCCGTGAGGGTCTCATGGCGCGGGGGTAGGGTGCTATATCACTTGTACAGAAAATCAGGCCATTGTCAGCTTCACCCCAAGAGTACTGACAATGCTTATCTGTGATCTGACCCCAACACCCTAAATTTGCTCTCAACAATTTCAATTGAGGCTCATAAAAATGAGTGACATCTATAGCAGGATACTCTTGCCTATTTCAAGACTATAGAATAAGAATCTCTAAGATAACAATTAAAATAGAAAACAAGGATTGAATGATTCAGATATTAAGTTATAAAAAAGGCAGATTATTTACCAAAGGCCAACAACGTGCGATAAATGTTCCAAAACTGGCATGTATTTGTAGTGTTTCCAAAACATGTCATCACATAAGTGGCACGTCCTGTCCTGTTCGTATATAGTGATTAAAAGTGATGGCTACCGTGCTTCTAAGCACTTACAAAGTTTACACATATGATACCTAAAAAGGGGAGTATTGAGAAATGGGTCATCTCCTTATTTAACCGTCCAGGCTATCCTGACTTTCAGGTATTAAGGGTGTGCACTGACAGTGCTTAATTTGAGCCGGTGGATGCCGGTGGGGGAGAGGGCGGGGGCGCTAGCATTTATTTTTGGGGACCGGCACTTATTTTTTTCACCAGACGTTTCTTGCGAGCAGCACAGAGAAAATACGTAAAGTAGACAGATGAAAAAACGTGACAAAGAGAGATATCAGAGTGGTAGAGGTTTGCTGGTACTGGGTAAGGTGGTCTGAAGTGGATTCAAGGCTAAGCAGACATAATTGCTCTCGCCATAGGATTTTGAGTCGAGCTTTGGGCACCGGCGCTCATTGCATTCCAAATGAAGTAATGTGTGCACATTGTTCTCAGTTTGGGTCCAATATTTGTGCAGCCCCTAAACCTCTGAGATAAAAAGAATCCAATTGTCATAACTGGACACCAGTAGGCTGCCCCCCCGGGACTACCACAATCAGCTGAAATGGCTCCAAGTGAAAGAGTTATTTTGTAATTTCTTAGGGCCCCTCCTCTTGCCCTGCAAGATCTACAGGCTGAATGCCAGTCACTGCTGAAAACACGCCAATAATCATGCAACATGTTGCAGCAGCATTACTGGTATGACATGGCATGATGCCCTATGATGGCTGCTGTGTCCAAGCATAATGTGGCAGAGGTGCATGGAGTAGACAGGTGAGCAGTGTGCATTGCAGTGAACTGACAAATAGATTAGTCACTCTGGTGGACACCCCTGCAGCTCCACCCAAGATGATTGTTTATGTGGTGTTTTGACTTCTGTCAGGCTTAACTCAGGGTCACCACCCCTCCAACCCAGTGGTGATGTCGGTGGCTGGTGGAGTCAATGCTGTGCTACTCTGATTAACATCCTCTTCACCATATGCACAGAATTATGTTCCTTCCTAGTGATGAACCAGCTGCTCCTATAAAGGTCACTGCAATGCACATACAGTGCACATTGAGTACTTTTTTGGACATGGACAATGTGTGTGCAGACACTGAGGTGAGCTGGAGTGCTTTGGATTTTGTGCACTGGGACCAGCATCATCCAAGGAGAGCAGCTGCTAGAAACTGCTGTGTAGCTGTACATGTTAAACCTAATAAAAGATACCAGAGCAGAGAGTGAGCATCTATGAGCACTAATGCACCTGAGGGATAAGGCTCAGCTCGCTGGTTTTACTTGAGTTTGGTGACACCAGTAAATATAACTCAGCACATGATATGGGGATCAGTGATCCATGTAGAGGATTGAGGGATGGGGTAGCTTATCAGCGATCAATGGGCAAGTTTTATCAAGAGTAAATAAACAGACACCCTGGGCCATTACACAAATGTTTAGGTAGACTGTTAATAAGTAGACATTGAAGGCTCACAATTTGAGGAAGAGGAGCCGGCTTAGCAAGGATTGCTGAAGCATTATTTGAAGAGTGAGACCTATACATTGTTAAATAAGTATACAACTTAACCTCAGCCAAAGATTGCAAGAAAACATAAAGAGACTTGTTAAAGCTCTTATGGTGTAAAGTAGAGCATCCTAAATACAAACAGCAATCTCACACCTCTCACAGAGTACTAGTCAGACAGTACCAGAAGCAGTCACTCAGCCCTCACTTTTTAGCCATCGCACACTATCCCCAGTACTCATGCACACTCCTTAGAAGCAGTCACACACTATCAGAATCACTCTTGAACACCTCACAGATTGTGGTCACACACGACCAACACACTGGCACTCATCACAGAGTAGGAGTCTGACACCACTGATAGTACTCTCACATCCCTTACACAATAGCAGCCTCACACTACCAACAGCACTCACACCCCTCACAGACCAGAAGTCAAATCAAACAGTACAGATAGAATGCTCACATAGTAGCAGTTTCTTTAAAAAAATAATTGTATTACTTTTCCAATAAATGAGTACATTAGCACAATGAAATCACAATAAAATGAAGACGTGCCACTACGCAACCTCCCCCCAACCCACACCATCAGCGATACATTATGCCATAGTATTCCCACCATCTGCCCCATATCTTGTGAAATGTTTGGGGGCTACGCCTGGCTATGTATGTGGGCTCCTTCTGTTTTACACTCCAGTTCATTGCCGATGGCCATTCAGACAATGTTAATGGGCCCTGGTATTTCCACATGTGTGCAATGTTTCTCTTGGCAACCATGTTTGCCATCCTTACAAGGCTGGGTTCCACTCAGAATCCACTCACATCCTCCAGGAGACCCAGTAGGACTATTTTAGGAGAAAATAAGACAGGTCTGTCTAAAATTCAGGATAGAGCATCCAATAGTGTGCCACATTAGGGCATTGCCACATCATATGAAAGAAGTCAGCATCCAGGACCACGCATTGGGTACATCGGGGATCGAGGACTATGCCTGCATTAAAAAGACAACATGGTGTGAAATAGGTCATATGTCAATTGCGTATTTGAATCGGCTGCAAGCATGATGAAATAGTGATGTCACAAGTGGCTTATACACCTCTCGCCATTCAGTGCATTCCATGGCACAGATCCACTGTTCCCACTTTGTCGTAGCCTCACAAGTGTCTAGGGACGTTGATCATCAAAGAGCACTGTATCTGGGAAATGCCCCCTCAGCTCAATGCAACCCATTTACAGCTTTGCTTCAAGAGGGCTAAAGTCAGCTAAGTTTATAAGTTCTGCTTGGTATTTTGTCAATGGTTGCCGTAATTGGAGATATTTATGAAGTTGTGTGTGGAATAGTGTGCTTTGGTGTTGCAAATCTTGAACGGGATGTACATACGACCCACTCCAGATGTTACCCAATGTAGTGATCCCTACTATGTTTTATCTTTGGAAGTCTTCTATTTGCACCGTGTGACTCAACCAGAGACCCCTTCAGAAGGGATTTGTTTGGTCATAATTTGAATCTGTTTGCGCCCGCCAAGTGAGGAAAACCGCTTTGTTAACCTCTGTATGTGTGGGAGGGTATGGGTTGCCTGAAGAAAATATTCATAATATTGTCCAGCCCGAGATGAGCCACCTTTTTCTGGAGGTCCAGATTGTTCCATCCTCCACTCATACAATCATTGATGATGGGAGGCCCAATAGTACAATGAGATATCTTCTGACCCAACCCCACCATCAGAGGCTATGCACAGGGGGCAGCCCCTCCACATAAGGGAGCAGAGCAGTGAAGTAACTCCTGTGAACCAGGATTTGAGAATGTGGATTGGGCAGTAATGTGTATAGAAAGTGCAGGAGTTTCATCATTTTGATGAGCCCCATTCAACCCAATATATTTATGGGGCGTTTTTGCTAAGTGTGTAGGCTACTTTTCGTCATGGTTGCGAGAGGGTTGAGGTTGAGGCTGCATGTTAGCTCTGGCACATTAGCTATGTGAACACCAAGTTATTTAAATCTAAGGCAGCAAATTTGTAATCCTGATTTCCAGGTTGTTGTGTCAGTGAACCCTTTAAGCGTGACCAAGAGGAAGTTGCTCCAATTTGCGCAGAGGCTTCTTCGAATATCTTCAGGACTTCTAAGACCTGTGGACCTGATTTTTGGGGATCTAATCCTCATAGCCCTGGTCCAGTTTTATCCTGGGCATTTATTTGGGCATTGCAACAAATGATTCTAGTTATGGATTCAATAGCTAGAGCATAGAGGAGTGGGGATAGCGAGCATCCTTGTCTGGTCCCGCTCCTGATCAGGAAGGTGTGAGACAATATCCCATTTCTGAGAACCTGCACTCAGGGCTCTCTGTAAAGTAGGTTAACTTATGTTCAGAACGTAGGACCGAAACCCATGCCTCAGAGGACCAGGTCCGGATAAGTCCAGCTGACTGTGTCAAAGGCCTTCTCGAAGTCCACAAGCAAGAGAGCTGTGGAGTTATTTAAATTGTCTATGTGGGCAAGGGTGGTGTTGACACATCTACTACAGTGACGGGTGCCACTGTTGGGCATGAAGCTGCATTGGTCTTGATGCACTAAAGTCTTGAGGGCATGCTGAAGCCTGTTTGCTAGTGCCTGGGTGAGAATTAACATGTTTGTGTTAACGAACTGGGATGTATGAGGTGCCTCAGTCTTTTAGGTAGCCCGGTTTGGGAAGCACTATTATGGCAGCTAAGTCAAAATCGGTTGGGAAGGAGACCTTCAATGATATTTCAGTGTAAAGCTTGAGCAAGTTTGTGACAACTGTGTCTCTGAATTTGCAGTAATATTCGAGAGGAAACCCATCAGGAGTCTTCCCTGCTGTCATTGCAGACATTATGGATATTATGGACATGGTCTCATCTGCTATAAGGAGGTAATCAAGGTCAACCTTATGGTAATAGGTGAAGTGTGAAGGGATATCTCACCAAGTAGGGCACTAGTTTGTTCACAGGCAGCCCAGAGCTGGTGGACATATAACTGTGCATAGTAGTACGCAAAGGCACCCCTATCTCGATCGGCATGTGTAACCTGCGTCCTTATGGGTCCATGATGATGGAGACCAGCCTGGAACTGGTGTCTCTGGTAGCCATCCAGTAAAGCAGTTTACCGCTCTTGCCCTCCAGCTTAAACACCAGCCAGGTTGACTCCCTGTAACACTGGTGCACTTAATTCAAGGCTCTATCAAGTTCGAGTTGCCGGCAGAGGGAGTCAGAGGTGTCTAAGACTGCAGGATGTGAGTTTCAAGTGCCATCATTTGGCTATATTTGTCCCTGTCTGCATGTTTGAGATAGGTTTTGGCCAAACCCCTTATCATAGATTTACTAGTAGCCCATCGGGTGCTTGCCACAGCAATCAACACTGCGCTTATCTCAAAGAGGGAAGTTTCATCGCTAAGTGGTCTACAAATCGATTGTCTGCAATGAATCAGGCGTTAGATGCCAGAGAGGTCACTTGTGATGTGTGGGAGTCCCCGCATGGAGAGTGACTGGGCAGAAATTATTCGAGGAAAAATATTTGCAGTTGTTGTATGCATCTTATCTGTGTCAGTGTTAAATATAAGATCTGTATGGGAGAGGATTTTAGTTGAGGCAGACGTCTGCATATATTCCCTCCCGTTCCATCACAGAGACCTAGAGAGTTCATCCATGTCACATGGACTTTGGATTGATCCAGGCAATGTCTTGTGGGAGATCCTGACGTGTCTACGTCTGGGGTTGGGCTGGTATTAAAGTTGTTGCCTAGGATCGTTGTCCCCGATGTTAAGTCTGCTGATTGCTCCTGTAAGTTCATCAAGTGTTTGCTCATGTATCTTGGCTGGTACGTAGATACTGAGGATGTTATATGATTTTCCCTACAGTGCCCCTATCACTGGCATATTGGGCTTGTGAATCCCGGATGGTCCGTGTGACTACTAGTGGGAAATGTTTGCGGAACAATATAGCTACCACCCCTCAGAACTACTGCAGAATCCCCAGTGGAAGATACACTTATACCTGAATTTACATAAAAATGGGCAGCTGGTACCCATGAGATGTGTTTCCTGCAGCAAAGCAACACTGGGCGACTGCCACTTGACAATGCGGAGGATCGTTGAGCATTTGATGTGGTCCAGGAGGCCATTAACATTCCAAGGTACCAGTTGAAGATTAGCCATGAGAGCGGTGGGGACTGATGGTCAGACGGGCGCTTATAAGCAATGTCAGGACAGACACGCAGCAGACGTGCGCAGGTGGCGCGCTGACAGTGCGCTGAAGGCACGCCTAAGGCAAGGCCGTCTGCGCCAGTCCACCCACCGGCCGAGCCTAGGGCCAGAGACGATGTCCGGTTACAAAAAACTATGCAATATAGTAGGGATCAACTATTATCATTGCAAACAACTTCCCATGCATGCCAGCACTTATTCGAGCTATCATTATGGGAAGTCCCGTTCAGCTGCAGGGAATGTAAAAAATCCTTTTCTTACACCCAAATAACATCAGTCACAGGCGCTATCAAAGGGCTGCGTGGGGGGACTCATAAACGCTAGGTCAATGTCTAAACTCCCTTGCACATTTTCGACCTGATAACGGAAAGTGACCTAGATTGTCTCTTCATCACAGAAACTTGGCTGAAGACATGGAGTAATCCTGATATAGTGCATGCTTTGCCTCCAGGTTATCTCATACAAAGGATGGACAGAGAGGAACAACGGGGTGGAGGCCTGGCGATTATCCACTGTGATACCTGGAAATACTCTATAAATAAGCTCCAGGATATCAAAGGAGCAGAATGCGCAGGTTTTCGCATTAAGGTCAATGACTCCTCTACATTTGCTGGAGCATTGGTCTATTGCCCCCCAGTCCCGAATGAGGAATTTTTGGAAAGTATTGGGGAGGTACTCAGTAACTTGGCCCTTAGATTTTCCAACTTCACTCTACTTGGGGACATTAATCTCCATCTTGACTCTCCTACAGATTCGGCAGCCACTTCATTTAAAGACACAATGGATGTTTTAGGCCTAACAGTACTTACATTGAACACAACGCACAGGGCAACACATATCTTAGATTGTATTTGCTCTAACCTGGCTACGCTCGAAGTAAACCCTCCTATGATCCAGACATGGTCAGATCACTCACTGATCCCTTTTAACTTCTCACTAGAGGAAGGAGCTAAGGGCAAACATTTAAGAAAAGGGGCGCAGGCTAGAAATCGGGGCTGGAAATCGATTATTGGGCGTCAGAATCTGAGTACGATAGCCAGTGATTGCAGGCCTTCAATGACAGGAAACCCGTTAATTGATAATAACCACTTCAGGGAATGGATGCTTGCTCTTAAAGATAAAGCTGGCCACATTAACGATAGAAACAGGTTGAGCCAAAAAAGATTATCTGCCCCCTGGTTTAATCACACATTAAAAGAAAAACAAAGAGAGGTGCGAGCCCTTGAACGCAGTTGGCGAAAAGACTATCAAGATGAGGAGCGCGGTAGATACAAGATAGCAAGAAGTCAATATCATTCCCTGATTAAGGAGGTTAAAACTACTTTCTATACAGCAGCAAAAGAAGTGGCAAACAACAAACAAAAAAGACTTTTTACATAGTGAAAGGTTTTAATAACCCAAAAATTCTGCTGCAGGAAATCCCTCCATCTGTAAAACTCTGCAATACTATAGCGAACTTTTTCGAACAAAAAGTACAGGTACTTACCAAAGAGTTTGTCGCCCCCAATATAAAATCAGCGGAAGAAGGGAGCGTTTTAAGCTTGCACTCGGACAATATGGCGACTTTTCGGCCAATTCATTTGGAGGAAACTTGCCAGGCTATACTGACGATCAAGTCAGGATCACCGTTTGATTCATGCCCCCCTACAAGCGCTTGTAGACATGGATAACCCTGTAATCAATAATATTGTAAATGCATTATTGGCCACTGCAACTATTCCCTCAGAATGGAAACTTGCGGCAGTTAAGCCTTTGCAGAAAAAACAACTAGCAGATCCTACCACACTGTCAAATCTCCGACCCCTTTCGTTGCTTCCAGTGCTATGTAAACTAACAGAATCCTTTGTGAACAAACAAGTCACAAAGTTCCTTGAGGAAAACAACCCCTGGCACCCGAATCAATCGGGCTTTAGAGCCCAACACTCCACTGAATCTGTACTCCTGTTTACCACTGATACCATTCGAACAGCGTTGGATCAGGGCTAGAATTCTGTCCTGATATTATTAGATCTGTCGGCAGCCTTCGAAACGGTCTCACATAACATCCTGATTGACCGGCTAGCAACATCTGGCATAACAGGAGTCGTGTTGGAGTGGATTAAGAACTTTCTGAGTGACAGGCGGCAAGTAGTCACCCTTGGTGATTTCTGCTCAAGGGAAAAAACACTCACATCAGGAGTTCTTCAGGGTTCTAGTTTGAGCCTGACGCTCTTTAATGTTTACACTACCCCTCTGATCAAGCTGATATCGTCCTTTAGGATGGATGTTATCGCGTATGCGGACGATACGCAGCTTATCCTAGTCCTGGATAAAGACACTAAGGACTGGGAAGAAAATCTTAAACGCTGCTTGTCGGCCAATTTTGATTGGATGGGAAAGAATCATCTGAACTGTAACACGGGAAAGACGGGAATCCTGCCATTGGGCCCACAAAATGATTTTATCCCCAAGTTATGGTGGCCCGAGAATGCGGAGGTACCACCAAATACGACTCATACGGCACGTAACTTAGGCATCAAATTTGATGCCGCTCTGTCATTCAAACAACAGGCGCTGTCAGTAGCTGGTACCTGTTTTAACGTCAAAGGTCTAAGACAATTCTTTGATCTTCTCCCACTATCAGCTAGGAAAATGGTAGCAGTCGCCCTCGTAACATCGAGACTCGACTATTGCAATTCTCTATATACAGGAACAAACAATATGGTTACTCACAGGTTGCAAATGGTGCAGCATGCAGCCGCCAGTCTGGTTCTGAATTGGCCAAAGAGATCTCAGCATCGGACGCACTAAACACTCTGCACTGGTTACCAGTGGTCAAACGAGTGCTGTTCAAAGTTCTGGTAATCACCTTTAGGGCCTTTCACTCGCAAGGACCTAAGTATATACAAAAGAGGTTTTCCCGGTACCACCCATCGCGCACCCTGAGGTCATCCAAGGCCAACCTGCTGGTCATCCCGACCTTTAAACTCAGCTCAAGGGGTGGCAAATCTCTGCCATATCTGGGGTCCAAGGCATGGAACAAACTTCCCCCACATCTCCGTGCTATGAAACAAGAATCGGAATTCAGAAAGGCATTAAAAACCTGGATTTCTAGTCTCTCAGACACATGCGCACGTGCACTAGTATGAGGACTCTGGTCACACTGCTGATTGCAGCCGGACCAGATTATAGATCCACTCTGGTCTGTGTAAGCGCCAAGATGCTCCTTGGAGTGATAGTTGCGCGATACAAAAACCAATTTACATTACATTACATTACCCTCTCGGCTCCTTGTTAAGCCAAGGTGTGTGGTTATGGATACGCATGGACATAGTTTGATACATCACATTCGAAAAACTATGAATTTGAACTGATTCCCTCCTCTCCACAATAACAACAACCACCCTCTCCACTTTTCTAGCCTAGAAGCATCTATTGCCCTGAAACACCCAAACAACATTACATGATACATTTCAGGGTATTAGAGGTGGACCACCTTGTGCGCAGGATATAGTGCCTATTAATACTGGACCTATTAATACCGTTAGGCTGTTAAGTGGACTCCATCGTCGTCACCACATCCTTCTTGACGGGAACTTCTCTCCACCCAAGGTGTTCACAAGCAGGTCCTCTTAAGTCGGGCAGGTACTGAATGTTCATGCGAGGCTGCCTTTCTTTGTTGGGAGCACCCATATGTCATGTCAGAAGAGTCAGAGGAGTGTTTTAATGGGTCACACCCTCTCCAGGATCTTGGCTAGCCATTTGACTTGGGTGTTTTAGAGTGGGTGGCCTTCGGCTGCAGGCTCCCCTTGCTGGTCATGGCTTCCAAGTACACATCTTTCTGCAGCCAATTTTCAGGCTTCCTCATGGGTTTCAAAGAAGTATGAGACAGAAGATCACTTTATATTTTGCTGGGTAAAGTAACATATTGCAGGGACATTTCCTTCAATTTCACTTTGACCACGTCAAATGATTTATGCTGCTTCTAGACTATCTTTGTGTAGTCTGGAAAGATCATTATATGAGATGATTGGAAATTTAGTTTTCCTTGAATACTTGCAGCTCACAGTATACTGTTCCTGTCTGGAAAACTTTGAATTTTGACAATCATGAGGTACGATGTTGCCCCCAGTGGAAGGTATTGTGCCAGAGCTCAGTACACTCTCTCCACCATGAACCATTGGCAGAGTGCATCTCCAAGGATCCAGGACCTGATCCACTGTTCTGGAAATGTTTCTGGGTGGGAGTTTTCAATGCCTTCTGAAAACCCTACAAATCTGAAATAGATGTCCCACAAATGGTTTTCGGCATCTTCTGCTGTAGTTTCCAGCCTTTGGGCCGTGGAGACCAAGGTATTTACGTTTGCCTTGAGTTCAGATATATCGTCTTCATTCAGCCTCGATAACCCTCCCAGCTGTGTTACGAAGTTCCTGGCAAAGAAGGGCAACATCGATTCCCACTTCTCCAATTTTTATTCCGACCGCTTCCCGTGAAGGTTGGTTGGCTTGCAGGCTTTGTGAGACTTCTGCAGTTGCCATGTGTGTCGCGCCTGGGGGACCTCTGAATGCTGTTTCAGGGGTTCTGTGGAGCAAGTGATGTATTTATCAATCTTTGGCTGGGTATGCAGTGGAGGGGCCTTATGTTTCCCCATGTTTGTCCCAGTCACACCCATGAGTCTCAGACTCATTGCAGCAAGTTCTGTTGCGTCTTCTTAAAAGCTACAGTGGCATAGTCGCTGGTCTGTCCCTTATTGGCTAGTTTCCCAATCCTGGAGGAGGAGCGTGGCCAGCTATAGGATGGTGACGGCCTTGGTTTCAGAGACGGTCAAGTTGTAATATGTGTCTTTCTAGGGGCACTCCCAAGATCTACACATAGTTCAGCCAGTGTGGGCCTCTCCGAGTCATGATGTGGCCTCCTCACACTGGTGTCTAAACCTCAAGCAAAGGGAGCATCCTCTGTAGGGCCTCAGAGCTCAGCACGGGGGTTCAGGGTCAAAGGTCACACCACCACTGCCCATCAACCTCCAAAACCAGGAGAAAGAGGGTAGCACAAGCAGCTGGGGGATTGTCACCATGGCAGAATGCCCCTCCAATCACCGTGGCTCTCCTCAGCACCACATCTGGACTCCACTCTGGCTGCAATCAGTCTCTGAAGCAGAGCAGGAACTATTCCACCAGCCTCACTGCCCTCTGGGTACTGCCCACTGTCTTGCTGCTCCAAATATGCTGATGCTTGTTGTATGAGACAGCCCCCACTCCTGCAATGGGGCAATGAGAAGCAGGAAATGGGACGTTCACAAGGCCTCTGATTTTTCACAGCGGGCGCAATGTTCTCGCCCACATTGGACTGAAGGAGTTACTGGATGAATGGAATCATCCAGGTTCATTAATTTATGAACAGGCCAATTGGTTTAGCCAGTGCTTGTCTTTTTTAGAATTTGCACCTCAAGTTTATATAATCAATAAATACATGTCATTTGGAGGCAAGCCATAACCATAGCAGTGCTATATTTCACAATAGGTAATTCCACAATAAGCCAAGATGGCCCCATACATTTTACAAACTGGCACCACAACATACATATGTCTGAAAGTTTGAATTGATTTCACAATATTTGTACTACTGTCTGCAGAGTGTAAAGCACCATGAAATCGATTTAACTTAGTTCCTGCTATTTGAAACTTCAAAATAAATAACTGTTAGTAAGTAAAGAAGGGCTTTTATGTTATACTATTGTCACTATCACTTACGTACATATGTATTATTGGAGTTTTTCAGGTCGGGCGTAAGTCTTGTGTGATCATCAAAAAAGAGCTGTAAGAAGCACTACTGAGACAGGAGCATTCACGCCTCCCAAATATTGATTTCCCTGAGGACAGATTTTGATAGGGCGGAGGATCTGTTGCTGCAAAAAAAGAGATTTTGGTTTGGACTTTTTCCATTGAGGGAAAGTTCACGCTCAATGCAGCAGGACTGAGTTGGTTACAGTGATAAATTCAGTAGTCCTGGGTTGGTTGCAGCGGTAAGCCACTGCTGAAGGATAGAGGCTTGATTTGTGTGTTGGTAAATTTTATGTCGGCTGCAATTGGGCTGATGTCTTTATCATGAAAAGTTACGACAGAAGCAGAAGGCCTGACAAATTTATTGTGAAACGTGTTTGTTTAAGCCAATAGACCTATAAGAGTGGATGTTCTTTACTCTATATGAACAGCTGTAAACCGATCTTTTGCTAAATGAAATCACACAGATTACTGCTGAAGGCAAGCAGTTTGATGCTTGTTACCCCGTCCGACAAACAGTTGGAGTTGAAGATATATAATCAGATAGTCCATTTTAGGCCCCTTTCAAGGGGGTTGTATACTCTTTTTTTTAACCTGTAATTTTGTATATATGTACTATATTATCAAGAAACGGCGTTCAAATTATCGCCGCTTTAGCGGCAGGAAACTGCTGCTAAAGCGGCGATAATGTGCTTGATAATATGCCCTTGAGAATTCCCATAGAAGCCCATGTTCTGGTGTGAACATGGGCTCCTATTGGAATTCTCAAGGGCACATTATCAAGCTCATTATCGCCGCTTTAACAGCAGTTTCCTGCCGCTAAAGCGGCAATAATTTTAACGCCCCTCTTGATAATATGGCCCCACATCCTTCATGACAGGAACTTCTCTCCACCCAAGTTGTTCACAAGCAGGTCCTCTTAAGTCGGGCGGTTGCTGAGGGTTCATGCGGGGCTGCCTTTCTTGGCTGGGAATGTGTCATGTCATGTCTTAAATTAAAGGGTCTTTTTCCACAGCATTCCATTGGCGTCTGCCATTACTAAGGCAAAGGGGCGCAAGGGGGCCCCAAAAATAAATAAATAAAACACTCCCCTTGAAGTGCCCCGCAACATCCTCTTCCACCAGTCGTCTCTCTTCCGCTGACCCCAGCCAACTTTCCCTAATCAATGCTGGAGCTGCTCTCACCAGCATGAGAGCAGTGCCAGGATAGGTTGGAGCAGCCTCCCTCAACGCTCTCAAGAACACTGGAGGCCGGCACTTACTCTCATCCAGCTGTCTAAGACAGCAGGGTTAGAGAAGTTTAAAATGAGCATGTTTGTCTGGCTGGCCGTTGCAAGACAGCCAGCCAAAAAAGACATGCACTGGCCCCGCCCCGTCCTATCACTCAGTTCAGGACAGGTCAGTTGCTGAAAAATAAAATGGTAATAAACAAAACATTATTACCATTTTATTTTTCAGCTCTGGCCTGTGGGGCGACACTCCTCCGCTCAAAACGCCGCTAATGCTTCTGGTACCAGCTCAATCACTTTTTACTACTTCTACTATGAACGTTTTATTTCAAAGGATGCAGTGATTTGTTGCTAACATTTTACAGTGCGTGGAATGAGATCTAATTATGAATGTGTTCCTCATAAAGAGTGTGTACATTTTCTGCACTGCACAGTGGTGAAACTAACACAGTCTGCTCTCCCTTTGGAATGCAAGTAACTCCCTGATGTTTGGCCAGAGTTATTGGGTTTCTGCATGGGGCAGACAGTGACTTTTGCCTCTGTGAATCACTGGAGCCATGGAACACTTCTGCTGCTGGCTGGGCATCAAAGCATCTTTTTCCTCCCTGTGTGACGTTCCACCAACCTACATCATTGCATCCGAGCCTGCATTGCCGACACTTCAAGCCTAGCCAAGACATAAACATTCCGCTCCCTCGTTCATCCCAGGCGCTGGGAATGGACCCTGTGCAGATAAAGGGACTTCCTCCTGCTTCTTCTGTAAACCCTGTCTGAACCAGCCTTCCTGAAGTCTGAATGATGCCACCAGAGGCCGGAGAGATGGATGACTCTGTTTGTGTGGCGGCCAGGGTGAGGCAGACCTCACCACCATGCAAGTTCAGAGGAATATTCTGTACCCAGCCTGAGAAAACCCTGTGTGGGGAAATGGACGCCTTCCGCTGTGCAGGCGAAATCGTTCAAAGGCTAGGAGACATTTTCCATCAGTTGGATGCCAGCCTAGCAGAGCCTGGCACGCAACAACCACAACGCACCCTGCCAAGTTAAAAAGCTGGCCCTATGTGTCCACTTAGGTGTACATGTAATATTGCTGTAGGAGCAGCCGGCCTTTTAAATGTAATCAGAGAAAACAATGGCTTGGCGCTCTCAAGATGGCGCCCCTTCACTTCACAATAGGGGAGTGTTGCCTTCAGCAGCTACGTTTAAAAAAACACCTTGTTTTGATTTATGTTACATTGAAAAAGAGAGCCGGCGCCACGGTTGGCATTGTTTCTCGCTAAATGCTCTGTTTGAGCAAACAAATACTGTTTTATTAAATGTAAGCCAGAAGAAAACCAGATTAGGGTCATCGTGTACCATCAGGTACCTTGTCACGAATGAATCTTCATTCTGAGTTTGATTTTGAGCCTTGCAGGACAGCCTATCCTGGGAGACTGACTTTCATTTAAAATTACATTTATTTATTCACTTATTTATTTGAATAATTAGTGTTACGCTAACTTGTGACAGCATTCCTTCCTCAGAGAGTGCCCAGATGAGAGTCATGAGTGGACTTTTGATTTCTTTCGTTCTTAAGGTATGGGTGTAGGTAGGTCTGATCAGTGGACTAGTGAATCCTCTGCAGGCATCTGTGTGTTTTACCTCCTGCATATCGACTATGGCACTCAGACTTTCATTCTTCCATGGTCCATAACATAACTATAGTTGTGTTTGGTAAATAGTAAGAATATTTTATCTAGCACCAACACACCAACTGGGGTGGACATGCACTTTACAAATACAAATGTTATGCTATGTACTAAATTCCAGAGATAGCTTCCCCCCTCCCCCCAGTATCTTCCGTTTGAATATCGTTTGTGTAATCAGGTTTGCTTCCCTTGAGTTAAGATGTCTAGAATGCATGTAATGTAGAGTATATTTCTGTCAGTATTTGTGTGAAAAAAACTTGCACATTTTGAATAATGAACAAAGTATTTTGACCCTTGTCCTCAATGCTGATGCTAACAAGTGGGATTGTCTGAGAGATGGGGTTAGAGGAACAAAACGTACATGGGGGATAGATGGCAGCCAGTTAACAGAAGTCACAAGGAGCTCTTTCCACTTCACCTCCAACCTTCAGACCTACAATGTTTTCTCTCTTGGCTAATTATGTCTCCCTTTTTAGGAAAATGATGCAACATCAGTAACAGCGCCTGAAAGTACCTGAATGAAGGTTGTGTACACTTTCCTTTTTTGTATTATGCGTCTGCATCAGAGGCTTAGGAGTACCCTTCCGGACTATGCGGCTCTTGGCGTACAATGGGCACTGGCTGAAGTAAAGGCACCCAAGGTAGCGAAGCAGCTCATGAACCCCACAGAAACCTCCATCATCTGCTAAATACCATTCTTCCCTCACTTGTGGAGCACCTGCCTTCTATCCGAACTCACAGAGATATCTGCTGTTGAGGGAGGCTGTCCCCAAGGAATAGACCTGTTAATCTGTTTATTGGTGCTTAACCAGGCAAGAGGTGTGGACCCCCTACCAAAGCAACTCTCCCTGCCACCCTGAGAAACTGAGAACCTTGGGATAGCGCTCATGTCAATAGTTGACAAGTCAGAGGCCGCAACTTTAGTCAGCTCTACCTGTATTCTAGAATCTAGAAGTTGGTTGGCTTTTTCTACCGAAAAACCCTTTTTTTCTAAGCAAGTAGGCTGTCCTGCGACATTTTAAAATGGTTGACTGTTTGGTCACCACCCCCTGAACTGGATGCTGAGGTTATAGTGTGGACGAACAGGACAGAGGAATCTGTGATCTGCTTGAGGACTCTGAGACTCGCATCAGCTCTCTGGGCTTCAGTCGTCAAATGGAAGATAGTAGACTACCTAATAATTTGGATAAACGAGGTAACATTGAGGTGATTTGAAGGTTGCAGGCATATCCCAATCTGACTCTGCCTCTGCCCACTTTCTGCAACACATTCTGGGTATCCAACAAATCCAGCACAAGAGCAGGATAACTGTGATAAGAAAGGATGTTTTTTTGCTCCGGGGGAACCAGCACCCAGGACGCTGATCAAAAAGCATCCCAAAGTAAAGGTAAGGGGACTGTTGGTGAGGCTAAATTAAAGACATGAAACCTATCACCAATTCCAACGCATTCTTGTTATTTACTGGATGAAGATTTGGGGCTTCTGAATGGATTATTAGAGAACCAGGACAATCATGAGCAATTCTATTCTCCGACTGACTTCTTTATTGACATATTAAATAATGACAATACCAGATTTGCCAACTTGAAAAAAAATCATTCGACTGAGGAGGGGGAGTAGCCTTGGAGACGGCATACCTTTATGCCCTGAACTTCCCAAGAGGCCCTTCTACTCCTTTCCCCTGCACCCATCGGCCTCCTCCTTCCATCAAAAACAAATAAATCAAAAGTTTGTTGAGGCTGCTGGTGATGTCAAGGGGTGCTTTCAAACCCCTTAATGTGCTTTGTCTGCTTGCGACATCAAAAGAAGAGTTGGAAATCCACTCTCTGCCTTGGTTTCCAGCTCATCTTGCCTGCCACTGTGTGATTTCAGGGCCTCACTGGGTGACCGTGTGAAGGGAGACGAAATCGTGTGACATGCGGTGGCACTGTGTGAGTTGGCTGGTCTGCAATTCAAATAGTGAAGTCTCTGAAGCGGTCTCAGCCTCTGAAGATTATCGAGGGAAATCTGAAAACATTGTTATAAAGCTGTTGGTAATTTATTCAAGATGTTTTCCATAGCGCTGTCCAGACCCAAGGGTATCGGAGCACTTTACAGTAGGAGCATAGCAAATATTCATCAGATACATGACATAGGAGTGATGTAACAGCCAACGACTGTCAGAGTAAAGAGCAGTGTATTGTAATGCAGAGCCTTTTTGGCTGCAAGATTCTTCAAGTCATAGGATTGGAGCAGACAGATGATTGCTGTCTGTCCCAGGTTATCCATTTCCTAGGGAGCGGATGAGGAACAAGGAATTGTGTTTTCTTTCGAATTCCACAAAGGAAGGCAGGGTTCTGATGTGCGGGGGATGGAATTCCAAATTTTGGGGGCGCTTCCAGTGAAAGAGCATTCAGCTGTTCTTTTCCTTTTGGTTTTGGGTGGGATGAGAAGGAGGGTGTTAGAACTTCTCATATTCCTGGATTGGCCTGCTTTTCTGAGTTGTTTCGCCAGGTACTCGTGTTTGCCAGTGTGCAGGGCTTTATGGGTTAGGCAGGCTGTTCTGAAGCTACTTCGCATTTCGACTGGAAGCCATTTGAGTTCTTTGAGTGCAGGAGAGATATGATCCGATTTTTTAATGCCGGTGATCATTCTAGCTGCCACATCTAATGTTGTTTTGATGGGTGCCAGGTGTGTTTTAGGGATTCCTGTTACGACTGCGATCCCATAGTGAAGTCTTGATAGTACCAAAGATTGGGTGGCCAGTTTAAGATCCTTGGTTGGAATGTAGGGTTTGATTTTGTTCAGAAGTCTGAGGTTAAGAAACGCACTTTTGGCTGAGTTCTTAATGTGTCTCATCATGTTCAGTTTGGGGTCTAAGGTGATGCCTAGAGATTTGACAGAATCTGCTAGAGTGAGATTCCCTTTGAGCGCATCGATAGCCTTTAACCATTCGGTGATTTGGGGGTTATCCTCCATGTTCGAGATGAGGAGTGTCTCGGTCTTGTCTGGATTTAGTTTCAGGTGGTTGCTTGTCAGCCAATCTTGAACATCTTTCAGGACATAATTTAGTCTTTGAATGTCTTTGAGAGAGGTAGTTTCCAGATAGATCTGTGCATCATCCGCATAGAGGTGGAAGTGGATATTTTGACTTTTCTGAGTAGTTTGGAAAGAGGTTCCATGTAGATGTTGAAGAGTTGTTGAGAGAGCACCGATCCTTGGGTGACGCCCTTGTTGACTTGTTAGATTTCGGAGGTGAAGTTTTTTTTTTTTTGCGTGAGGTTGTGTTTAAAGAACTACCTCGCCAAGACCAGCTCTTTCTTGGAGAGCTCTTATAAAGAGTTTGTGGTCAACCGTATCAAATGCTGCCAAGAGGTCAAGGAGAATGAGGAGGTAGCATTTGTCAGAGTCTAGTGATCCATGTATATCGTCCATGATGTTCAGAACCGCAGTTTCTGTGCTGCAGCCTTTTCTGAAGCCAGACTGGTGGGAGTCCAATAGGTTGGTGTTGTCCAGGTGCTGCGTTAGTTGATGAAGTACCCATTTTTCTAGTGTTTTTGAGAGCAAGGGGAGGTTTGACACAGGTCTGAAATTGTTTAGATCTGTCGGATCTTGGCCAGGTTTTTTCAGCAGGGGGGTGACTTGCCCCATTTTAAGGCAGTCAGGAACCACTCCGTTTTTTAGGGAGCTATTTATGATTTTGCTCCAGAGCGGTGCAAAGGCGTACTTCATTTTTTTGATCAGTAGGGGAGGAATGAGCTCTAGGACATCTGCTGAGGGTTTGTTGGAGGAGATCAACATGATTATCTCAGTTTCTTGCACGGGAAAAAAGCTAAGCCATGGGTTGGAAGAAGAGCCAGGAGAGAGAACATGTGGTACACCCGTGATGCTCTTCATGAGGTGTGCTTTGTTGATGTCTAATGATAGTTTGATTTTTGATATCTTGTCTTTGAAGAACTGGGCGAAGTTGTCACAGAGATCTTTGGACGCCTTTACAGATGAGGACACTGGCTTGGATGTTTGTTGTCTAATAATGCTATAGAGCTCCTTAGATCTATTTTTGGCACTGTCCAGTGCCTTATGGAAGAAGCTGGATTTCTTGTTTTTGATGTGGTTGTTGTTGTACTTCCTACGGGCTGATTTAAGTTGATCCCTAAGGATGACGGTCGGGTTGTTTCTCTACTTTCTTTCTTTGGCTCTTAGATTCCTCCTTTCGGAGTTGAGGTCAGAGTTGAACCATGATCAGGACGGGATGGCTCTGCTCTTGTTGAGCTTTAAAGGAGCTATTTTGTCGAGTAAGGACACTAGCTCAGTATTTTACTGGTCAGTGAGGTCATTGGTGGAGAGGTGGACTTTATTGTCAGGGAGAAGTGAGCTTATCTGATCTTCTAGGATTCCCAGGGGAACTTGGGAGAGGTTTCTCAGCCATTTGGGAGGATCTTGAGGGGGTGGTTGGGGAAGAGTGGGGTGATTAATATGAAATAGGACCAATTGGTGGTCTAAAGAGTCGGCGGGAGTATGTGGTTGATGGTGATTGTGTTTTTTTGCGCAATGATGGCATCCAGTGTGGCTCCTTTGTAGTGTGTCTCATCTGTGCAGTACTGGATTAGATTGTTATCACAGAGGATTCTGGATAGCGATTGGATTAGAGGGTTGTTGGTCTCATTCCACCCGGGGTTCAGGTCCCGGGTGGAATGAGTCCAACAACCCACTGGTTCTGGAAAAGGCCATAATTCCTTTGGCCAAAATAAATCATTCCAAGGGCTACCGGAGATGGTAATTGGCAGCACCTCTGTTTTATCTGGGTTTATCTTTAGGGAAGTAGCGGACATCCAGTTAAGCGTGTATTTCAGGATGTTTTGCAATCTCGCATGTGCAAAAGGTGAGTCCTCGATTTGAATGACAATCTGGGTGTCATCTGCATAATTGTAAATTTGGCATTCTATCTGATTTAATGCCGAAATCAATGGTTGCAGATACACATTAAAAAGGAGAGGTGAGAGTGCCGATCCCTGAAGCACTCCACATGAAATCCCAGCTGACGATGACACCAGGCCTGCCAGTTGTACTCTCTGGGATCGATTTTGAAGAAAAGAGGTTAACCAGGCGTGCGCAGTTCCCTGGATGCCGAAGTCTCCCAGCCGCGACAACAGTTGACTATGATTAACCGTGTCAAATGCCGCAGAGAGGTCTAACAGCACCAGGGCGCTTGGGATCTTTTTATCTGCTCTACATCTCAGATCATCAAGAATGGACAACATCACCAACTCCGTACTGTGATGTGCCCTGAAACCCACCTGATTCAGTTCTAGCATCTGCGCCCGGCTTCTACAATAGTGGAATCAAGCGTGCCTCCATGAAATTAGTGGGGACCTGTCCTGTTTCCAATTAGCTATTGAGGAGGGAAAGGACATTGTCTTCTATTCCTGGAAGTGCTAGCTTGAATATCCTAGGGGGGCAGGGATCCGCCAGCGACCCAGACTTTACTCGCCCCATTAGGCTCGCCAGTATTTCCTTTGTAATCAGGGGCAGTGTACTCAAGGGGTGGGTGATTGACGGGGTAGCCGGGGTAAGTTGAACAGGACAGTCAAGTCTTGGGGTATGAGAGATTTCTGTTAGGAGATCCGATATTTTGTTAGAGAAGAAATCCTGCAATTTTTTACAGTCGTCCTGTGTGAACGAAGGGCTCTGCTCTTTATTTTTTCTTATTTCTGTTAGGACTTTAAAGATTTCCTTCTGGCGGTCTCTTGCTGCCGCAATTCTTTCCTCATAAAATTCCGCTTTCCTAGACATGATTGCCTGTTTATAGTGAGAAAATTCCTGCACATACAAAGTCCGTGCCCTAGGATCGTACTCTCTACGCCATGCTCTCTCAGTTTTATGCATGGCTCGCTTCCTTAACCTTAGTGTATCATTGAACCATGGAGCCGCTATTCCCTTATCCACGATTTTCACTCTCCGTGACGGTGCAATGGCTTCAATAGCTCTCTCAAGTTTTGTTGTCAAATTGTGACATGTAGCTTATTGGTTGTCCTCAGGCTTCTTGTGGGAGGATGCGGTTTCCAAATTGGCTACCAAATCTCCCGCTCTGATCTTGTTCCAGCTTCTTATGTCTTTCCACCCCGAGGCTGGCTTATCTCTTTGCCCTAAAACAGCAAGCTGACCCTGCAGGAGATGATGGTCTGACCATGAGCAAGGTGAGATCGCAATTGGGCTCAGCTCCGGGACAGTCATCAAGATTAAGTCTAGGGTGTGACCTTTCTCGTGTGCCGAGCCCACTACCTGTTGAACAAGACCAAATGAGGTCAGCGCCTCCTCTAACTGGTTTGCCTGGCAGTCTTTAGGAGACTTCTCCCAATGCAAGTTGAAGTCTCCCATTACCATCAGTATTTTGTAGCGTGACCGAAAGTCGTGTACTAATTCCAGGAAAGAGTCAATGAAATCTGGCGAAGTACGTGGGGGCCGGTAGACTAGGAGCATTACCAGACATTCAGTGGCAGCGTGGAATTTAACCCCTAGAACATCAGCACCCTCCAGACTTTCTGCGCAGATTATTTCTGCTTTAATGTGGCTATTATATAGGAAAGCAACCTCCCCATTTCATGGTGCCTGATTGATTTTTACAGATGGCCACAAAATTTGATGGTAAAGAGGCCACCAGATCAGGAGTGGAGGATTCCTTGAGCCATGTTTCAGTGACTCCCAGGATGTCCAGTTCCCCTTTCTGCAGTAATGAAAAGATCTCCAAATTGTGTTTTTGCAGAGAACGGGTGTTAAGTAACGCAAAATGATGCCTCTCTGCTGGGGACTTTCTGTTGGACCCGCATTTCAGGGCGGTGCAGGAAGGGTTAAGCAACCCTTCCCGACGTAAGTCCATGTTAGTCCGATGACTAAGCTGTAGTTTGCCATGATTTAATACCATGAGCGCAGACCTAGAGTACGCGATGCGGGGGCCAGGGGTTGTGACCCCTGGTTCCGGCAGGTCGCGGAGGGGCGCAGACGGGCTTTCCTCTGGTGCGCCACGCGCTTGCATTGTCTGAGTTAAAAAGCTGTCAAGCGTGGCCACCTCGCCACTAAAGCGCTTCCAAAATGGCACCCGCAAATGGCAATTCCTTCCCCTAAGATGGCGCTAGAATCGGGTGAGATGAGCTAAAGATCCCGCTCAAGCAGCAGGTGAGTGAGGTAATTTTTAAAATGCAAATAAGCGAATGGTGGATAATAACACTCAGCATGAACCGGTCGCAAGGCGACCGGGGCGGAAAAGTGGCTGACAGTCTTTCCGTCCGCCGCGGTCACCCCCGTCATACTAATATGGCAGGGGGGCATTTAGCTGAGGATGGCGGGCGAATTGCCCCCGCCAGGTCGGCGGTGGCTTCTGCCAGCCTGGCGGGGGCAATCCGCCTGCCATCCTAATGGGCCCCTTAATTGGCTATTCAGTAATACTGTTTTAAACATTGTTAGCATTAATACAATGAATGAAAATATATGTTATGTTACTGCCCATCCTGTTTGATGAAATATTGACAGGGAATCTCTGACAAAATGTTGAATACAAAAATATCGCAACAAAAATATCGATTACAAAAATATCGACATGCTATCTCTAACAAGGTTAGTACAAAAATATAGAAAAAATATATTTATGTCAAAAATATCGTTATTAAAAAAATATTGTTTTTTTAATTAAAAAATATATAATATAAATAAATAATACTTATAAATGTAATAAACAGTTAAAAATATGTTATAATATTTAAAATTAATAAATAATACATCATTTACTACAAACAATTAATAATATATATATATTACATGGTATATACTTCCTTGATACTAACTTAAAAAAAAATTAATAACTTATAAATAAATAAAAATATTATAAATTACAAATAAATGTACACACATAAAATGATAACACAAATAAAAATTAATAAAAATGTAAAACTAATTAAAAAAGAGTAGCAAATGTTGGATAGCGTAGGAGTACAAATTAGTATGCCCACTCCAGAGAGTGCAACAGTAGGGAAAGTGTTGGATAGCGTAGGGGTAAAAATTACTAATCCAACTCCAGCGACTGCAACAGTAGGGAAAGTGTTGGATAGCGTAGGAGTAAAAATTACTATTCCCACTCCAGAGAGTGCAACAGTAGGAAAAGTGTTGGACAGCGTAGGAGTAAAAATTACTATTTCCACTCCAGAGAGTGCAACAGTAGGGAAAGTGTTTGATAGCGTAGGGGTAAAAGTTACTATTCCCACTCCAGAGATTGCAACAGTACGGAAAGTGTTGGATAGCGTAGGGATTAAAAATACTATTCCAACTCCAAAAAGTGCAACAGTAGGGAAAGTGTTGGATAGCGTAGGAGTAAAAATTACTATTCCCACTCCAGAGAGTGCAACAGTAGGGAAAGTGTTAGAAAGCGTAGGGGTAAAATGACTATTCCCACTCCAGAGAGTGCAACAGTAGGGAAAGTGTTAGATAGCGTAAGGGTAAAAATTACTATTCCCACTCCAGAGAGTGCAACAGTAGGGAAAGTGTTGGATAACATAGGGGTAAAAATGACTATTCCCACTCCAGAGAGTGCAACAGTAGTGAAAGTGTTAGATAGCGTAGGGGTAAACATTACTATTCCAACTCCAGAAAGTGCAACAGTAGGGAAAGTGTTGGATAGCGTAGGGGTAAAAATTACTATTCCCACTCCAGAGAGTGCAACAGTAGGGAAAGTGTTGGATAGAGTAGGGGTAAAAATTACTATTCCAACTCCAGAGAGTGCAACAGTAGGGTAAGTATTGGATAGATAGAAGGTAAAAATAAAAAACTTATAAATAAATTAATAATTAAAAATAATAAAAAACTGATTATTAAATAAATATAAACCATTTACAAATACCAATACTTAATTAATAAAAACTTGATTAACAATAAAGAATTAAGTAAAAATAAATTAATAATAAATACCAATTATTAATAATGAATTACAAATCAATAATTAATTAACAATAATATAATTAACAAAACAATAAATAAAAAAAAATACTTAATTACATTTAAATTACTTCCCACCCTATACCCCTATAAACCCATAACCCGCTAAAGAACATAATTATCAATTAATCAATTATTTAAAATTAATTACCAATTATTAAAAATTAAAAGCCAATTCATTAAAATTAATTTATATTTCCTAAAAATTAATAATTAAATTAGTATAATTAAATTACTTCCCACGCTATTTCCCTATAAACCCATAATGCGATACAGAAAATAATGATCAATTAATCAATTAATTAAAATTAATTACCAATTAATAAAAATTAATTACCAATTTATTAAAATTAGTTCATAATTCCTAAAAATTAATAATTAATTTAGTATAATTAAATTACTTTCCACCCTATTCCCCTATACACCCATAACCCGCTACAGAACATAATTATCAATTAATTAAAATTAATTACCAATTAATAAAATGTAATTACCAATTAAATACAATTTATTTATATTTCCTAATAATTAATAATTAATTTACTATCAATAAATTACTTCCCACCCTATTTCTCTTTAAACACAGAACCCGCTATGGTACTAAAATACAACATTTACTTAAATTACATAAATAAAAATTAAATACATAATAAATACATAATAGTATACTTAAAAATCATACAAAAATCGATATTAGTAACATCGATATTACTAACATCGATATTAGTAACATTGATATTAGTAACATAGATATTACTAACATCGATATTAAACATATCGATATAACTTACCTTCTACATTATGGCCCTTCGATATTTAAACATCAATATTATTGTATGTCGATATTTAAAACTCAATATTTTGTCTGCCTACCTATGACAGGATCAGTTGTCTAGATTGTTTTTCCCTTATTTTGATCTTTAAGGGAAACTAGATGTGGGTAGGTTTTGTTCTAAAAGTCTTAGGTGATAACACCATTATTGTATGTTATTCCATGCTACACAGTTTTGCAAGGGCATTGCTAGTTTTTTATTAGCTAGTCCGCGTAAATAAACTGACAGCCCTTATTAGAACTGATGTTGCATAGTTTGGATCATGAAAAGTAGAACGCAGGGAAGATACCCATGTGATCCTTAGCAACAAAAAAAATGTTTTGAAGGAAATGTTGTTTTATAGATAAGAAACTCCTATTAAATTAGCAGTTTTAGATTTTCCTGCTGCTCCTATAACATGAGAGCATGGTCCTAAGCGTACAATGTAGGTGTTTTTATTAAGAAGAATCATTTTAGAATTGTCTGCAGTCCTGTACAAGTAATGTAAAGATTACGAGAAAAAGTGTAGAACATTTCCTTTTTTTGAGGGTTTTCTGAGTAGTACACAGGAATACACCAATGTAAGTATTTAGAGTATGTCTGTGTTGTTTTTCTCTTTTCCTCACAATTTAGTAAATGAATACAGACTTCCTTGGCTGCTTGGGATTGGGTGATGTATTACTCTTGTCAGTTCACCAAAGAGTTCCTTTTATACTTGCCAATAGGTCCAGGCTGTTGTTGTTTTACTCTCAGAAAGATAGATGGAAGTGGTTCTTGGGTGCCTTGCTAATATATGGGGCGTCCCAAGACTAGGAAGTATTCTGACACTATCCTCTCTGTTGATAGACTGTTTCTGTGCCTCGTCTAAAGACCTTTTGTTCTGTCCACCAATAGATATTTGCTCCTTTACAACCATTGCCAGAGGGGTCCGGACATCAGATTCAGCCTGGGGAGTCAGCGTCAGCACAGGTCCAGCTTGAAGCCAACGTGAAGGTAACCAGCACAGGCATTGCTGGCAACTAGGACCTCAGTAAAGGGGGAAGCCCCTAAATTAATTGTGTACCCCTGCCACTGTCTTGGGCGAAAGACGGGGTCACAAATCAGAAAGGAGATATCGTGGATCATGCCCAACTTAGAGTCACAGACCGACCAGAATGGCGAGGAGGCTTTGCTTGAGGGGACCACTTTTGAAACAAGGGTTGCTTCAGAGATCCTAGCATCAGGCCTCTGAATCCTGGTCCTAAAGTGAATGCAAGTTTGCACCTTTGTTTGTTGGTCAAGAGATACCTGAGCACTGTTAGGAATCAGTCCTCAGTCCTCTTGTGATGGCCATGTTTTGCTATCACATGACCTACCAGTTTTACATAAAGGTCAGTCCTACCATAGTGTTGTTGCTTGTTATTGCTCAACCTGTGGGTTCCTGTATCCTGATTCCAGTGTTTCCTGATTCGCTTTTGCTGGTTCTCACAGGCTCGTGAGAACTATTGGTGTCCTGTCCCTCCCCTCCTTCTGATTTTTCCTACTTTTAGACAGTCAGGTAGAGTTAGTGTTCTTCCCTTTGTGTCCCTGTTTGTTTTTGGTTCATTTTTTGAACAAGTGCCTGTTCGAGTTACTTGCCGTGTTCGAGTTATCCAGGGGCTCCTGTTTTTCTCTCGACCGGCTGGCATTTGTAAATATTGTCCCAATTGCACGGTGAATCGGTATTTGTGTAAGCGCCGTTACTAGCTTCACGCTCACCACATTTTTTACCGCTTCACATCGTTGTTTTCCGGGAATGACGTTTGCGGTCATTCCGCAAGTGTAATTGAATCCTGGAAAAAGGCATTTTTGTTTTGTTTACCCCTGCACCCTGTTCATACCCATGCTATTAGTATCCCGTATTTTATAGTACATGTAGGGTTTTTTTGTTCATGTCGAATTTTAGACATGTTTTTTCCCCTGACAATACGTATAGAGCACTGAGACAAACCCCATTGATTCAGTCACATTATTCTCCAAGAGACGTCATCTTGGAGTTGTATTTTCTTGTTGACTGAAGCCTCCTCGATGCAAAGCCTGCACTTTTTACTTGTAAGTCCATGTGTGGGTGTTAGCTGGATATGGTCATCGATGCTGTAGGTTTGGGGACTGATTTTTTATTGTGAAGTGTTCTCTTTCCCCTGTTTGTCCAGGTGCGGAAGCGTGGAGGAGGGAGCTGTTTGTTCTGCGCTTGACACGGGTTGAAGGCTTGGTGTCTCTACATATTCCACCCCCTTTTCTGGGTCATTGGCTTACTCATTGTTAACATCGAGTGAGTGGCTAGTGAGCCGGGGAAGTGGATTGGAACATACCTCGTTCCTGCAGTCTGTGGGCAGAGTGGGAGCCTAACAGAATTACAAGCCCACGTTATAATACACTACCCGGACGGGTATGGATGTGGATGTAGGACACATGGCTGGGGGGGGCGTTGACGCCCCTACCATACAGGACGTAATGGGAGCCCCGGCAGCCTTACAGGCTCAGGTACTTGATTTACGTCAGGAGAATGTGGGGTTGAGACAGGAACTGGGAGCTGTGAGGGCCAGAGAACAGTCACAAATAAGGGCTCAGGGTCCAGTTACACAACCTGCAACGTTTCAGTATGGAGGGGCGGGACAGAGCACTAGCGGAAGCGGGGCTCCCGTAGCAATCACCGTGACATCCCCCGTTCCTGTTCCTTTGGCTCCTCCTGAGAGGTTTTATGGGGACAGTGAGAAGTTTGGGATATTTATGAATCAGTGTCAGTTGCATTTTATGTGCAGGCCTAGTGCCTTTCCTGATGACTCTGCCAAAGTTGCTTTCACTATCTCCTATTTGGCTGGTACTGCTGCTCAGTGGTCTATTCCCTTGGTGGAAAGTGGGGATCGGGTCTTGCATGATTATGACGCCTTTAAAGAGTTGATGCGAGGGTTGTTTGCTAAGTATGCGTTTATGCAAGCAAGCGATTCGGAATTACTGAAATTACGGCAGGGCAGGCAGGATCTCCTGACGTATATCGCTTCTTTTAACCGGTTGGTATCTGAGACTCATTTGCCGGCGGAAAAGCGTACCTCATTGTTCTACCAGGGTCTTAGTGAGGAGCTTAAGGACGTGGTATCACAAGTGGTGGATCCACCAGAGGACTGTGCCGCATTCATAGACCTGGTTGTAAAATTGAATCATCGACTTTCAGAACGACGTGGTGATCGTGCGCGTTTTCAGGTCTCCCGGGGAAGTTGCGTAAAATCGGATGTTAAACAGCCCGTTGGGGAGCAGAAGCCAGCGCCGGAACCCATGGAGATAGGGGGAGTAAGAGGGCCTCCGACCCCTGAGGAAAAGAAAAGGAGAAGAGAGATGAATTTATGTCTATACTGTGGATAGGGAGGCCATTTCGCTAGAGAATGTCCCGTTAAACCTTCAGGTGTTGGGTATGGTAAGAAGGTAGCATATGTTCAGGTAGGATGTCCTCAACCTACAGATCACTTGAGGGGTCAGTATGAGGTACTGGGGGCAGTGGATTTGGCACCCAGGCATTTCGTCATTTCAGCCAATCTTTTGTTATCTGTGCAAAGACGAGTACCGGTGTCGGTGCTATTGGATTCTGGCGCCACTGGTAATTTTATAGATATATCTCTGGCGGAGAAGTAGGGCGTTCCCTGTCAATATAAAAAACAACCAGAACCAGTAAGAGCCATAGATGGGACTGAATTGTCGTCAGGTAGTATCACTCGACAAACCATGCCTTTGCGGTTGTTATGTGAGAATGGTCACTCTGAACAGGTGGTGTTTGATTTAATCGATGCGCCTTCTTTCGGTCTAGTGTTAGGAGTTCCTTGGCTTCAGGAACACAATCGCAGGATCGATTGGGTGCAGCGTTTGGTGACACTGGATTCTGTTTATTGTTTGGGACATTGCTATACTGAGGCCAGTGATGGAGTCCCTTCGTTGTCTTGTGCAGCTATGGGGGTAGGCGATGTTCCATTGCAGTATTCCGCCTATAAGGATGTCTTTGATAAAGGATGTGCTCAGAGCCTTCCGCAACATCGATCTTTCGATTGTAAGATTGATCTGGTGGCGGGTGTTCCTTTGCCATGCAGTCGCATTTATGCGTTGTCTGAACCCGAAGAACGGCATCTCAAGGAATATCTTGATGAGATGCTGAAATTGGGTTTTATCCGCCCTTCCTCCTCGCCTGTCTCTTCGGCGATTTTCTTCATACCGAAAAAGGAGGGGACGTTGAGGGCTTGCGTGGACTATAGGATCTTAAACACAGCCACTGTGAAGAACAGGTACCCTCTTCCACTCATCCCCGTGTTGTTGGACCAGCTCTGCAAGGCCACGGTGTTTACTAAATTGGATTTGCGGGGCGCTTATCATCTGATCCGTTTTCGGCCTGGGGATGAGTGGAAGACGGCTTTTAAAACCAAACATGGCCTGTTTGAGTACTGTGTGATGCCGTTTGGCCTATGCAATGCGCCGGCGGTGTTCCAGTATTTTATTAACGAGGTTCTGGGTGAGTACCTGGATAGGACGGTCATTGTTTATTTGGATGACATCCTCATATATTCTGAGGCAGGGGCTGACCATCACGAGCATGTGACTCAAGTATTACAGAAATTGCGAGAACATCAACTATATGCCAAACTTGAAAAGTGTCAGTTTGGAGCTGCAGAGGTGGAGTTTTTGGGTTTCCTGATTTCAGCGGAAGGGATTCGAATGGACCCTACAAAGATACAGGCGATTGTGACCTGGCCTGTACCATCCACTGTTAAGCACATACAGGTGCTTTTAGGGTTCGCCAATTTTTATCGGCGTTTTATTGCTCATTTTTCTGACATAGTGGCACCCATGACCCGATTGTTGAGGAAGGGGGGTCCTTTTGTGTGGTCTCTTGAGGCTCAGAATGCCTTCCGGTTGTTAATTGAGACCTTCACATCTGCACCAGTGTTGGCGCATCCTGATCCTGCCCTGCCGTTCTTCGTCGAGACTGATGCTTCAGCATGTGCAGTGGGTGGGGTGTTATCCCAGCGGGAGGAAGGTACCGGCCACATGCATCCCATTGCTTATTTTTCTAAAACATTGTTGCCAGCAGAACGCAATTACACGGTGGCTGAACAGGAATTGTTGGCCGTGAAACTGTCCTTTGAGGAATGGCATCATTATTTGTGGGGCGCTAGACATACTATTACGATCTACACAGATCATAAAAACTTGGAGTTCTTTCGTTCTGCACGAGCGTTAACTCAGAGACAGATGCTATGGGTTTTGTTTTTTAACGAATATGATTTTATCATAACCTACAGACCCGCAGCTCAGCAGGTCAAATCCGACGCTCTCTCTCGGATTCATGTGAATCTGGAGGAAGTGAGACCAGTGAAGGAGGATAGACCGATGATCGATAGTGAGAGGATTGTTGGGGTCGTAACAACGGATGACTTTCCCTCTATGGTGAAAGATCGTTTAAGCCGGATGGATCTGGCTCCTTGGTTAAAGCTACCTCAGGTAGTATCCCAGGATGGGTTGTTGTATCATGAGAACCAGATGTTCATTCCACCTGATTTGAGAGGGAAGGTTTTGGAGTGGTGTCATTCCTCTGCTTTGGGAGCACATCCTGGGATGGGTAAAACGAAGGAGTTATGTCTGAGATGGTTTTGGTGGGAGTCATTGGCACAGGATATTCAGAGGTATGTGACCGCTTGCCCGATTTGCGCCATCAACAAGCCCTCTCATAGTAAACCCTCTGGTCTTTTGCAGCCTTTGGAGGTTCCTCCTTCCCCCTGGCATACTGTTAGTATGGACTTCGTCACTGACCTTCCTCCCGTTTCCGGATACACCGTCATTTTTGTGGTGGTGGATTTGTTTACAAAGATGGCACATTTCATTCCACTTGTTAAGATCCCGACAGCAAAGGAGATGGCTTTGGAATTCATGACCTCGGTTGTGCGGTTACATGGTTTACCGTCCGTAGTGATATCTGATAGGGGGGCGCAATTTGTGTCCCATTTCTGGACTGAACTCTGTTTGGTGCTAAAAATAGATATACGATTGCCATCTGCGTATCATCTGCAGTCTGATGGTCAGACTGAGCGTACCAACCAGACCATGGAACAATACTTGAGGTGCTTGATTACATCCCTGTCAGTGTGCTTGGGTAACGGCTTTACCCATAGCTGAGTTCGCTTACAACAATAGTGTACATGCGGCCTTGGGAATGACACCGTTTTATTGTTCTTTGGGGTACCATCCTAGAGCACGAGCTATCCAACCCACTGGGCACGTGCCAGTCATTGACGAAGTGTGTAAGCGGTTGAGTGACATCTGGGAAGTGGCAAGGGTTCGGCTGCAAGAAGCTAAGGCTGCGATGAAACTACAGGCTGATCGACATAGGGCCCCTGCCCCAGGCTATCAGGTGGGTGATCGAGTATGGTTGGTTTCTCGTAACTTACGATTGCTGGGGACACGGAAGTTACAGCCCCGATATGTAGGCCCTTTTCCGATAGTTCAGGTGATTAATCCTGTGGCTATGAAGCTCCTATTGCCACTGGATTATAAAATTCATCCTGTGTTCCACACCTCGTTGTTGAAGCCCTTTGTTCCTTCTGATCAAGTCCTACCCCCTCCTGCCCCTGTGTTGGTAGATGGTCAGGAGGAGTTTGAGGTTCAGGCTATTCTTGATTCCAGGCATAGGAGGGGACGTTTATACTATCTGGTTGACTGGTTGGGTTATGCCCCGGAGGATAGGACGTGGGAACCTGCAGGAAGTGTGCATGCGGCTCGTCTAGTCAGGTTGTTCCACAGACAGCATCCCCTGAAACCCCGGCCTGTGGGGAGGATCATTGGGGGGGGTAATGTTAGGAATCAGTCCTCAGTCCTCTTTTGATGGCCATGTTTTGCTATCACATGACCTACCAGTTTTACATAAAGGTCAGTCCTACCATAGTGTTGTTGCCTGTTATTGCTCAACCTGTGGGTTCCTATATCCTGATTCCAGTGTTTCCTGATTCGCTTTTGCTGGTACTCACGGGCTCGTGAGAACTATTGGTGTCCTGTCCCTCCCCTCCTTCTGATTTTTCCTACTTTTAGACAGTCAGGTAGAGTTAGTGTTCTTCCCTTTGTGTCCCTGCTTGTTTTTGGTTTGTTTTTTGAACAAGTGCCTGTTCGAGTTACTTGCCGTGTTCGAGTTATCCAGGGGCTCCTGCTTTTCTCTCGACCGGCTGGCATTTGTAAATATTGTCCCAATTGAGAGGTGAATCTGTATTTGTGTAAGCGCCGTTACTAGCTTCGCGCTCACCACATTTTTTACCACTTCACATCGTTGTTTTCCGGGAATGACGTTTGCGGTCATTCCTCGAGTGTAATTGAATCCTGGAAAAAGGCATTTTTGTTTCGTTTACCCTTGCAGCCTGTTCATACCCATGCTATTAGTATCCCGTATTTTATAGTACATGTAGGGTTTTTTTGTTCATGTCGAACTTTAGACATGTTTTTTCCCCTGACAATACGTAGTGAGCACTGAGACAAACCCCATTGATTCAGTCACATTATTCTCCAAGAGACGTCATCTTGGAGTTGTATTTTCTTGTTGACTGAAGCCTCCTCGATGCAAAGCCTGCACTTTTTACTGGTAAGTCCATGTGTGGGTGTTAGCTGGATATGGTCATCGATGCTGTAGGTTTGGGGACTGATTTGTTATTGTGAAGTGTTCTCTTTCCCCTGTTTGTCCAGGTGCGGAAGCGTCGAGGAGGGAGCTGTTTGTTCTGCGCTCGACAGGGGTGGAAGGCTTGGTGCCTCTACATATTCCACCCCCTTTTCTGGGTCATTGGCTTACTCATTGTTAACATCGAGTCAGTGGCTAGTGAGCCGGGGAAGTAGATTGGAACATACCTCGTTCCTGCAGTGTGTGGGCAGAGTGGGAGCCTAACAAGCACACTGGATGCAATGTGTGGCCCCAACGAATGAGTAGTGCGCCAGCAGAGCAATACAGAAGTTAGGGAAGGACTTGAGTTCAGGGTACAGGTTCTGTGTCTCTGGTGCCTGTTAGATTGAAGTGAAGAAAACTGGTGCACTGCCTGAGACACTGGACAGGATCGCTAAGAGCATTTGCATGGTGGGTGACTGCCATATCCTGAAAGAAGAGACTCTTTTTCCTTGAAACTGGGCTGTGATTCTTGAGTTGCGAGTTGTGCAACTCCATCGTGGAAACAACAAGAGCCTGCCTGTGAGGCTCAAACAGACACAGGGAGCAGACTCCCCTCTGGCTTGGTTGTACAGCGACTTCAATTTCCCCAAGGACTTCTTCTTTTTCTTGTTAATAATGTACCCCTTTAGTCGTTCCATTCTTGAGGAGGAGCAGCCCTTTGCAGCTCTTCGTTCTAATTTTTATGGCCCTGTGTGGTCCTCCTGGTCCCAGATATGTTTGATGTTCTAGCCCTCATAAAAGGAACATGGACAAGTAGCCCTGAAAATGTTTACTAGGTGGTTTTAGGATTTGCTTTTGCTTAGGACTAAAAAAATTATAATTCTGGTTGTAGTAGTGTTCATTACTCTCTCCTACTGTCTGTATGTTAATTATGACCTAATGCTTCGTTCCCTTTGTATTTGTGCTTATACTTTATATATACTCGCTTAATGAAATGTTTAGAATGGAAAATACCCACCTACCAATGAATTAGGAAATTGATAAATTTATGGAAATTAATGCGCAAATATTTTCTATGTTCCTACTGGATCATAGGAATGTCTTTAACTCATGCTAAAAGGACCATCTGTTAAATATTGCAGGGATTTGTTAGCATGAGCTGAAAGCCATTTTGTAATTCTGGCAGCCATCTTGTTTGCCATGTGCTGCCACGTGCTCGTCATGTGCTTTGTCCTCCCTCAGTGTTGACTGCTCTTGTAATCTGCCTAGAAACAAACTATATTTAGCATCTTCCACCTTCGCACATGCTCAGAAGGGCCTAGCTAGTAGAATGCACCTGCTTCTCTAGTATAACTGTCAGGCTATTTTTGCTGCTGTATGGAGAAGTAACTCTCCTCCCACTTTGTTGAGCAAGCAGGTCTTGCATGCCCATCTTAGGCATTTTGCATGCTTACATGAGCCAGGACTGCCCCTTGGTCTTATGCTGACTATGTCACCCTATTTTTTTTTTACCCAAAAAAGCTCCTGGCCACTGATTCTGTTACTGCTAATGAATTATGCAGATTTTACATACAACACAATTAGTCCCTGTATTGTACTTCATAAATTGTATTTGTTCATCTTTTTTTGAAAAAAACATGTCATTCATACTTCAAAGTGCATGAGAAGAATACACATTTCCTTCATAATGGAGTACATTATTAACAAAACAGTGCAAAAGCAAATAAACTGATATTTTCATGAATTAATTGGAAAAACATATAAAGAAAACAACTTTACATTCATATCCTGTGACTACATCAGTCAAAAGTTTGATATTGTCTGTAAGCGATAAGATTTTTATCTTATAAACATGCAATCAGCGCTAAAACAGACAACCATGCGGGGACAGAATACTTTGAGTTCAATTAGCTCTTGGGGAGTATTTTAAATGTCACCACCCTCAAATAGAGTCTCAGTTGATGATAGTCCCTCGCAGGTGCTTTGTACGTGCCGACGCGTTTCTAATTGTCCGGTTTCTTAAGGAATTATCATGAATTAGGAAATTGATAAATTTATGGAAATTAATGTGCAAATATTTTCTATGTTCCTACTGGATCATAGGAATGTCTTTAGCTCATGCTAAAAGGACCATCTGTTAAATATTGCAGGGATTTGTTAGCATGAGCTGAAAGCCATTTTGTAATTCTGGCAGCCATCTTATGTGCCATGTGCTGCCACGTGCTCGTCATGTGCTTTGTCCTCCCTCAGTGTTGACTCCTCTTGTAATCTGCCTAGAAACAAACTATATTTAGCATCTTCCACCTTCGCACATGCTCAGAAGGGCCTAGCTAGTAGAATGCACCTGCTTCTCTAGTATAACTGTCAGGCTATTTTTGCTGCTGTATGGAGAAGTAACTCTCCTCCCACTTTGTTGAGCAAGCAGGTCTTGCATGCCCATCTTAGGCATTTTTTGCTTACATGAGCCAGGACTGCCCCTTGGTCTTATGCTATGTACTCCTGAGACTGCCTCATTCAGTTGCTAAGGCTTCTGTGTGACGTAGTTTCCCTCATCTGAGGTGAATAAATGCATTCTTTTTATATTTCAGCTTCCGTGCCAATTTCTTCTTTGTTGGTTTAAAAGGTCCAAGTATCAGTGGAACCCCTGAGAAGGTTTCTATGTTCTACACTCGTATAATGAATCTTCGGCATTTGTGTAAGCTGCCAATGTCACATTGAAGGCCCCCCGCACAAAAGTTAATATGGCTGGAAGTTTGAGAGAAAATTAAACAAATGGGTAAAATGAAAACACACAGAACCTTATAAATCATTTTGTAAAAATGAATTAAATAAAAATAAAAAGGAGACAATTTATTATGAGTAAGCAAAACTAAAAAGACAGAGCTCCCACAGTCAATGGTAGTTACTTCCACTTGCAGACTCAAGTTAATCCAAATGGAAAGGCCACATTTGTCTCTGCCATGGAAGGACAGGATGGAAGGGCGAGAATAGCAAGTGACATCCAAGCAAGATAGTAAAGAAGTATCCCAGGTTTCCTGCAGGGCAACACAGTCAAACTTGGCGATGTAAGTGAACCAGGCCGGATTGATGATTATGTCTGTACAACCTGCAATGGTCCAGCTCAGTAGGGTGAAGGGTTCCTGCTTCAAAGATGGATTTTCCAGGTTACCAACAGTAGAAAGGCCTGTGTGGCACTACCTGAAAGTCATCCTGGGATGGAGAGGGTTTTATTCCGGTTTGCAGTAGGAATTACAAATTGAGCTTGTACGTTTGGGGTAAAGAATGCCGGGCCTCGAGCCAGCTCCACCTTTGACGGGGTTGGTGGACAGAGGATGGCAAAGGTTGCTGATCCCCCACTACACTATTGGACTACGTAATCGAAGGTACCAGACCAGGTTGGCAGATTAAGTTGATGCCTATAGGAGTCACTCCGGTCATCACTAGGGCAAGGTGAATAGGGATAGGAGGAATCACATTGGGGGGGAGGAGGGGAGCAGGTGCCTGTGAAATCTCTATAACATGAGTGATATGGTCATCAACTATTGGGAGAAGCAAATTTGGTAATGTTGCAAGTTGGGCTTCAATGGAATTGAGGTGAAAAATTAAAGGACAACGTTTAGCGTTCAACTGTGCCTTGACCCTCTTAAAACAGCCCTTCTTATAATGTTCCAAACATTGAGGGCTCACGTTTGGGGATCATGCAACCCCTACTGGGGGGGGTTGAAGAGGTAAGAAGAATCTTAAACCTCCGCCTCTGTCCCTGTAACCAGTGTTGAAATTGCCTGAGGTACTTTGGTAGTATTACCGTTATGCCTGATGCGAGCACCCCTCTTGGTTTTCCTATTGGGTACAGAGTTGGGACTGTCAAAACTGCATGCCACAAAGGATGCTGATCTGGTAACCTCCATAGAAGCAATGGAAATAGGGACGGGCAGAATTGTGTGGCATATTCGCCATGGGCCCGGAAACAATATCAATCGAAGACATACAAGGGGAAGCAGTACCCAGATTCAAAGAAAGATTTCTCTCAGTGAGAGCAATCTCTGTTCTGATGACCCCCATAGCTCTTACCAGTCAGTATACGCTCAATGGATGTGCATTTTGTACGAGGGGTAGGCATGGAATTTCCCCCTGCAAGTTTCCTTTTGCCCATAGCTGAACAGATGAATAAATAGCCACAAGCAATCAAGTAAAAAATGGGTGTGACAGTCAAACAGCTCAGTTCGCACAAACAATTTCCAATAGGAGATATGAAAGAATCCCAACTATATCTTCGAAGCGGAAAGCCAAGGAGGGTTGTCCAGCCCATCCTCTCCCAGGCCCTGACGGGCTAAGAGGGCCCCTCTTAACCAGTCTTGACCTGGGGACATGCCTGGGCATGTACCACGCTGCAGGAGTTTCAGTTCACTTTTTAGTGCTAGATGCACTGTGTAGTAAGCGGGTGACCCCACCTTTACTGTGCACCAGGAGGGATGCTGGGGGAAATAGTCCCATGTGTAGGTCAAAGAGAGGACTAGCCTCTTTGTGAATAATACAGGACTCAGGACTGTATGGGGAAGGGGGAAACTTTTAGGTTTCTTTATGAAGCCCTCGCCCACCAACCTAACCATGATGAAGTATGCCACCAACTAGGTTGGTGGGTGAGGGCTTCATAAAGAAACCTAATAGTTTCCCCTTCCCCATACAGTCCTGAGTCCCGTATTATTCACAAATAGACTAGTCGTCTCTTTGATTACACATATCAACCTGGCAATACGGACTAGCTACCTAGTCCTCTCTCTCTCCTTGATCATTGGAAATAGTCCCATCCCACCAAGCAGCATATCTAATGTCCGTCTGTTCGTCCCGGACTGTAGGAGTTTCAGAATGCTTTTAAGCTCTTGAGGAACCGTGAGGCAAGTAGGCGGCTCCACCTTCAGTGTTTGCACCTTGAGGATTGCTTGGAGATGTAGTCCCACCCCAGCAAAAAGGACAACCAATGTCCATCTGTTTGTACAGTACTGCGGACGTTTCAGAGCACTTTTAAGTGCTGAACACGTTGTGTTGCAAGCAGGCTGCACCACCTTCACTGTGCAGCAGGAGGAATGTTTGTTGCTGGCTGTATGACATTTTTTAAATCTTTTCTTGCTTCATAAGATGTAGGCTACTTATTTTAAAAGCTATTAATGAAATGAAATATGTATGTTGAAATATTTTATTAAATAAAAACTAAATTAATAAACTAAATAATGGGATGGTGTGGACATTACATTACTAAAAATACCACAATGCAGATTGTCAATAACTTTATAGCTAGTTTACAACTCTATTTCAAGTCAAGTCAAGGATCTTTATTCGGTGATTAAAAAACACCATAAAAGCACATATATATACACAATTTAAAACATGATTACATATTATCTAGACCTCGACTCATAATTATACAAGTAGTTTAAAATACTTTACAGGGTCCATGATCAGGCCGACTCTCTTGTTTTCCTTAATCTTAATGAGACTTTTAAAAAATTCATTACACTAAACAATGTGCGGGGGTCGTTCGCTCTTTGCAGAAAGAGTAAAGCGGCTTTAGCATGTCTCAGCTTGGCTTTTTTTAAAATATCCACCAAAAAGCTACGCCTAGGTGTAGCATAAAAAAACCACAAAAGTACAAAAGGAAGGGTGTCCTGCGGAGACCTATTGTCGCAGCCGCAGGCACCCTTCTGCTCAATTGATAGTGTAAAACCTGGTGGGTCAGCTAATAAATTAGGTAAAAGATTGAGCCTAAATCGAGACATTAAAAACCTCTCCTGAGCATTATACATGACGTAAAGGTACGATTCCAGGCCCTCCGTGCTCTTCATAAGGTCATGGGCAATTACTGAGCGTTTGGTCCCTTCAAATGCTTCTCTACGGGTAGCTCCACACTCCAGAAACACTCTCTTAATTTTGGGTTTGTCCCGAGGTAAAATTGCTGTGGGGTTTGTAAAAAGATCCTTCTGGTCTAGGTCTTCCAAGGAAGTCTTCACATATTTCAACCACGATATTTCCAGACCTTTATACCTGTCCAAGCAGTCTCTTAAGATTTGTCTACTCAACGCTGCCTCAGGGTTTACCCAGATTTTCATCCATGCCATAATCGGTCTAAGCTTGACCAGGTCCTCAATGTATGGCATCCCTAGTTCCATGTGCGCAATTACAGCAGGAGTACTCCGGGGTATTTTCAAAATAGATTGCAGATATTTGTTTTCCTCCTGCTGCAGTTGGTGAACATTAACAAAGCCCCACACCCAGCCATATGTGGCTTTAGAGCAGCATATAGAGCTGCACAAGTTCATTATTTGTTCCGGGGACCAATGACCCAGCCTATGCCCATAACCTGCTATAGCACCATTTGAGGATATCAGTCTGCAACATCGTTCATCCACCAGGGAATCAAATTTTAGCGACCAGTCGAATAACAGGCTGAGGTAGGAAAAAGACTGTACCTTTTCTAATGTGTGGTTCTCTATTCTATAAGAGAACTTTTTGCATGGTTTTGTGCCATCCAGCATTACTTAGGACTTGCTTAGGTTCACAGAAAGATCTAATGTTTCCATGAATTTAGCAAATCCATCAATTAAGGTCTGTAAACTCTTTGGGGTACAGGCCAGTAGGACCGCGTCATCCGCGTACAAAAGCACTGGAATATGACGCGTTCCTGCTCTCGGGCAATCTGTCTTCAAGGCAACCAAAGCCTGCTCTAAGTTGTTAATATAGAGCGAGAACAAAAAGGGGGCAAGAATACAACCCTGCCTCACCCCACTAGTACATGGGAAGGGTTCTGTATTCTCCCCCTCCGTGTTATAGCGGACCTTGGCGGTGGTATCCCGATGTAGTTCTCTAAGGATATTATTTAGGCCCGGATCGATTCCCAGATTACCCATCAAGGCCCAGAGTTTTTCCCTATTGACATGGTCGAATGCGGCTGCCAAGTCCATAAATGCCAGGTAGATCGCTTCATTGATGGTTTTAGTGTATTTTGCCACCAGCAAGTAAAGGTTCAGGCATTGATCACTTGTGGACCTCCCTGTCTTAAAGCCGTACTGGGGGTCCGAGATGACACCATGTTCTTCGGTCCACTCCGTGAGACGATTAAGAATTACCTGACCCAGAACTTTGGCAGAGACATCAATTAGTGAAATAGGCTGATAGCACTGGGGGTTGTCCCTGTTACCCTTTTTAAAAATAGGGACGAATATTGCCATGGACCAGGAACGGGGTAAACCCCACCTAATAGCCGCATTTAGGACTCTAGTAAGTATAGGGGCCCATAGATCTATGTTGCTCAGGTACAAATCTGGAGGTGTGCTGCAGGGTCTAGGGCTTTGTTTCTTGTCAGGCCCTCGATTCCTACCGTGACTTCCTCTATGGAGAATTCTACTACTTGGCCTGCTGGCAGTTTCCTGGCTGTGATTATACAAGCCCTTGAAGTGTGTAAGCCATTGTTCTGGGAGGATGTTTGCACTGATCTCAGGGGCATTATTTTCCTGGAAACATGGTTTATTAATTATTCTACAAACTTCTGCCATGTCCCTCCTATCTGCGGCCTCTCTTAAATCAGCCCATGCATCTGCTTGGAGCGATAATTTCCTCTTCTTTACTGCGCTCTTGTATGCCTGTCTACACTGCACTACTCTTTGTGTATCCCTGTGCGCCAACGCAGCGCATTCAAATTAGGCTGCATTGTACACAAAGCTTTGTAGGACACCGGTCCGGAGTTCATATCTAATAGGATAAGGAAATGTAATCCCTCCCGCATCCTCCGGTCATCCGGCCAACATCTTTTGAGTATCCCAAGATTCAAACGAAACAAATATGGTGGGCTGCGATTCTCAACGTTGGCTCCCCAATTTTGGAACTCTCTCCCTCTCTTTATATGACTCATCGATAATCATCTTCAATTCAGGAAACAGCTTAAAACTTCGCTATTCTCGTCTGCCTATTCCAACTAACTCACCCCTTCCTGTAGTGTTCTGCCCCTCAAGCGCCAAGAAACCTACCTGGTGTACCCTGCGCTATATAAACAATTTTAACGTAACATAACATTGTTTTTTAGGCTAATTTTTAGCTCCTTCAGGGCGCGCAAACATTCCCTGTGAAACCATCTTGATGGGTGAAATTATTCCTGGGGGAACTTGTCTTCATGAGCCCCTCAATCAGACTAGTTACTAGCCCAAATGCCCTAATTACCTGTGGGCCCTCGGCCGCAAGATCTAAACACTCGCCAATAGGTACTTTACCAGCGACCAATAGTAATTTATAGAAGGCCTCACCATCAATATTTGACCACCTAAGCTGTCTTTCCAGGTCCGTTACCCTAACAGAGGTCCCCACCACAGGTCCTATCTTATTATTATTATTATTATGTTTGAGCTTGTAAAGCGCACTGTTACCCGGAGGTTTCCTGGCGCTGTGTAACGCTGGGGAACCTGTCCTGGCTTTCCCTGTGGGATGTTCCCTGCTGGGAGTCCCCAAGGTGGAGCCAAGCATCCCCGGCGTTGGAGGGGCTGTTGTGGAGATTAGGCAAGCTAATGCCCAGAGTTGCCGAGTGGGACCCCTGATTAGAGTAGGCACCGAAGCGAGAATTATCGAGTCTGCTGACCGAAGTCCACGACCCTGCCACGTTGGGAATTGAACCCTGGTCCCGGCCGACTTCTGCTCCCGGGTCTGCCGCCTCTAACCAGGGAGCCACACCACACCACTAGGTCGACCCAAGTACATAAGCTCTAAAACCAGAGGATTGTGGTCACTAAATGGGCTCCACTCAATCCCCACCGATCAAATCCATTTTTTTAATAGCCTGGACGCCAAGATATAGTCAATATAAGACGAGCACCCTCTCCCTTTAAAAGTTGGAGCAGGAGTTCCCTCTTTCTCCAGTCTAGTCATGTCAATAGTGTGTTCCAAGACATGTGTTTTTAAAAGTCGTCCTAAAGACCATTCCCTCTGCTGTGTGTTCAAAATGGGGGCCTTTCTCGACTGGACAACGGGACTATTCTGCATTCAAGGGGAATAACGTTGGGCATAGGTGGCAATTAAAATCAGCCATGACAAGAACAGTGGGTTACCGGCCCCTTTCCTTTTGGCTAATTCCTGGGTGAATCTATGGTCTAATTCCTGGGGTGTGGGATTATTTCCTCCAAGGGCTCCATCATTATATACATTAAACAGGATCAACCTTATCCCACTGCCCCTAAACGCCAATGCCTGGAGATTATGAGAAATCCAGGATGGGCTAGTCCATGTTCCTTGCATATTTAAATCTACATATATGGATAGTCCTCCCATTGCTCTTCCTAATCTCGATCTCTGGGCGGGCACAAAAAAGCATTTATACCCAGTCATATGAAAGGGGCTGTTATCCACCACCCAGGTCTCTTGTAAACTAATTATCTGGAACTTGTTTATGTATTGCCGCCATTCGATGTTGTCAAATTTACTCGCTAGGCCGGCAACGTTCCATGAGATTATTTTTAATCCCCTTTCTAGTGATTGATCACAAACTGACCCCTGGTCACTTAGGATTCCAGTATCAGGCCCGTCATCTGCCCTTGAGGACATTGCTTGAGCCCCTCGACACTGTAGTGCGAGCGGAGACAAGTCTTCCCTTAACTCAACCCAACAACTGGTGGCTTCTGCTACATTCCCGGTCTCGTATTCCAACGTACTTGCTGGTTTCACCCCAAACCACCTTGTGTTATATGGGCCTCTTCTATAGAGGAAAAATTTGTGAGGACAACCTTTTGTGGTACCCTCAACCCCACACCTTGCGAAACCTGCAGGTTCCTATTCCCAGCTCCTCTTGTTGCTGCCTTCTCAGTTTTAAGGGGGAGCCTTAACAGTCAATCATTTTCGTCTAGGGACATCAAGGGGCTAAATCTGTAGGTCCATTTGGATAGTTCCCAATCTCTTGCCACAGGGCCATACGAAGTGTGATACCACGCCTTGTTTGTGTTTGGCGCTTCTCTGGAATTCCCCAGACGGTAGGCCAGATCATAGGGGGCGTTTTGTTTCGGGTAAATATAACCTAATGGCAGGGATCTTATGCTACTTGCCTGGTTAACCATCCCACAAGATAAAATGTGCTGCACTACATTTGCGTCCCTGAAATTCACTATGATGCAATTCCCCACTATATCTTTACTCCTGGTGCCAATCCAGCCCACTCTTCTAACATGGAGGATTTCCCCATTTTTGCTACCTACAAGAGGCCTGTTCTGGTTCAGACAATGTGTGGTCTTATTTTTCAGCTAAGTATGTGACTCACTCTGCTCTTTCTTTAGATCTGGGACCCCCGCTAGTACCACTACATAGGGGCATGCCTCAGGTGGTAAATTTATGAATGGTAGTGTTTCACCAGTTGATGTGTTGGCCAACCGCCCAGTCTGGTTTGCCACTATTGCTTCAGGTTTAGAAGAGTGATTACTTGGCCGTTCTATCAATGGCCCAGGAAGTCCCACCACTGCCCATGACGCCCCCTCTCCAGAACCCGTGCCCTTGTCCGAGTGCAGGGGAAAGCCTAATAGACTGGGGGCCTGTATGACCGTAGGTAGCACATTCGGGGTCCTGCTGGGTTGCATAACCATCTGTTGGTCTTGACAAATGCCAATGATAGTCGGGTTATTCGTGGTGCCATTGTCCAGGGATATTTCTTGGGCCCTGCCCCTATTCTGTAGTTCATTTAGAATTTTGTCCAGTCTACTGGCTAGTGGCTTTGTCTGGCTGACAATAAATACTTCTAGATGGTTTTGTAATTCCAGGACTGTTTGGGCCATCCAGCTCGGGGGAGCTAACAACTGAGGCGCCTGCTCAGCCCTAGTTTCTGTCAACGGATTTCCTGATGTAAATAAGGGAAGGCTGCTTTTAGTTCTCTTAATTCTTGGTTTCGTGGAGCAAGTTCTTCTTTTCCTACTAGTTACAGCTTTTTTTGCCGGGCATAGAATCCACCCTATCTTCACCAGTACCCCTCTGTGCACAGGTAATGTCCTGATCGGAAGACTCTGAGGCAATGAGTGGGGAGGTGACCCTAACCTCATCCCCTAATTCCTGGGGTATAGTGGAATGATTAAGAATTGGGGTAAGTGACAAGCGTCATTCTGTGTGCTCTATTTCACTTGCTACTACCCCAATAGCTTTCCTCAACATGCGATCAATTGCGGTGGGCTGTGCAATAAAGAGGGGGGGTATACTTTTATCATGTAGGACCACCTGGGGGGTGGGGGGCGAGTTCAACTTCGCTTTAGTTGAACGGGTTTCACTTTATTGGCCATACTAGGGAAAAAAAAACAGAGTACCCCAAAGTGAAAGTGGTTTTGCAAGGTCTTACACACACTCAGATTGAGTTTCCTCCCCTTGCCTGAATGCAGTTCAGCTTAGGAAAAAGAAAATAACACACACCAACCAACCCCCAGCACAGTCCCTCTCAAACAACTTGCGTTTTGTTGGGCCCAATGCCACTATATAGTCTGCCTCTCCTCTGATTTTTCTTCCTCCTTGGTCGCTGATAATCCCCCTACTCCAGTTCCAGTCGCCAGGACCATGGGGGGCCCGGCCCGGCCTCCTTTGGCCTCTGACCGGTAACAGTTAAATATCCACAGGTGGACAGAGGGAGGGGCTGCCGGATCACTCACGGCCCGCTGTTCTCTGGGGCATTGAGTCCTGGCCCCTTCTGCTGCTCCTCTCGCCCTCAGCAAACACACGACGCGTCTCCCGCGAAGCGGGAGGTGCAAGAGGTAAATATTCCCCACAGGTGGACGGAGGGAGGGACTGCCGGATCGCTCACGGCCCGCTGTTCTCTAGGGCTTTGAGTCCTGGCCACTTCTGCTGCTCCTCTCACCCTCAACAAACATACGGCGGGTCTCCCGCGAAGCGGGAGGCGCAAGAGGTAGATATTCCCCACAGGAGGACGGAGGGAGGGGCTGCCGGATCACTCACGGCCCGCTGATATCTGGGGCTTTGAGTCCTGGCCCCTTCTGCTGCTCCTCTTACCCTCAGCAAACAGACGATGCGTCTCCCGCGAAGCGGGAGGCGCAAGAGGTAGATATTCCCCACAGATGGACGGAGGGAGGGGCTACCGGATCACTCACGGCCCGCTGATATCTTGGGCTTTGAGTCCTGGCCCCTTCTGCTGCTCCTCTTACCCTCAGCAAACAGACGATGCATCTACCGCGAAGCGGGAGGCGCAAGAGGTAGATATTCCCCACAGGTGAACAGAGGGAGGGGCTGCCGGATCACTCACGGCCCGCTGTTCTTTGGGGCTTTGAGTCCTGTCCCCTTCTGCTGCTCCTCTCGCCCTCAGCAAACACACGGCAAACAACTCTATTTACACTGCAGAAGTTCTCTGTATCGCTCTATTGCCTGGATTTTTTTAAATACATTTATATTCTTTGCTTTACAGCATTTTGTGGTGATACTCATAGTTATTCAACCATACCATATTATTATACCATAGTCTGCAAGTACAAGTATGAACAATTTTCCAGAACCTAAAAATTATTGATCGAGCCTCTAAAATTGTAATGCATATAGATGTTCTTACCTGTACTCTCAGTTGTGAGAGGTTTGCTGAACTTCCTGCTAGACTGACAATCAAACAGGGTTTCATTTTAACACCTAAACAAGCACTCACCTAATCGAAATTCACTTCACCCAATTTCGGACTGTTAAAAAACAATCTGCGCACATGTCAGTCGCCGTCTGAGAAGGTTTAGCAACAAAAACAAAAATCAACTTCTGTGAATCACACACTCAGTTGGACAGAGGGTGCCCCTGAACCCTAATGGAGAAGACACCCCCTAAGTAAAGGCATGACCCGAATTTATAGTATTTTGCAAACAGACTTTCAAAGAGGGTCATGTGACCGTGTAAAACAAAAGGTGGATGCAGGTGGAGAAATCTAAGATCATGGTAAATTGGATAGAAAGAACATACATTTTGTCTGAATAATCTAGCATTCTCATCTAGAGAGCCAAAATGTTCAAGAGAGGCTCTAAATCATCATAGATGCTCAAATCTGCTTAACCAGAGTCAGCACAACGAGGAAAACATGGTTTTGGTGCTTACAACCACACTAATGCAATTTTCACTTACAATCCCTCCTTTTTGCACAATTTAATTTGTGCAATTCAACTCATTTCAATATTCACCAATGTTCACTTCCTGAGCGGTCATATACATATCCTTCCAAATAACCATTACGAGGTTTCTAAATTCCTTGGTCATTGTCATTATCTACGAATATCAGGAGTACAATGAAAAAGATCAGTAAAAACTCAAGAAGCGTAATTATCCATCCAACAAAGACGCTTCTTAACTAAGATCAAACATTTTTGAAGGAAGTTGCAGTACCAGTTGCAGATAGCCTGGCACAGGAACAGTTTCTCCACATGAACAGCATGCAAGGTCCCTTGCGGCTGCTACTATGAGTACACAGTTCTCCGGAAAGGAGATTATAATGTTGAGTAATAGGATCAGTTATAGATGGATGAAAGAGATTAGGGGATTAGGGGGCATAATATCAAGACAGGCGATACAATTATAGCCATTTTAGCTAAAGAAAACTGCCGCTAAAGCGGCGATAATGGGCTTGATAATGTGATCCATGGAATTCCAATTGAAGCCCATGTTAGATGTTAAGACATCTAACATGGGCTTCAATTGGAATTCCATAGAGCATAATATCAAGCCCATTATCGCCGTTTTAGCTGCAGTTTTCTGCCGCTATAATGGCGATAATTTTATCGCCTGTCTTGATAATATGCCCCCATATTCTCTGTACCCGAAAAGAATACTGATTTTTTTTACTTCACAAGCAAGTTCTTGGGCAGTGTGTGTACGGTGAACTGCAGCTTGCACAATCTGTTGGTCGAGCAAGGGTAGGTCGAGGGTGTGCTACCAGTGTCACACTCAGGGATGAGGTTCCCAAGTGCAAGCAATTTGTGGCTTTGCCCTGATCTGTTAAGGAGATAGGCACTCCCAATTACATTCAGTGGTCAAATGGTTACAGATCTGGCAAGAAGAAATATTGCTATTCTGCTTACATTATGCCAAGGATTCTAAGAAAGCGTTATCAGCATAGATGGAGCATTTCTATTCGAGGCAGGCAGCAAACTCCGTTTAGTTTATTTCTTCACACCTATCAGGTAAACAGGTAGCTTCACTCTACCGGGGTCCTAGGCCATATCCAGGCAAATACAAATTTTCCAGTATGCCAGCACTTTTTCTCACAATGTCATGGATTTCACATTAAACTTGTTGCGCGAAATTCCCAAAGTTACACCATTATGACATTATGCCTCGCAAATAACCAGAACTCAAGCAGATGTTGTTCGCAGCAGTTCTGGTTTTTGGGTGCAAGTTGCATCCTTATATCCAAAAATAACAACTGGTGACTGCACATCTTCCATAAATTGTTGTCAGGGAGTCCATCAGGGCTGTATTTTAGCACCATTTTTATCGTTCATTTATATTAACGACCATGAGGGGCACCTTCTCCAGATCTGGCTCTTTACACTTTTGCTGGCTTTCCCTCAACAAGGTGCATGGTTTGGTAGTCTTTCTTTCTGCCCCTGGGATAATTGTTCAAATCACACTGCAACCCATCTTAAGCTTTTTTGCTCTATTTATGCCAGTACGATATCGGTTTCTTGTGCCAGTTTTATTTCCTCTGAATTTTAAATGATATAATTTGAGTTTGCATAAGCTTCAGAAGTTAGTCTCAGTTGAAAAGTATTGTGCAGTTATCAATTGTATTACAGGAGAAATTAGTATTAGGATAAAATATGCCTGACTAGGGCCTTATGTGGTCTATACGTATTAAAATGTTGGCACTTTTTTCCACTTTTATGTATAGTTTGTGCAGTAATTTAAATATGCAGTTTTTATGGTTTTAATTTATATACTTCATATACCATGACTTTTTTATTTTTATATATTTTTATGATTTTTTTAATTCATTACTGCTAAATTACTTATATAGAACATCTTTTTTAATTATATACTTTTATGGCATTCCTTTGCTGAATAAAGTTTGTATTGACTTGACTCAGGGATGCATTTCATGCTATAATATAGTGCTAAATGACATTTTGCTTTTCACAGAATTTTTGTCGAATTCCATGTAATTATGCATACCAAATTATGCACATTTTGCACAACCCTAGACGTACTTGTGAGCATCAAGAGGGGCTGCACCGCAATGAGTTTGTGTATCTGCAACGGGAGCACCCCCAGATATTAAAGTAAAAGTAGGATAATCAGTTGTGGTAGCAGTTGATTGCCCAGCAGCCACAGAGCCTTTTCGGGTATCACGGGAGACTTGTTTTCTGAGTCTAGAGTCTTTTGGTTTGGTCCGCTTGCAGTGCAGGAGTCAAGAAAGGTAGTCACTTCTTATCCGTGTTGTGATGAACAAGACTTTGAAACTGCCTTGCTGGTGGGGTTCTGCTGATGGACTCGGATATGGATCCAGTTACCAGTCTGCATGTCGTTGCAAGCTTTGAGGGTGCTGCCATTTGTACCTAAGAATGGAAGATGTTGAGACCGTAATCGGTTGTTTGCAATATTACAGACTTAACGAGTTATTCAGTTACAAATCAAATAAGACAGGAGGCAACAAAGAAATAAAAGAGAGCACCATCGGGCACACCATCAAAATCTCATGAGGACTTCGTTTGTTCTTGTCAGAAGGAATGGCCTGCATTGATGAGAGTGCCAAGGTTAGAGTACCGGTCCACTTTAGCCTTGTTTCATGACACATCTTAGCTATCATGCTTTTTACAGTGCAATTGAGCATTTCAACCCTCCTAGAGGACGCAGAATGATAAGTGCAATGTAAGTGTTGTTTGATTCCTAGAGCTTTACATAGTTTCTAAACCACAGATGACACAAAATGGGTACCACAGTCACTCCTTATCCAAAGGGGTATTTTGAACCTTGGTATAAAATCCCTAAGTAAATGCTGCATCTGCTCTGCCACACATAAAAGCTGCAATCCATTCAGAAAACATACATACTAGAACCAAAACATAACAAGCATTGGAAATGCAATAGGTCTTGGATTTATTTGAGTTAGAGCAAAGGGCATTGTAAATGTCAATGTCTTTTAGCCATGTGTTATGGAGTGCATGCATGTGGTGTGTAGTGGAATTATGTGGGTTGGATTGGAATTGTTAGTTTGTGTGTGTGAGATTGTGTGTGTGGTTGTGTGTGTGTGAGTTTGTGTGTGGTAGTGTGTGTGGTTGTGGTTGTGTGTGTGTGGTTGTGTGTGTTTGGTTGTATGTGTGGTTCTATGTGTGGTAGTATGTGTGGTGGTATGTGTGGTTGTGTGTGTGGTTAGTTGGTGTGTGGTTGTGTGTGTGTGTGGTTTGTGTGTGTGTTGTGTGTGTGGATGTGTGTGTTGTGTTTGTGGTTGAGTGTGTGTGGTTGTGTGTGTTGTGTGTGTGTGTGTGGTTGTGGTTGTATATGTGTGTGGTTGTGTGTGTGGTTGTGGTTGTGTGTGTGTGTGGTTGTGTGTGTGCTGCTGGTGAGTAAGGAGCAGTAGAGAGACAATGAGGCAAGGGATTGAAACATAAGAGAGAGGAGTAGAGAAGATAGAAAGGAGTAGGAGAAAGATAGAGATAGGGAGGTAGACAAATATAGGGAGGACAGAGATAGGGAGAAAGATGTAGGGAAAAAGACAGAGGTAGGGAGAAAGACACAGGAATTTATGTTATCATGAACTCTTGGCTGTGGAACATGAGACATGCAGAGAGAGAGCTTGATGATGTGGTTCAAGAGAAGGTACGTGGATCACGAGACAGGGAGTTAAAACGCAGAGCATTAGAGAGGGGGCTAGAGAGACACATATACAGTGCAATGAGTGCCCAAGACATAATGGTCGACCTAGACGCATTCACACTCTCTGAGGCTTCCTCACCCAACCCAGCCGGTGGTGCCTTTGGGGATGGGCATGAGAGTGCACAGAAAGAAAGAGTGCAGCACTGCAAGCCAGAGACCGGCCGATCTGTTAGAGAGACAGCTGCTCCGAGACAGCGGCACTCAATTTAATTTATAGGAGCAAACACATACATGGAATAAATGGTACATGGATGAAAAAGAAAGAATGATAACGTAAAGACAGGCACTGGGACAAGAAAACAAGAGATAGAAGGGTAGACAGAGAGACGAAAACGGTCCACCCCAACCCCTATAAAAATGCCCCTTCTCTTGTAACACCCCCTCCCCCTCTCCTGCAAAGCACTGCACCGTCGCTTAAAAGTGGTACGTGGAAGAGCACAAGAAGAGAGGGACATAAAGAAGACAGGCAGTGACGGGAATAAAAGATGGGGAGAGGGGCAGCGAAAGTGGGAAAGAGAAAAGGACAAACGGAAGTAGGACTTGGGAAAGAAAATAACTTAATCTCCCAGTGTGTATAAAAATAGTGATCTCATGTAATGTAACCGCTGCTCATGTAAAGCGCTCCAATACCCTTCGACCGACTTGGCGCTACATACGACTGTAAAGTAAGTATATTAAAAAAAGAAAATAGAGTGGTCGGAAAATAGAAATAACAGTCAAGGGGAAGGGACATTGGGTGTGCGACTTAAAAACGAGGTTAGACTAGACAGAGGGTGACAGAGACGGGAAAACCACAAACTAGAAAGAATTGTCAGAGAAACGGAGCGCTGAGGTTCAGAAAGGAGTGTTGGAAGCGCTATGGGACAGAGTGGGGGAAGCTGAGGAACTGTATCGGGAGGGAGTGCGGTTCAGGGAGCAGCACCGAGCACACAGCACACCGAGGAACTCCTCGAAAGCGCAGACGGGACAGGCGGACACCGCACTCAGCTGTCCGTGGAGGGGGTGTACTCCTGGTGCTGCTGCCTCAAGCTTGGGGTAAGTCTGGGCTGAGCCTCAGCGGGACAGGGGAGGCATGGAATGTTGTGGGGCCGGCTGGGACGTGGTCTCTGTGGGACAGGGAGGTATCGGGAGTGTAGGGCAGGATGGACGCCTTTCTTTCTGCCCATGTTGCCTCAAGCTTGGGGTAACTCAGGGATGGGGTGGGGGCAGGGAGTGTGCGGTGAGTGTTCTAGGGCAGGCTAGAAGAGGTGCCTCTGTTCGATAGGGAAGAGTGGGGCAGGGCCGGTGGGGTGTTTATTTCCGCCGTGTTTTCCTGATTTAAAGGCACTCGCCTGCTTGTTTCAGGAAGCCGCCCTGCCTCGTGCCTCCTCTGAGCTGCTTGTTCCATACCTGCAGGCTGTGTTTTATTTTCTCCTGGGATTATTTTCGAGGGCACATAGTGAGTGACAAGCGCGCAGACCTTTGACATGCTCTCCTTCGTGAAGAGCCCTCAGGCTGTGTGCGTCAGAGTGCCAGTAAAGCCCCCCAAGGACACATACACATTACTCTCTAGCGAGTCATAAGAAACAAAAGGTAAGGGAGCAGGAGGCATGTCTGGAGGGCACGCGGACAGCCTTGTGAATCCGGGGTATTGACATGGCACCTAGAGCCAACAAGCAGCACTGAAAGCGCTCGCTTTCGTGATCGCTATAGTAAAAAAAAAAAACCTGCAAGTGGTGCGCACGCGCGCGCCACTGCGAGCATATGTTTTGAATTATCGCGGCTGTCAAGCCGCGATTATTCAAAACATATGGCCTCTGGTGTGTGTAACAGACAACAATAGGCCCTACGCGACTGCCTATGGCCTATTGCTTGTTCTGTTAAAAAACAGCACGCACGCGATGGCCAATGAAAATGGACCTTGGAAATAACACGCACGAGCTGCGTTGATTTTCCAGGTCCGTTTTCAAATCCCCGGGAAAAGGACTCTTGCTGCGAGACACTGCATGTGCAGTGTACGCTAGGCCCGAGCCCTAAAAAGAACATCAGGACATTTTAATTAAAACAATTTGAATGCCGACAAAGGGTTCCCATTGAGGTGTTGAGCTGGGTCGATACCAAATATTCTTGTGGTGGTAATTGGCACAGGAATGACAATACTGTTGGACAATAGTAATGCAAACCAGTGAGTGATTCTGGCATGTATCATGTCATCTCTGATTGCAGGATCAATGCAGTGATTCCGACAGGCAAGGGAAGGGAGACACAATTTAGGGACAAACCATCTTTGTTTTGTGTTCCTCCATACTCCATGTTAGCCCCTTTTACAGTCTTGCTTTAACTAAGATCTTTCACAGATGGCATAGAGGACTCAGTACCTTCTGAACAATTTTTGCATGTTTTCTTGTAAACATGACCTAGCAGTTCCTTTTTCACCCTCAGGTAAGCAAAGGTATGTACAACCTACCCGCTTAAAGAGAAGGAACAGTCAGAGACTTTGTCCCACACATCTAGCACACTCTACTTGGAGATAATGGATAAGCAAGCAGATCCTGTCAGAGACTGTCATGAATACATTCATACTTCTAGTGTTTTTATTTGTGTAGAGTTTTATATAGCGCAAACTAGACCCGAGAAATCGGGTATCAGAGCGCTTTACATGAGCACCAGTTTCTATACACAAAAATTAATGTGTATAGAAACTGGTGCTCATGTAAAGCGCTCTGATACCCGATTTCTCGGGTCTAGTTTGCGCTATATAAAACTATACACAAAAAAAAACACTAGACGTATGAACACATTAATTTTTGTTCGGCACCGGGAAGATTAAGTGATTTACCCAAGATTTAATGGAGAATATATGTAAAAGTGCAATTGCAGAAATACAAATTATGGTGATTAATAGATAGACACAACATGAAAATGACAGCATGTTATCTGACAGCCTTTTATGGAGTCCCTTATTTCATAGTCCCAGAAACGTCTATATCAGCATAAAAATATTGTCATAAATAAAACTTTCTAAGATTCTAAACATGCATACCTTTTAGATGCTCATATTTCCTATTCAGTTGACTGAACTTGAGCAGGCTGGTACTCTTCTCTGTTATGTTGTTGTTCCCAAAGGAATAAGATAGTAAGCAAGAAACCACAAACTTAATGCAGGCTGCTTGTTGTAGATGCTTTCTCTAGAATGCCTGATCTCATCTCTTCCTGAGAGGTTTGCGAACAAGCTTTACATAATATTTTTCAACCTTCTTATAGGAACAATTAATTCAGTGAATGGTGATGTAAAGTGAGAATGTAACCCTGTGAATACCCTCGTAAGTTCACTTAAAACCACTGTGCTATTCTCTAAACTTCGTGCTTCATGTATTTTTGATGTGTTAGCCAGAAATGCGCTCTCCAAGAATATAGAAACAGTGTTGTACTATAATAGCAAGTAAATGACATAGAACATAGTAGTTATGCATTATAATATATAAAACAAAGAGGGAGGAACCCTACTATTGTGACAATAGGGACAGGGTAAGTATAGTTGAAGAACACAAAAGACGTCCCTACACACTAGTATTTGGAATATAGGTAAGTACAGGGCACATACCATAGGATTTAACCTATATTAACCATATAGTTATCAGCATGTAATACAACATATCATTTAAAAATATCATTTAAAAAGGTCAAACCAACAACTAGTAATAATAAATGCAAATTACAAAAATATTTAAAAAAACACAATTTGTTACATCACGAAGGGCCCGATGTAGGTAAACTCCAATTTACCACTTCTTAAATACCGAATCATACCGATTCGGTATTTAAGAAGTGGTAAATTGGAGGGGGGGAGATGTGGGTATTTCAGAATCGGTAAATACCTAATCTGTAAGATTCGGTATTTACCGATTCTGTAAATACCGAATCGGTATCCCCCATTGATTCCTATGGGCCTTGAAGCCCATAGGAATCAATGTGCATTACCGAATCGGTATTTACCGAATCGGTATTTACCGATTCGGTAATTACCGATTTCTGCAAGGGTGCAGGGGGTGTCACTTTGACACCCTCTAGCACCCCCAATACTGGCTTGTGTGCCATGTGGCACACAGACATGCCCTAAGGGCATGTCTGTCTGTCACATGGCATAGGTGTGCATGCACACATGTGCATGCACACCTGGATTCGGTATTTTAGCACCCAATTGGATTGGGTGTTAAAATACCGAATCTGAAGGGCCTGTGGGACTGAAAGTAGTCCCACCTACATCCCGAATTTTAAAACTCGGTAAACTTACCGATTCGGTATTTTTCAAATTCGGTAATTTTACTGAATTGGTAAAATACCGAATCGTACAAAAAAAGGTCCCCTACATCTCAAAAGGCCAAATACCGGTCGGAAACGGCCGAATTCGTCCGTTTCCGACCGGTATTGGCCACCTACATCGGGCCCTTAATGATAAAAGCAATACATCAATTAACATTTTTTTGTAAACATCAAATAACACAATCAAGAAGTTTTTTTACAATTCATATTTCAAGAAAACAGGAGTCGACGCTGCATTTCGGTGATTTGTCTACGATATTCACCTTCTTCAGGACAGTTTTCTTTCCCAGCCACGTGTGTGCCCTGTACTTACCTATATTCCAAATACTAGTGTGTAGGGACATCTTTTGTGTTCTTCAGTTATACATTATAATACATATGTGTCGCCTTAGGCAACAATGAGCCTAACAAGTAAAGTTATGTTATATAGGCATCTTAGAGATATAAATTAGGCAAAACATATAACATTAGGATATGTACAAATTTACTTCGGAAAAAGGGGGTATAGGGAGAGGGCAGTCATTTTGACCATTTGATCAGCAGTGGCTTTTCCTTTCGACGTCATCTTCTGTAGACTACCTTGCAGCAGATTTAACAACAGTAATTTTGAACAGCAACCGAAGGACATGAGGTAAACCGTTAACAAAGAATCAATTTGTATAGGGACCCCAGCTGAGTTGCGGAACACCTGCTGCTTCTAGAGCAGTGCTTAATTTGTAGAAAAAATGTGCCAAGCGTCTTGTCAGGCCACTGCAGCTTGCACCACACATTGCCCGTGCCATGCTGCCAATGATGGTAACAACATATTCTAACCATCAAACGCCTAGAAGTGTGACAATTCAAACCATTTCAGGCCGCCAAAACTTGGACAGCAGGTAATAATCATTTCCATTGTAATACTTGTTCACAAAATCCTATAATGGTTTGACAATATTAACTTAGCCTAAAAGCCACTGCCACCAGTAGCCTACCATCCTCAAAAGAGTGCTTATCTAGGAGATGTCTAATAGTCCATGCATCTTATGGATAGCTTCCATTTGGTCTGCATACAGTTACTGTTTCCCTGCCGAAACATCATAAACTAAATATCAAAATACCTAGTTTTTAGATGCGAGTAGATATAGGGAGTCAACCTTGCATTGGCCCAATGAGCTGGAAGCAACAAATAAATAATTGTATTGAACTGTAGTATTTGTTGAGGAAGGAGAGAACCAAGCTGAAATAATAATCACAATACCTGTCAAGGTGAACTACAAAAACCACTATGTAAACCTGTGCTTAACTCTTTGGTAGCTTGACACACAAGTAGTTAGGCTTAATTCAGAGACAATGTATAAAGTATTTATTAAGCCCCCAAACAGTAATAAAAGTTATAGCACAACACACCAGACATTCGACAATAATTAAGAAAAATAGAGTACATTTTAATGAATAAAATGAGGCCAAAATAACAAAAATTCAAACAGTAGAACTGGAGTTATACATTTTTAAAATTTAAGATTCACAATAGCACCAAAAGGTGTGAAGGGGTAATTGCAGGTATCTGGTCATGCCAGACTAGGACAAAGTCACACGTTCAGGCAGACCTCAATGGAGCATGGGCCAGATACAGGACCAGGTTTGTCTTGCTATAAGTTTTACCCTCTGACTTCAATGCAAGGACTACGTGGCACAGTTCTGCCAGACTCTGTGTCGTTCAGCACCAGATCCAGTGAAGTCATCAGTGGGGAGCTGCATGGTGCCTCTCTACAGTGCTCTACATTGCACTGTGTTGAATTTGGTGACACCTTTAGTGAGAAACTGTTTGGGGATGCAGAACTCTGCATCGGGTCAGATGAAACTTTCAGTTAGGCATAGAGAAGAACTCTTTAACTCCAGCCAAGGGTTCAGGACTTTGAGCACAGCACTTTCTGGGTTAGGACTAACTTTCACTGAGGCCAGCAGAGTGGACCAGGTCATGTCCAATGAGATCTGGTCAGCTGGGAAGCAGGAAAGGCCTCTGGAATCTTGTTGTATCCATTTTGCCCAAACAGGAGTTCAGCCAACAGACTCTTCTGTCACATCTGGGGTCCTGGGTTCAAGACAAGCATGCCGAGTCTTCCTTCAGGTTCTTCAGACAGCAGGACAGTTCTTCTTCTGATTCACATAGGTCTAGGAGTGATCTGATTTTAGTTTCTAGGGATACCCCGTTTTTTCCCAGTGCTGGCCTGTGGGTTGGGGTCACCGCCTGTGTGAAACTCTAAAAGTGGTTGTGGTCAGTTCCTCCCTTTGCCATGGGTTTGGCTCCAGCCTGGTTACTGAACAAAGGGCATGCCGACCCAGTTGTAAGCAGCATGTGCCAGTGACAGGATAGGTTTCTACTGAAGTAAGAAAGGGGCTTGGTATAGCGCCCAGGCTACACTTTGAAGTGCCATCAGGTCATAGGCAAAGTTCCTTTCCAGCCATCGTGCCAAGAAGACCTACACCTCTCTCTCTACGCTCGTTCATTTGTCTGCTGTCTGGGAGCAATACTCATCACAACACAGGAGAGCCATTTTCAAAACAGAGATTTAAAACCTCACATTACCATTAGGTTGGATTTGTTTTTTTACCTGTTCCCACAGTTAATCTATGCATTATTAGACGTTATAATGTAGCCTAGGGTTTTTCTATGAGAGAGACAGCCTTGCTGTAGTAAAAAACGACTTTGGAAGTTTTTAAATGTGTGGACATGGAAATCTTAACTACAAATTCCCTACTTCTTTAATACCATGCACCTTGCCCTATGGGCACTTAGGTCTTACATTAGGAATGACATATTAAAAAGGAAGATTAAGACCTGGGAAAAGGTTTATTTTGCCAGTTTAAAATACCAGTTTGAAAAGCCCAACATAGGCAAGCCTGTAGACATGTTTTACAGTGCTACTTGAGTAGGTGACACAATAAGTGCTGAAGCCCACTAGCAGGGTTTAATTTACAGGCCCTTGGGAATCCTGTAGCACCATATATTAGAGGCAAAATTAAATATGCCAATTGGGTGTATACCAACGTTGTCTTGTTTAAAAGAGAAGACACAAGCACTTTACCTCTAGTAAGCAGGGGTAAAGTGCGCAGGCGTCCTATGTCCAACAAAAAATTGGTTAATCAAAAGAGGGCAAAAATCTGGGGTTACCCTATGGAAAGGGACAACGTTTACCAATAATCAGTATATAGTCCCATGCTGGTCTTTCTGTAAAGATGAGAGTGTGCAGATCCTTCTTGAATGCTTGCAAGAAGATGCAAGATGACTCTGTATAGTCTTGAGGCAATCTAAAATACGTTATTTGCCCCCATAGAATGTTTAGGGGAAAATATACTGACTGTCAGGATACCCTGGAATTGAAAAGATGCTTCAAGTTACCTGTTACACTGTGTGAGAAGTTAGCCTGGCATATGATGTCAATAGTTCTAGTGGCACCTTGCACCAGTTTAAATCGACCCTTATGGATGGTGGTTGTAAAGTCAACCTTATAGACAAGCTATCTTAGTGGTCGCATGGACCAGCAGTCATAGCCAAGAGCATGTGAAGTAAGCTGTTTCACCAATTATAATCCCTTGAATACCAAATGAAAGGACACACACAAGGTATATAACACATATATGTGTATTTATTTATAACACAACCCCTCTGCACTCTTTATGAGGTCAGCGATCGAAGTACACCACAAGTTACTCATTTAGCATACTATAAGTTGCACAAATACAGTTTTTCCCTAGGGGCCTCACAAACCATATACTAAGTAAGTGGTATAGGGACCACTTCAGGAATAGGGAATAGGCCTAGGGCCTAGGAAATCGCTGGGGCTATACTAGACAACCAAAGGTTAGGAAGTAGGAGACCCACAGGAGACGCGTGCAGTGTCTAAACACAGTCGCAAGTTACCATTGACTTATAATGGAGAACGAAGAAGTTACAAAGTTACAGCTTTAAGACACTTCCGGATGGACTACGGTAAAACCCCTTTAAACTAGGACACTTCGAGAGTCAAGACCCACGGGAGCACGGGAGTACTCGAGTTACCTCACCCAGGGAAGCCGGGTGCATAGGTGTCTTTTCGTGTCGGGTTTCGTCAATGTTTTCTTTGGAGATCTGCAAAGAAGTGCTGCAGGCGACCAGAGGAAAAGTGTCTGGGTGGATCCAAGGGTGGATCAAGGATGTGAAGAACCTGAAAGCAGAGGGGACAGAGTCTGGGTCACTAGCCAGTGACCAGGAAGGAACCAGGCGATGTTGAGTGATTTCAGGTGAAGATGCTAAGCTTGTCTCTGCAGCCATGGGGACCAGGGGGACCAGGAGGCGTCGATGACAACCAGGAGCTGGATTCGAGCTGTCCCACAAAGGATCTAGTTGACTGCGGTGTCAGTATCCGGACTGGACCCAACAAGCCTTGGTAAACGCAATCCACACAGGAAGTGAAGATTGGCTTCAAGTCAGACCAGCAAGGTCTGGGGAGCTTCTCCTTTGCAGGGAAGCTGGAGCAACCAGGAAAGCAGTTTAGTTTCAAAAGTAAGTCTTGGGAGGTCTAACTAGCCAGTGGGCTAGCAACCGGGAAGATGCATCAAGCTGAAATGCAGGAGCAGGCCCCATGCGGCACTCGTGGAGTGTCGAGGGCTGAGCTTTGGTGCAAATGGTACTCGGGTCTGGGGATTCTCAAACCCTAATGCACAACTACGAGAGTACCTCGGGAGTTGAGCAGTTAGAAAATTGCAGGAAGTCCAGGGTGTCCGGTCCCACGTCTCTCGTGTCGGCCACGGGTCTCAGCTTTGCTGTGGATGTGGATCGGAGTCTGAGAAGTCTGGAAGTACAGTTTCTGAGTCGCTGAGTCTTTGGGTTCCGGCAGGAGCATCGACAAAGCAAACCGGCAAGTTACTGGTGGTGTCTGTTTGCACTGGGTGGTCACTCCTTGACCACAAGGGAGATGTCTTCAGTCTTCTAGTCGGTATAGAACGTCGAAGGTCCAAGAGTTCTGTTTCAGTCCAGGATAATCTAATATCTGTGGACACAGCTCCTATCTTTGTACTGATTTTAGGGGCTGAATTACCTGCTAGGTCCCTCCTATGGGTGGACCTGGGAAGGGGGTGGTTACACCCCTTTCCCTTTGTCCAGTTTCGCGCCAGAGCGGGGCTGGAGTGCTCCAGCATCTGGTTTGAACCGGGTCTATGCATGGAGCACCTTGTGTGCCCCAGGCAGTGTCTGGAAAAGCATCTTTCCATGGAGCACCTTGTGTGCCCCAGGCAGTGTCTGGAAAAGCATCTTTCCATTCAACCCACCCTGCCTCAATACACTACAGGCTGTCTGGGGAGGTGCTAGCACCTCCCTCAACAGAAAATCTATTGTCCAGGCCTCCCTTGCTGGAGTATCCCCCAGCACCAGGAGGTCAAACTCATGTCTGTGGCAGCAGCATCAATTTTGTGATGTTGAGGCTCTGTTTAACTTTAACCGGGTAAAGCAGTAACTACGTGTCTTCTCACTCTAGAAGGGTGGAATGCTACCCCTGCCACCAGAACTGGCGGGGGGAGGGGTAGTATTCCAAAGTATTTGACACCTCACACGCATTTTTTTTTTGATAAAGCCAAACCAAAGTTAGCATTAATTGCGAGGATTATAATGCACTTAAGAGTATATGGTATGGCTATATCATAGAACAGCTATAAGGAGATGGTTCCGAAAGCTGCAGAGGGGCTCAGCTCATGCTAGGGCACCCTCTCACATAAAACCAAGCACTCTGCCTCCAGGATTGTTGAGGCCTACCGTAGGAGTGACTTATAGGTCCATATGTGTCTATATATAAGGTAGATATAGATATACTATATCTAAGTAAGGGGTGATTACACCACCTTACCCAAGCTGAGTGATCAGCCTGTGGTGTCAGTTTGGATGGCCAGCCTTGGGTAGCATGATACATGCCCCAGCCCCTGGTAGGCCTTGGATGCACCTATCCCCTGGGTACCTATGGTACACTATACAGGGGCTCACAAAGGTGACCCGATACCCAATCAGGTATGCACCTAAAGTACATGGAGTCCATTTTATAGGGACAGCAGATAGCCTGGGGCCCTGAATAACAGGATCCCAGGCCAATTAAGTCGAAAACCAGAAAAACACTAGGCAAAAAGTTGGGGTAACCATATAGTAAGATATCCACCTTCCTACACAACCCCCCCCCCCCACCCCCCCTCAAATGAAAGGAGATAAGGCTATCCTTGACCAGGTAAGCCTATATTGCCTAAGTGGCCATATAAGGAAGTACCTGCACTAGCATGGTTACCCCCTGTCTCATGGTCCACTAAGCAATCCCTCACCCTAAGGATATCAGAGGGTCTCCACCATAGGGAATCTCTACCTGTGGTGTGTTTTTGCAAAGTAAAAGGCTGGTGCTGGAATGGAGTACTGAAGTGAGGCTCCACTAATTTAGGGCTCAGCTTCCTCCAATCACTATCCACCATGTATGCCCTTTTTTCCATGACTGAGTTGCATTGTGCTCTCAGGGTCAGCCTCTGGCTTCCTACAGCTGGAGGTTGGGTCCCATTTGTTGGACCACTGGAGGGACAGGTCAGGTATGGGGCCACTAGGTCCCAGGTTTGCCTGTGCCCAACAGAGTCCATCTGGGGGAGGCTCCTACCTAAGGGTAAGGGAGATCCCTCAGAGGGTTGAGGAATTTTCACCTGGCTAGGGCTGCTAGACTGGGTGCCCCTAATCTGCTGATGGGGGGTTCCTCTGGACAGGGGACCCTTTGGGGTCCACTGGTCTCCCTGATCTCTACAGCCCTGGGCTGACTGAAGCAGGGTAGAGAGGGGCTGGTTATCTGCTCCAGACTGGGTACCACCTTGGAAGGGTCCACTGACATCAGGGGCTCTGCCAGGCCAGGCCTGGCTACCTCTGGGGCAGTTCCTTCACAAGGGGTAGGGTCAGTTCCCTGAGGAGGCTGACCCTCACTTAATGTCTAGTGGGAGGGAGACTTTTCCCCCTCCCCAATGCTCTCTGTCTGAGTGGAGTGATCCATAGTCTCAGGCTTCACAACACAAAAATCTGTTTGAGTTTGCGCTGTGACCATCACAGAACTACCAACCTTTTCAGGAAGGCCTACCATTTTGGAATGGATTTCTTTTTCTATCTCAGCCCAGGCTGAGATCTCCAGATCATTGCCCAGTAAACAATCTACAGGCAAGTCTGTAGACACTGCCACTCTCTTTGGGCCAGTGACACCTCCCCAGCTGAGATTTACTACTGCCATGGCATGATCTTTCTGCACTCCATCAATATTGGTCACCTGGTATGTGAACCCAGGTAAAAGCTGTTCTGAGGGGACTAGTGTCTCAATCACCATAGTGATGCTAGCCCCTGTGTCCCGATAGGCCTCAGCTTTCTGACCATTGATGTGGGGCTCCTGTCTGTACTTGCCCAAGGTATTGGGACAAGCAGTAAAGTTGGCAAACCCCATGCCATTCTCACAGACTTGAGTTGTTCTAGTAGGGGACCTGGTTAGGCCAGAGTCCACCTGAGTTTCCCAAGTAAACCCAGCCAAATTGTTGGGGGCACTCCCACCACCTGGGGGTTTACTACTAGTAGTAACAGGAGGTGTTGGAGTATTACTTGGAGGAATATTGTCCTTATTGTTGGCTTTTGGGCAACTGCTGTCAGTTTTCCAAAGGCCAGGTTGCTTACATATATGACAAAAAGGTTTCTTAACATTAGAGGAAGGAGTTTGAGACCCACCCCTCAGAGGATTTTTGGGGCCCTGTAGTGGATTTGTCCTTAGATTTATCCCCACCTTTATCTTGAGGTTGGGTAGAATTTTTCTTCTGGTTACCACCCTGATTTTTAGGCCTTACTCTGGTTCTGACGCATTTGTCTGCCTTCTTTCCCAATTCTTGGGGAGAGGTCAGATCAGAGTCCACCAGGTGCTGATGTACAAGCTGGTTTTGACAATTATTAAGGATATGCTCCCTCATAAACAAATTATACAATCCTGCATAGTCATGTACTTTGCTGCCCAGTAACCAGCCCTCCAGAGCCTTAGTAGCACAATCTACAAAATCAGTCCAGTCCTGAGTCTGTGTCTTTTGGGTGTCTTTAAACAGCAATCTATACTGCTCAGTGGTTAAGACAAACCCATCTATTAGAAGAAACAATGGTAACGGTTATGCAGGAGCGCACAGCGTGTGAAAGCAGTCTTATTTCCAAAAGTCCAGGTGGTGCTCAAAGCGGGCAAGAGTCCGTTACCAAGACCCTTAAGTATAGCCAACAGGCTACAGAACAATGCACATTTCCACCAAGCACTCAAGAGTTATTCAGATAGTCCAAAAGTAAACTACAGATCCATATATGTCACTCTATTAGAACACTCTTCAGGACAGTGTAATTGTTAGCATCCTCATCACTAACTGTGAGGAGCTTATCTCTGCCTTTATCTGAAAAGGAGAGCCACAAGATTGCTGCCCATTGACTTTGGGGTACCTGCAGTACCTTGCTGGCCCTCTCCAAAGCAGGTATCCACTTGTGGATGTCATCCCCAGTCTGACAGGGAGGGGCAATCTTGCTCAGGTTTCTATGGTTATAAGACCTTTCCCTATCTTTAGGAATGTTGCTGCCACCAGTGGGTTCTAACCCACTCAACTTTTGCTCTCTTGCAAGAGCCAGAGTCTCTTTTGCAAGGGCAATTTCTTGCCTCTTGATCCTAAGATTTACGTCCTTCATCTTAGCTTTGTGCTCTCTCATCTCAAGGGGAGTCATCCTCCTTAGAGCAGAGGCATCAGACCCTACTGAGTCATCAGAATGCTCAGAGCCACTGTACAGTGACCTGTGCCTTCTGTCTCTCTGGTTAGGCCTACTTGGAAGGTGAGGAGGGGGCCTCCCAAGGTCCTCTCCACCTCCACCTCCAGATAGTCCTGTATTGCCCAGGATAGGTTCGGTAATCTCATCCTGGTCATCATCCTCATCAGAGACCACTGGATTTTCTCCAGGTTTCCTCTGTTGATGGATGCCCCCCCTCTCCACTCTCCTGGTTCCCTGGGTCTGATGCATTCTCTACAACGTGAGCCACTAAGAGACCAATCAGGTGGTTAAAGGTTGGACTTTGTCCTTGTTTTAATTTTTTGACTGCACACAGGCTTCTAAGATCATTAAAAGTGAATGAGTCATACTTAGAAGGCACCCTCTGGGTATCTTCTGGAAGGGGTCCACTAGGGCCTACTTCAAAGGACATGTTCTAGTGAGGTGTGGTGTGTGCACCTACCTACACTAAATGGTTTCCTACTAGAAACTCTCTAGGAGTTGCAGTCAGGGTGGGCTAAGCCCTTTCCTCTACAACTACTAAGTTCAGTAGAACTTAAAGTATTATAAGAACTTGATTTATATGTAACTACCGGTATCTTAATGTGATCCTTCAAATGATATCTTAAGATTATATGGTAAAACAACAGCAAGCTCTTATCCCACCACTGCCACCAATGTGAGAAGTTAGCCTGGCATATGATGTCACTAGTTCTAGTGGCACCTTGCACCAGTCTAAATCGACCCTTATTGATGGTGGTTGTAAAGTCAACCTTGTAGACAAGCTATCCTAGTGGTAGCATGGACCAGCAGTCATAGGCTAAGACTCCAAAGAGTATGTGAAGCAAGCTGTTTTACCAATTATAATCCCTTGAATACCAAATGAAAGGACACCACACAAGGTATATATCAAATATATGTATTTATTTCTAACACACCCCCTCTGCACTCTTTATGAGGTCAGAGATCGAAGTACATCACAAGTTACTCATTTAGCATACTACAAGTTGCACAAATACAGTTATGCCCTAGGGGCCTCACAAACCATATACTAAGTAAGTGGTATAAGGACCACTTCAGGAATAGGGAATAGGCCTAGGGCCTTGGAAATCGCTGGGGCTATACTAGACAACCAAAGGATAGGAAGTAGGAGACCCACGGGAGACGCCTGCAGTGTCTAAACACAGTCACGAGTTACCATTGACTTATAATGGAGAACGAAGATGTTACAAAGTTACAGTTTTAAGACACTTCTGGATGGACTACGGTAAAACCCCTTTAAACTAGGACACTTCGAGAGTCAAGACCCACGGGAGCACCGGAGTCCTCAAGTTAACTCAACCAGGGAAGCCGGGTGCATCGGTGTCTTTTCGTGTCTAGTTTCGTCGATGTTTTCTATGGAGATCTGCAAAGAAGTGATGCAGGCGACCAGAAGAAAAGTGTCTGGGTGGATCCAAGGGTGGATCGAGGATGTGAAGAACCTGAAAGCAGAGGGGACAGAGTCTAGGTCACTAGCCAGTGACCAGGAAGTGACCAGGAAGGAACCAGGCGATGTTGAGTGATTTCAGGTGAAGATGCGAAGCTTGTCTCTGCAGCCATAAGGACCAGGAGGCGTCGACGACAACCAGGAGCTGGATTCGAGCTGTCCCACAAAGGATCTAGTTGACTGCCGTGTTGGTATCCAGACTGGAACCAACAAGCCTTGGTAAACGCAATCCACGCAGGAAGTGAAGATTGGCTTCAAGTCAGACCAGCAAGGTCTGGGTAGCTTCTCCTTTGCAGGGAAGCTGAAGCAAGCCTGGAGCAACCAGGAAAGCAGGTTAGTTTTAATAGTAAGTCTTCAGAGGGCCAACTAGCCAGTGGGCTAGCAACCGGGAAGACGCGTTGAGCTGAAATGCAGGAGCAGGCCCCATGCGGCACTCTGGCGTGTGGAGGGCTGAGATTTGGTGCAAATGGCGCTCGGGTCTGGGGCTTCTCAAACCCCAATGCACAACTGCAAGAGTACCTCGGGAGTTGAGCAGTTAGCAAAATCAGGGTGTCCGGTCCCACGTCTCTCGTGTCCACCACGGGTCTCAGCTTTGCTGTGGATGTGGATTGGAGTCGGAGAAGTTTGGAAGTCCAGTTTCTGAGTCACTGAGTCTTCGGGTTCCAGCAGGAGCATCGACAAAGCAAACTGACAAGTTACAGGTGGTGCCTCTTTGCACGGGGTGGTCACTCCTTGACCACAAGGGAGATGTCTTCAGTCTTCTAGTCTGTATAGAATGGCGAAGGTCCAAGAGTTCTGTTTCAAAGTTTCAGTCCATAATAATCTAATGTCTGTGGACACAGCTTCTCTATTTATACTGATTTTAGGGGCTGGATTACCTGCTAGGTCCCTCCTATGGGTGGACCTGGGAAGGGGCTGGTTACACCCCTTTCCCTTTGTCCAATTTCGCGCCAGAGCGGGGCTGGAGTGCCCCAGCAACTGGTTTAAACCGGGCTATGCATGGAGCACCTAGTGTGCCCCAGGCAGTGTCTGGAAAAGCATCTTTCCATTCAACCCACCCTGCCCCAATACACTACAGGCTGTCTGGGGAGATGCTAGCATCTCCCTTAACCGGAAACCTATTGACCAGGCCTCCCTTGCTAGAGTTTCCCCCAGCAGCAGGAGGCCAGACTCGTGTCTCTGGCAGCAGCATCCATTTTGTGATGCTGAGGCTCTGTTTAACTTTAACTGGGTAAAGCAGTAACTACATGTCTTCTCCCTCTAGAAGGGTGGAATGCTACCCCCGCCGCCAGAACTGGCGGGGGGGGGGTAGTATTCCAAAGTGTTTGACACCTTACGCGACGTGTTTTGATAAAGCCAAACAAAAGTTAGCATTAACCGCGAGGATTATAATGCACTTAAGAGTATATGGAATGGCTATATAATAGAACAGCTATAAGGAGATGGTTCCGAAAGCTGCAGAGGGGCTCAGCTCATGCTACAGCACCATCTCACATAAAACCAAGCACTCTGCCTCCAGGATTGTCGAGGCCTACCATAGGAGTGACTTATAGGTGCATATGTGTCTATATATAAGGTAGATGTAGATATACTATATCTAAGTAAGGGGTGATTACCCCACCTTACCCAAGCTGAGTGATCAGCCTGTGGTGACAGTTTGAATGGCCAGCTAGGGGTGGCATAATACATGCTGCAGCCCCAGGTAGGCCTTGAATGCACCTATGCCCTGGGTACCTATGGTACACTATAAAGGGACTCACAAAGGTGACCCAATACCCAATCAGGTATGTACCTAAAGTACATGGAGTCTATTTTATAGGGAGAGTAGATAGCAGGATCCCAGGCCAACTAAGTCAAAAACCAGCAAAAGACAAAAGACTAGGCAAAAAGTTGGGGTAACCATATAGTCAGATATCCACCTTCCTACTCACGGCACCAATGCTATAATCACCACTTGAACACCAGTCAGCTGTGCAAGTATGAGGTCACGTCTCGTGGACGACGTGGTGTGCACGACGACATACAGCAGCTGTACACTGCCCAAAAACGCAGGTGCTGCCTGTACCGCCAAAACACCACAAATGTATTGTGCAAAAGATGGGGGTGTTTGTTAGAGAGATGCAATTTCGCAAAGTAGTGACCTTTGACCCGGTCAGCCTTCTCAGAGACTACACAGATTGCAGACCTTGCGTGGGAGGCTCCAAGTACAAATTATAAAATATTTGACGAGGAATACCGAAGAGGTTGTCTCTCCCAAAGGAATAGCCCTGCTGTTTTCCTAGTAATCCATGGAAGTTATCAGCATCCCCAGTGAAGTTTGCTATTATCTGTAATAGTATGTGTGGAATTACATGAACTGTGTTGTGAATAAAATGCTCTTCTTTTTGAAAAGTAAGGGCTCTATTATGAGTTTGGCAGTGCGGGAGTGGGACTGCCCCCGCACCACCAAACCCATGTAAAAACGACTGCCAGATTAGGAGTTTTCTCCTGTCTGATGGGTGGTTCTTCTTTGGCGTTCCCAGGTCGGTGCCTATGAAATAGGCACCACAATGGGAATGTCAATGGCAGTACCTGCACGGCATGGACTACTGCAGTTCATGCCGTGCAGGTACTGGTGTTCATGCGCACATGGGGGCACATGTTGTGCCCCTTCCTGTGTGCATCCACATGGTGGGTGGCACCAGGGGGCCCTGTAAGGTCCCCTTTGTATCCTCATCGCCACACTTTTCCTGGCAGTCGCACCGCCATGAAAAATGTGGCAGTGAGGAAACTTGTAATAAATTTGGCGGGGCCACAGTGGCCCTGCCAAGCATAGTGCAGCCTCAATACATCCGTGCCACCACCATGGATCTCTGATCCCTGGCCATTGCAGTGATCTCAGGGCGACCCGACCGCCCTGGTCGTAATGGGGCAATCACAAGGCTGCCACCACCGCATCCCCATGAGTCTGGCTGTCCGTGGACCTCCAGACTCATAATTAAGCCCTGGCTGAACATTGAGTTATTGACTGGTATTGGTTGATTTAATGATTTCTGAGTCTCCTACTCCTCAACACCTCCCAGGCTCAATGAGTTTGGCACCCTGAGGGTCAGTTGCTACGCGTGTGTCCTTGGTACCTAGTTTTGGGCTCAGTAGTAAGGTTAAGCCACAGGACACCGGTAGTAAAAGGCCCAGAGCCCAGTAACCTGGCTGCCCTGGAACTCCTTAAAGAGCTTCCACAGTTTTGAAAAGAATACACTTTGTAGGGGTTTTTAAAGGGACACACGCTTCTCTTCCTCCTGATTTTGGAAAGTGTATTTTATTGTGGTAGGATTGCCACGTTGAGGGCCTTAGATGCGATTGCTGGGGGGAGAGGGGAGAGGTGTTACTGTCACTGTGTAGTAACCCCCCGCCCCCCCCCCCCCGAAAAATACATGAAAAAGTAAAGCAGACAGAAATATGAAAGGCACTCTCCCAAATGAAAAACATACGAACATCCACCGAAAAGCTCAGGAGGTTACAAGAAGGAATTCCCATTCGTCCTGCGCACAAGAGTTATGAAGTGTGCAGAGAAGATTCCTGTTTCATTTCACGAACCTGATTATATGATACAGGCGAGCTCAGGAAGAGTTATGGGCCGGGGCCTGGCCGGGAAGCAGCGCGAGGAAGGTGGTGGGGGAGGTGCTCCGACACCAGCAGAAGAGCACAGCTGACAGTGGCATTTAGAGATAACCAAGAGAATACGATGATTAGAAATCAATCAGAATTGTAAATACTAATGGGGCCAGCACACATTAAGCCAATTAGGTGGAGTATCTACGAAGGACACCGCCGGATGGTGCCAGACGGTGCACTCACTTTCTATTTATTTTTCATGATGTAAATCGTGTCGTGTCAACCACTGTATTTGTACAAAGAGCTCTTGGGATTTTACGAGATTCTACGACCACATTTTGTCACAGAGGTCCCTCAATTGAGTTAAATGAAAGTGAAAAATTCTGCCACTGTGTCTGTCATTGTAAAAATCTTTAAAAGTAGCACTGCAAGTACAAGCCTACATAAATATGGATGCGAGACGGTAATGAAATGCAAAAATAGGTATTTATGCTAACAGGTAGATTTTTTGATTATTTTGATCACCTTCAAACAAAGAAATACAATTACTGTGATACTGTCACGAAATGATGCTAAACTAAAACAATGTAATGTTTCCTCTGCGTTTGTTGGCTAGTATGTATGCATAGACCCCATAATTTTTATATAAAACACTAAATAAATAAATAAATACATAAATAGAATAGGGCCATCCAGTGAAATGCCCAAGAACTAATGGGGTCCTTTAGGCGCATAGTTAGGTTAGTTTTAAAAATAGTGAGAGCTTCATATGTGCCATTTTAGCATTAAATCACTATAGGAGTGAGGGTAATTTGCGCTGCCTCCTGTGTTTGAACGGACGTTTACCACCAGGGCCTGGTTTATAGATATCACAGATGGTCCTTGTTTGCACCATGGTGCACCTTTGAACAGATGCGCCTGGCACAAACAGGGACAATGAGCCCTATTACACATATTGTGCAGCCCTGAGATCAGCTCTGAGCTCACACTTATCTGAGGGCAATGTAGTAGTGAAAGGCAGACCTGCTGTTTAAAGCTGTCTGTCTGTCTTGCTCTGCGCAAGCAGCAATACACCCCTCAAGGTGAGTGCAGTGAGTTACTGCCTGCAGACAGTACACTGACTGTACACCACCTTTTTGTGGTCGCAGTCAGAGGGCATCCAGGCACCCTCTTTGCCCTTGGGCCCGTTTTCATAATTCTGCAAACAAAAGGGTCCCCCATAGTCATCAATTATGCAATTATTTTGTCAAGAACGTAAACGCAAAAGTTAGTGTGTGTATGCATATACTACTTCATAATATTCATTGAATGTAGCTTCTCAGCACATCATCAACAATAAAATAATATTACACCAATATACATCGATATGTGATGTGACACAAAAAATGAAACAAATAGTAAATTATAGGGAGTACCAGTGAACACAAATGTTTTTTCCTGATTTAGGTCCTCCTTATCCAATTCATGAAGTCTGAAAGAGGAGTGTTTTCATTTAAATAGGCCAAAGTTAATTTCTGTGATGGTTTTCCACTTTAACCATGAGGAAATGTACTGTAATGATGTTACACGTCTCTAGAAGACTGACACATTTCGGCCTTCACCACATGGAACATAATCTTAAACAGGGGTCTTCCTCACGGAAATTTCCTGTTTCAAATTGGAATACCAGAGAAGTATTTTCAAAGTGCTTGTGTTCTGTTGTGGCTGTAGTACTTCATATAATGCTACAGTTATATGCAGGTTCCAGCGAGAAAGGTTTATGTTCGGCTAGATGTGGCTAGAATGCTGCTAGCTGCGGTGTGCACAGCTTTTGAATTGCCAGCAACACTCTGCTGTAGCTAATATCTGTTTTTAAAAAGATTGTTTTTACTTTGCACTTACATTCTCACCTCATCTTGGCTCCCAACCCCGGTCCAACGCGGCAAGTGTCGTTTGATCGGAGGGACTCAGAGAGCAGCACAACCTCCAGCAAGGTTAGCGGACCAGTTCCTTGCGCCACCACCACTATTTAGGTGGTCCCAGATGCTCACGCGCAGCAGACGCGTGCAGCGTGCGCGCCAAAGGCAAGCCTGTCTGAGCTTGTCCACGCCTGGACCGGGCCAAGGGCCACACCCCCTGGCCCACTGTCCCCAGACCTTAGGAAATTAGGTTACTCAGGAGTGGAATTGCTAAAACTACGAAGAATACCTAGAAAGGATTTTACCTGCTTGGTTCTGGACACTCCTTCCAGTGAGTCTTTTAAAGCCTCTCCCCTTTGCCATTTTAAACCTCATAAGTTTTTTAAACCCAGACCCTACTGATACACAAAGCTCTCACAATAATAGAACCATCACAGCAGCTCTCATAAATGCCCACTCACTATGTAAACACAAGTATGAAATAGCAGACTTGCTAACGGATCATAATCTTGATCTGCTCTTTACTACGGAAACATGGAGAGACCCGGCATCAGGACCTGATCTCAAGGCGGCCACCCCGAGGGCTATACTACCTTAAGGTGGTGGGTTAGCAATAATTTATCGCATTAAATTCACAACAAAAATAGACCCTATTCCATCACTGACCGGTGAAGCAATCTACTTCACTGTTCAGCTCACTCCCTCACACACCTCTAAAGGCATTCTACTCTATCGTCCACCAGGATCTAGAACTGAATTCCTTTCCTCGCTCAGCTATTTGGTAGAATACCTACACGACTCTGGGAGATTTTAACTTTCACCTGGAAAACCAGACAAACAAAGACACTAATACGCTACTTGCAGACTTAGAAGCAATGGGTTTAACATAGCGGGTTCCTAGTGCTATGCATAAAGCTGGTCACACCTTGGATGGCCTCTTTTCCAACTCGCAAGAAATCCGGCTAAAAAACATCCTTCCGGTGGTATGGACTGACAATCATGTAATTATTTTTGATGTTCTCATTAATAAAAAGCTTCCCCTGAATACGGTTAAAAACGCACCTGCCAAGTTCAAAGCTTGGATAAGCATAGACAATCTGCTCCTCAAGGAACAACTTTCCTCAACCCAACCAGAGATCCCGTCAGATCGCAACATAGCATCAGCAACTTATGAAAGTTGGCTGCATAATGCATTTAATAGGCTGGTACCAAACAAAACCCTCTAAAAAAAACGGCGATCTCCGTCTGCCCCGTGGTTCTCAGAAACACTACGGGAACAAAAGAAATTATGTAGAAAAAGGGAAAGACAATGGCGCAAATTGTACTCCAGTCAGTAGAAACTCCTTTATAAAGAGGCTCTTGTTAAATCCAAACTCCTAATCACACAGGAAAAAAGTAACTACTACGTTGCACAGATTGAAGCTGCGAAAAATTCCAACAAGCAGCTATTCCGAGTAGTCACCAAATTTATCCGGTTCCACATCTACTGCTGCCCCTGTTCCCTCTCAGTCCCTGTGCGACTCCCTGGCAGATTACTTCTTTGAAAAAATAAACAATATTTATTTGAAATTTACAACCCAGACAAACTATACAAACCTGCCTTTTATAAGGGATGCACCTGAACATAAGTTAGTACAATTTGCTAATACAACATCAGAACCTTATGTCTTCAGTTAAATCAGGTTCAGCTAATGACCCTTGCCCGCCGGCTGTACTTACACCTGTTGCTGATCAGGTGGCATCTGTTTGGACCAACATTTTTAATACCATGTTCGCTTCAGGTATCTACCCTACTTCCTGGAAGAAAACCATTCTGAAACACTTGCTAAAAAAATCAAATTTGGACCTGGAAGACAATAAAAACTACAGGCCCACAGCCAGCCTACCTTTACCAGCTAAAATCGTTGAAAAGGTAATGAACAGTCAACTCTGGAAATTTATTGAAGATCATCATCTATTAGATGATACTCAGTTTGGTTTCCGCAGAGGGCATGGAACAGAAACCGCGCTCATCAAGACGTCGGAAGATATCAGAATCATCCTGGACCAGGGGAGAACAGCAGTTCTCATTTTATTGGACCTCTCAGCCGCTTTTGACACGGTCGATCATAACATCCTGATTGACCGTGTCACTAAAATGGGCATCCAACTCAAGGCATGAGACCTGCTGTCATCCTTTCTCACCTCACGCACCCAATCGGTAAACCTGGGCACTTTCCACTCTGCCCAACTGGCCCTCCCGTGTGGTGTACCACAAGGTTCAATGCTGAGTCCGACACTTTTCAACATCTATGTGTCAGACTTAGCTAGAATCATTAAAGCACACGGGATGGGCCTTCGGTCTTATGCCGATGACACACAACTGGTACTGGCAATAAACAACCATGGTGACAAAGTGGCAGCCGAGTTCTAAGATGGCATGCAGGCCATCAGTAGTTCGATGGCCAGCAATTGCCTTAAGTTGAACTCTGACAAAACAGAGGTCATGATAATCGGCAAGCTATCCCCCGTCTGGTCTCAGTCCTGGTGGCCTCATACTTTGCCCCCCCCTCCAGTCACCAAGGTCAGAAACTTGGGCGTCATATTTGACGATAGATTGACCTTTGCACCTCATGCCAACTCGGTAGTCTCGGACTCCTTTTTCAAACTACAAATGATAAAGAAAATTCTACCATTCCTTCCTTTGAATGCTGGAAAGACTCTGGTCAGTACTCTAGTCATGTCCTCCATAGACTACTAGTCATGTCCTCCATAGACTATTGTAACGGGCTATTTGTAAATGCACAAAAAAGGTCATCCAAAAGCTACAATCGGTCAAAAACGCAGAAGCCAGAATGTTATCCAGAACCCCTAAGTTTAAGCCTATCTCTCATGTCATCAAAAAGTATCACTGGCTCTCGGTGAAAAATCACACTAAATTTAAGGCTTTGTGCATCGCCTTTAAGGCCATGCGTCACTCTGGACCTCAATTTCTCATAAAAGATCTAGCAACCTACACTCCTAACTGGGCTCTACGCTAAGCCACTGCACTCTTGCTGAAGGTTCCCTGCGTCAAAATGGCTACATGGGGCGATAAGCGATTTATTGTCACTACTGCTAAACTCTGGAACTCACTTCCGTTACAGATCAGATCAGATCATGTCAGTCCTTGCTCACCTTCAGAAAATAACTCACTTTGTTCAGCATATACCGTTGTCCATAGTGCCGAGACACTTACGGGTATTTGAGCGCTTTAAAAATCTCAAAAATAAATAAAAATAAGTACATAAATAAAATAGGTTGCATTTGCACTCATTCTTTTATTTCTCATGGTGATGCAGGAGTGTTTACCTGTCTCTTTAAAGGTTCACAGTGTATTACTTGTTTCAGCAGCACCCATTCCACGCCTGCTTCACTCGGGTGCTGTCGGGGTAGACAGCAGTCACTTTATTCTCCTTGTTTCTCTGAATAATATACGGCCAAAATACGGCTCAGGTACAGGGGCAAAGTGTTTCCTCATTTGCATGGGCCCATGCAAATGCTATCAGAATTACAGAAGGGACTGCATAAGCATCTGTGGACTCTTCCGTAATGCAAAAGTGCTGACGGGGTGCAGAAAATAGGTGCACATGTCCTTTGTGCCTCCAAGACATTGTCTGTAATGTGGCCCAGATATTACTTAGTAGTAACTGCCAGTGCACATCTGTGCCTGTTGGATAGCAACCAGTGGCATCAGAAGGGTACTCTGGGCAAGCAAGGAAAATGTGGCCCTCGCTTTGTTATAAAAAAACAGCCAAAATTTGTTTACAATGGGTGCTTCAGTCCCATGACCCCAGGGCCACCCTGTCTGCTCTGCTATTGATAAATAATGTACTGATGACAGCTACAGTTAACACATGTAAAACTGATGAAAATACAGTATGGGCACTTTTTCTCCATTAATTAATACCCTGATTGAAATCAGGTCTGAAACCACAAATCAAATGTAATATGTACTAGGGTATTTTTACAAGCATTAAACAAAAATGGTTGTAAAAGCATGTTTTTATTTAATGTTTCTCTCGGAAGCTTATGTCAAGGACTGATAGTAGCTAGGGCTTCTGCTGAATCTGTTGTCCATTTCTTTAATTGTAAAGTGGGATTCATTGTTTTTTCTTTTTTTTTTTTTGTTCAAAAACCTTTATTGCACTTATAAATTTACACAGCTTTAGGCCTACAACCCAAGGGGCTGGCCGCTATAACGTTCTCGTAATCATCATGCAGGAACATCGAGTCGCATCTGAATGTCATTATGTTTAAAAATATAACCCTTATACCTGCTTTGATTGAAAGGTACTCCTTAGTCATTATAATATCAATCAGTACTGGTTTTTGATTTTCTATTTTTGCATAAAGAACAACAAAACATAAGAAACTCAAGGAATCACAATGTGGTCAAACTTTGTATGGTATCGGTCGTGTTGAACTGGGTCAAGAAGCGTTCCCCCCCCCCCGTGTAAACTCCACCCGGTCCCTCCAATACTGTATCAAAGGCGTGTTCATGTGCGCGTCCTAGTGACCTCCCCCATACGTTCCATGAGGCAATCCTGTAAAAGCCGGTGCTACCCATGATCTGTGGCTTCCCTTCCCGTCCTACTCTCTGTGAACTGTCATTCTTTCTCCCCTTCCTCATGGGATTCATTGTTTTATTCAGATGTATTAATGGAATTCACTGTATGTGCACTGTCAAAGAGATAACCCACCAGGCATTAAAATGCATCTGATATGCAATGGAAGCTTACATGGCTATCTCTTCCAATTTTAGGAGATTTTCACATTCTAACTATGTGGATTTATATTATCAAAAGTGCCCTGGGATGCAGTGGGCTTAAGCTCCTGCTTTTTGCATGGCCGCTTCCATAATACTGATCATGCCGACACTATATAGGCGTTGCTGCATTTTCTAGGGGGCACTCCTAATTTGTTTAGGCTATGCTTGAATTAATCTCTGCCACTGGTAATTATTTGGGCTGCATCACAGTCCATCGTTATTTTGCACACCATGTTACCTCAGTTTGAACCCAAACTGTATATAACTGTATGTAAGTATGACTGAGTCCAAAATGAGGTGGTATGGTGGGCGAAAAACAGTGGAGTGGGATGCGGCCCGAGCAATTACCAGTGGTTGAGATTAATATTAAGCTTTCCATTTAGCACCTTGTTGTTGTTGCAGTTGTCGTCCCAAGTGCAATGGGTGTTCCGAGATGTGGGTCCTGTGCTCACTGTGCCACTGGATTCAGGTTATACATGGTTGATGAAGGGCAAAACCGGTGCTAAGTTCCTAATATTCGGTTCAGGGAGAACCTGGCATGGCAGTTACGGGCTGGATTGTTAGGATCAACGCTGATTTGCAAATGGCTGGGTCCAAACTGAGGAGGCAATGTGGGCAAGAAACAATGGATTGGGATTCGGCCCCAGCGATTGCCAGTGGCTTGGATTAATTCAAGCATTCCATCCAACCATATTCTTGTTGTGGCTTATTATAGACGAGAACACAAGGAGGTGGTGAACAGTCTTTTAGTGTCCAGTATCATTAGGTATTGCACCCGTGCTTGAGAAGAGCACACCAACCTTCCCTTTTTTAATACTTACATTTCAGGTTGGCATGTTAAAAAACATCCTTAAGGAACTATCCATTTTCTGCATGACTACAGAGAAATCATTGCAACTAACAGCAGTCAGACCTCCCACTCTCTCCAGTGACATGTGAGAAGTGAAGCTCTCTGAATATGTGTCCCTTAGTACGAGGGCCAATGACATCAAGAAAACTCATCACGCTGCACTGTAGAAGGTAACCTAGGAAAGGAAGACGAAAGAGCTTCTGCTGATTCAATGTAATTAGCAATATCTCTAACAAGTGGAACTCTACAACATGTGCATTACTGATAAAGAGTTCTGCCATTGAGAGAGTGAGGATGAAAACTATAGTTCTCTTCCAATCGATTTGATGTGCTTCAGCATAACAGAGAGACCAGGACATGTGACGATGGCAAGTCATATAGAATGAAGCTTTAGAAGGTAGAAAGCTAGATCCTTTCACTACCCGCCATCTCAGGTCCGATCTTAAGAGAAGATTAAGAACTAAGGAATAACATGACCAGGATCAGTCAGAACATGGAGGGAGAAGTTTTGCTTTCTGGTTGACATTCAGTGATTACTATAGTGGACTCAACACCTGCGAACTCAGTAGAGGTGTGCCAATGCTTTTGTGTTTCTTCCCCAGTGTAACCCAGCAAAACACAATATACTGTTTATAGCCTCATGTCATTTAGGAAAGCTTTAAAGACCTGGCTCTATAAACAAGCATATCAATAACTCGCCCGCAAAATAATACCTCCAGTCACGTCTTCTGTCTTCAACAGCGCCAGGAAACCAATCGGTGTCAGTGCGCTTAATAAATCATTATCAACATAACATAACATCACTGCTGGATTGGGATGCATCCAATGTGCACTCTCACCTTTCGTAGATGGTTGCATCTTGCCTGCCCGCAGACTAAGGGATGAATGCTACTTGGAAGCAATTAGAATTCAAACGAGACACACAGGCTTTTTACCTGTTCCACTGGGAGAGACATAAACCAGTACTCTCTTTTTTAAATCTGATATGCCCCACATAATTGGGTTACTTCGTTTCTTCCTGCATGTGTTTTGTGAGTAGTCACATGTTGTATATGTGGTTCAAGCTGGGTTTGAGTGTGGTGGGAGGGCTGATGAACTCTACATTCAGTTTCTTCCAGGATTGTATTCTACTGCAGAACAAAAGACTAGCCAAAACCCCATCTAGGGGTATATCATCAACAAAATGCGACAAGTATCGCAAATCGTGCTTAGCGCTTTTTTTAATATCACCGTCTATCGCTGGATTTTCTCTCCCTGTTAGCGGAGTATCATAAACGTGTTGCGCAGAGGCAAGGTGAAATCCAGCGATAGTGGCGTAAGGCAGCGATAGCGGGATGAATCCTGCAATGATTATCGTCGTAATGGAAAATCTCGCTAATACACAAGTGTGGACGTAAACTTAGAATCCACCTCCCATTGTAAGGATGGTTTAGTCAAGTTTTGATCAGGCGTACAATACCTGCGATACTCGCAGTTAGCGCTACTTTATTTATAGCTCGTGCTGCATTGTAAATAGTGCGAAGTTGTGCTTGTGTCGTTTTTCATGCATTCATTGCAAGGAACGTCCACTTTGCATATCATTAGCGATAATTATCGCTGACATGCAAAGCGTTAACAAAGCGTCTGCTATCGCAAGTAAACTAGCGCTACATCATCTTAGCGCGGCCTTGCTAATAGTGCGATAATTAAATCGCTGCTTTTCGGACGAAAAGTGCCAATAAAGTGGCGAAAAGTCACTTGGTGATATGCCCCTTGGTGCTTAGCAGCTCTGTCTGCTGGTCCACTAGAAATGCACTTGCACCCACCTTGGAATATCTGGTCTATTCCCTTCTAGCACACATCTTTGAGACCATCAAAACTGCAATACTCCACTGATGAGGATGATGATGGTACTAATAATAATAACAATATCAAAAATAATATTAATAACTTTTAAAATATTTTATTTCATACCACTCTGCTTCTGTTTCTAAGTGTTGTATATAACAGGTGTTATTATTATTCAATGTAATGGTACTCCGTTTATTAGGCCTCTCAAAGGGTATCAAAAGAGTTATAAAGTACCCATACAATACATTAAAATACAATAAATACAGGCTACACCTTTCCAATAGGACAGACAAGTGAGTGAGCCTTGCCAGGATTCCATTCTAACCAAACTGTTTCCACAGCACGTGTTCAACTCATTGAGCTATCCACCCGCTAAAGTAAACAAGCATTTGCAATGCAATAGTTCTGGGATTAGGAAAGTTTGAGCTATTGGTATTGTAAATGACAAATTTTTTATTTATGTTTTGTTTTTGAAAATAGCGAAATTAACAGCTTTGTCATTTACAATGCCAATAGTTATAACTTTTGCAAATGTGACACCTATAGCTTTTGTAATGCAATATGTGTTGTATTTACGTGACTTACATGTATTGATATTACAAATAACAACAGCTTTTATTTTTTTTAATAATGAATACTTAAATAAAAGTTATTGTAATTTATAATGGCAATAGCTTAAACTTTTGTAAATAACTTTTGTGAAGATTATGTTCAGTGTATTTTATTGTGACGAAAATCCAAGAACAGAAGTGAAATATTTCCATCTTTTTGTTACATTTGTAATAAAGCTTGAAACATTGAGAGAACATATTTGAACCAGTTGTTGTAAAATGGTTGCACAGACTGATGCTGTGGTGGCAAACGAGTGATGCTGTGGCGTTCAGTGATGCTGTGGTAGCGCATAGACATTTTGTAGTGCCTCTGAGTGATGCTGTTGTGGTGCTGAGTGATGCTGTTTGCTATGCTATGTTTTGTTTTGCTATCCTATATTTTGTTTTGTTATGCTATGCTATGTTTTGCTATCCTATGCTTTGATTTGTTACGCTATGCTATGCTGTGTTATGCTATGCTATGCTGTTTTTTTAGTTATGCTATGCTATATTTTGTTAGGCTATGCTATGTTTTGTTATGCTATGCTATGTTTTGTTATGATATGCTATGTTTTGTTGCCTTTTATTATGCTATGCTATGTTTTTTTATGCTATCCTATGCTATGTTTTGTTGTGTTTGGTATGCTATGCTATGTTTTGCTATGCTCTTATATGTTTTGTTTTGCTATGCTATGTTTTGTTGTGTGATATTATGCTATGCTTTGTGTTGCTATGCTATGTTTTGTCATGCTATGCTATGCTTTGTTTTGTTATGTTATGCTATGCTAAGCTTTGTTTTGTTATGCTATACTACAGTGTTTCATTTCATTCATTTCAATCTTTATTCGGTTTAAAAAACCTTGTAAGATACAATACATTAAAATCACGGTACATCATTATAATACATAATATATAACAGCAGTGGGTAAAAAATTTATCATCACATCTTATTTGTGCAAAATACGCAAAAAGTCATCCACACCGAAATTGACTAGTTCCTGGTCGGTCCCCTTTCTGTAAGGAACACTAACTGAATATACACAAAGGTAAAATAATAAATTAAATATCTGTTGTGTTTAAAAAGTGATATACACCATAACAATAAGACAGGCAGCATTATACTAACAGACAGTCAATAACATGGTAAAATAGCCCCTTTATATTTAAGTTCTCTGATTTTTCTTTTTCCTAATCAAGGCAACACATAGGAAAAAACGACTTAGGCTAAACACAATCGGTTGTGCGGTATCGCCTTTGAATATTCTTAGACCAACCTTGGTTTGTCTAAGGCCTAGCCTATTACAAATCGGCTTGAGCCATTTTTTCCTTGCTTTAAGGTATGCTGGGCATATAAATAAAACATGGGACTCATCTTCTTTCACCCCCATTTCACATGACTCACATATGTTAGAGCCCGCAACCCCAGTCAACCCCTTATTACAATTCCAGCCAGTTGTTCTATCTTTTAATAGCAAAATGCCATAGCGGAATTTTAGATATAGGCTTTTAGCCAATGGAGGGTGGATTTCGTCCATAAAGGGCTCTAGTTGCATGTTCATTTTAATTTCAAAAAATTTTGAAGTTAGAGTCCCTGTTCTGGGATTTGCAAGCACTGAGTCTCTAATATAGTCCCAGTACCTTTGCTTCAGGATGTGTTTTGAACTACTTGTAAGGGAATCGGGGTCAAACCAGAAATCGCTTAGCCCTAACTTTTCGAACCATTTTTTGACGTACTCTAGCCATGGCAAAGGCGTGATATTCTTTATTGCCAATATCTCTTGCAAAGCTTCTCTATAAACAGCCAGCTCCTCCGTGGACCATAAACGGACCCAATAGAGTAGCGGGCGAAGAGAAGCATAATTGTCAGTACGCCTAAAGTTAAGGTCCCATAATACGGGTGTCATTGGAGTTGACCCAGGTATCCCTAGGAGTTGCCTAATGAAGGAATTTTCCCTCACTCGGAAGGTATCCTTTAAAGCATAAGCCCAAAGGTCCGCACCATAAAGTGAAGAAGATTGCACTTTATATTTGAATAATTCGATAGCTGGTGAGACCGCTTTGTAATGGCTATTCTTGTGTTTCCTTAGGATTGGTGCCTGATTTTGGGTTAGCCTTAGTTTTGAATTCTCCAATTGCGTTTTCCATGTGACGTCACTATCTAAAATAATGCCCAGGTATTTAAAATTAGGGACTTCTTCAATAGGTTCGTTATTTATTTTAAAAACCTTATTAAAACCTTTATGGGGGTTGATTGTCATGATTTTAGTTTTTGAGGAGTTAATTTCTAATTCCTTATCATGACAATACAAACTGAATGTGTTTAAAAGGTTTTGGAGCCCCCTAGGTGTCTGAGAAATTAAAATTGTGTCGTCTGCGAATAATAGTGCCGGAACGGCTTGCCCACTCAATTTGGGAGAGTCATGCTCGCAGCCCAAAAGAGTATCAGGGATGTCATTGACATATAGAGAGAATAAGGTAGGTGCCATTACGCACCCTTGCCTTACCCCTTTTGCTATTTTTATTTTCTCAGTGACTTCTCCATTCGGTCCCCATCTTACACGTGCATAATTGTTCTCATGGAGTCTAATTAAAGTTTGAAGGATATTTCCAGGGACACCCATTTTATTTAATGTCTTCCATAGGGCTACCCTAGGGACCATATCAAAAGCTGCCTTCAAATCAACAAATGCCACGTATATATGTGAACTCCTTATAATGGTATATTTCCAGACTAAACATAAAAATCTAAAAACCTGGTCAACAGTACTTATCTTACATCTAAAACCTGCCTGATATTTTGTCAAAATAGAGTGCTCTTCAATCCAGGAGGTAAGCCGACCAAGAACTTGTTGTGCGAAGATTTTTTGTAACACGTCAATAAGGCTGATAGGTCGATAATGCGATGGATTTGACCTATCACCCTTCTTGAACAGAGCCACAATCTCTGCCCCCTTCCAGGTTTCCGGAATGGCAGCTCCTTGAGCGATTTCGTTGGATAATAGATTGATATAAGGGGCCCAGATGTAATTTTCGTGTTTCCAAAGATCACCTGGTATTCTGTCAGGGCCTGGTGCTTTCCCTGATTTAACTGCCTTAATTGCAGAGATAGTTTCTGTTAAAGAGAATACAAGAGGTGCATCATGCGCTACCAAGGGGGCCTGCAAACTGTCCCATCCTCCACTTTCACCTGAGCTTGAGCAAGAATATAACATAGTGAAGTGCTCGACCCATACCTTTTCCTCTAAAAATTTATCTTTACATTCTGTCACTCCCCTAGTGCCTCTAGCAATGAGGCTCCAGAAAGTGGTCTGATCTTTGCATTTACATGCATCCAGTAAGTCGGACCAAACCCTTTCGTCCCATTCTTTCTTGGCCTTTGATAAAATTCTTTTGTACTGTGCTCTCTTAGTTCTCACGATATCCGTTGAACCCCCCCTGACTGCTATAATTAAATCTGTCTTGGCTTTCCGGCAGTCCTGGTTGTACCAGGTAACCCCGGTTTGTTTGTTCTTTTGGGCATTGTGTGGTCTTTTTATTGCCCTGGTCAGGATCCCGCCAAGTTGGTTAATTAAGTGTTCATGGGATTCTATCAAACTGAGATTTTTAGTGACCATGCTATTGCCTAAGAGAGAGGACATATGGCTCACAAAAACATTATAAATTTGGCTAATGATTTTGGAATTGTCTAGTACTATTGGCCATTTCAGGGATCTGCGGTTGTTTGCCACTAGAGGATCTTGTGGCAGGGACATTGTACTATTAGCGCTTTTATCAGAGGTTTTAAAAATATGGGTTTTGACAGATAGAATCAGAGGATAATGGTCGCTTTCCGTGCGGTCGTCTACCAGTAGATCGATAGTCATAGGCCACAAGTTCAGGGAGACTAATAGATAATCTAAGTGGCTGGAGTGTGCCCCTCTAGTAAACGTTGGTCTACTGGGACAGTCTGAAGGCAACCGCCCATTACATGCACGTAAGCCCGATTCTAATGTCAAGTTCAGTATTTGTAAGGCGCTCACTGAGCAGGGTGCTTTGTAATTTGTATCTACTAAGGGAATGTTGTTTACCATATCCTCATCCCTGTGGATGTCTTCTAGTCCTATTATGGGTTCAAAACCTCTGTTAAAATCACCGCCTATAATCATTTGTGCATTTTGATCAAATCCCGCTACAAGGTTGCTCAGCTGGGTTACAATAATTGATTCTTTACATGGTCGATGTGGTCTATTGTAAACATTGATCACGTAAGTGCAGCGGCCCTTTGTGTCTTTTAACTCGAGCAATAAAATGTCGGGATTATTAATATCAATCTGCTTAATGGATAGGCCACCTGTGATTTTCACCCAAGTTGTTAATCCGCCAGAGGGTCTCCCCCGTTTGTGTTTACTGCGGGTATAAAAAAAGATCTGTAGTTCACCTTATAGTAGTTTTCGAGCCCCCATGTCTCCTGGAACATAATGATATCCCCACTTGAAATGTAGTCGTGCCAGGATGGGTCTAAAAGGTTTTTTTTCAGACCTGCTATATTCCAGCAGATGATTTTTATGCTTCCTAAAGCCCCTTCTGTTTCTGCTACCTGGCAAGGTGGAGTTGCCCTAGATATCTCTGGGAGCAGTTGATGTGTTATTGTTTCAACAAGATGTAATGGCTGTTGCAAGATTATATTAGGTGCAGTATGCTTTGAATTGGTTTCAAGACATGAACTAGGGTATGTATGATGGGTACTACTTGGCGTTGTCAGGGCCCTTCCCTCAAGTCAGTCGCAGTCAGCTAAACCAGCTAGAGCTGCAAACCTATTCGACGTGCTAACTCCCCAGTTGTAAGATGGGGCCCCAAAAACCCAACCATTTACAGGGGCATTCCATCTAGGTGCAGGGGTAATGGGAAGGGGTGGGTTCTGAAAAGAGCCCAACCATCCTCCGTGAAAGTCAGCATTACCTATTGGTGCTGGGGTATTAGGATACAATACATTCTGCTGCATGCCTGGCCATCCTCCATTATATTTAGCATTTCCTGTAGGCCCACAGTTATTGGTTATAATACCAGGCCCTCGTCTGCCCATTTGATTCCAATTTTGCCCTGGGGTAGTGTTTTGAAAAATATTGTAGTGATTTGGTAGCCATGAGCCTGCCCTGCTTTGGGGAGCGTAATTCATGTCAGGAGCTGATGAACCCCCTCCCCAACCATGATCTCGCATTGACCAAACGGGCTTCCGGGGTTTTTGGTTGTTGGCTTTTTGTGAGTCAGTATAGAAAAATTCTAATGTGAGAGGGATTATAGAGCTACTTCTTTTTTGTGGTGGAAGGATATTTTGCAAGATATCAGGAAGAGCAGCTGCGGTCGAGAAATTTAATATCACACAGTCGCCCTTCCATTTTTTTTGCTTTTTTCCTATCCAACCTACCCTCCTTGCTGTTTTGATTTCATCAGCTAACCTCTGCTCACCCCCCTGTGCTAGCCTCATATTGTTTGAGAGCCAATATAATGCCTTACTTTTAAGTGATGAGGCTGACTCGGTTTGGTCCGGTAATAGGGTTGGTGTATTGGCTAACACTAGTACTAACGGTGCAGCTTCAACTACAAAATGTGTCTGGTTTTCATCAAAACTAGTGGGCGCTATAGTGTGTGTTGAATCAATTTGTCGGACAGTTGGGGCTTCTAGTGGCAAGTTGTTAATGTTTTGACTAAAAATTTGTGGGTCTTCTGCAGGAATTACCCCTGGAGGAATGACATCTGATGTTACCCTGGATTCACTATCATTCCCTGGGGGATCATTGCCTTTGTTGACATTACTTAAGGCATTACCTATTGCATCTACTAAAACATTTTGAGTGCTTCCAAGTTTCTTTATCTCTGCAGAGAGTTTGTCAATCTTGCTAATAAGTGGCTTGACAATTGTCTGTATTTTTATCTCTAACAGCTCCGCAATTTTTAACATTAAGTCCTCGTCCAAGAAGTCCCTCAAAGTGTTGACCTCCTTGATCTGGCAAATGTTTTTGTCCTTTAGTGGTGATATAGTCTTGTTTTTTCCAGAACGTGCCCCCCCCGTTTACTTTGCAATCTACGACTGGCTCTGACTGCCCTTGAGGACTGCTTGGCCGGTGGATCATCCTCCGCATCTTCTTTGTCATTGTTTTCTTCATCCTCAATGACTAGCTGTGCATCTGAGTCAATTACCGCATGTTGTTCAGTGTCCCCCACATTCACTGTGCTAACATCAGTGTTGACAGTAACTGGGGAGGCTGGTGCATGTAAGTCGTTGTTAGAGTCTAGCAACAGTGACTCATTGATTTGCGAGAAGGTGGGTGGGCTCATAGGAGGAAGAATAGGGGACTGGGACAGACCTAACGATTGTCTGCGTTCGCTGTTGATTTTGCTAACCACTTGGACAAGGTAATTTTCCATGGTGTTCTTTGGTATTTCGGGTGCCGTGTGTGGATTTTTTTTGCGCAATATTTTGCAAGGTGTATGAAAGTCTTATACCCACTGTTCAGGTAATTGACAAAATGTCGCTCCCAAGAATAAAACAAAAAAGTCTTACTTTAAACTTGTGCAGATATCCAGCTGACTCCATTCCGCATTCGTCAGTGTAATGGCGTTTCACGTGGACCCCCTTCCTAACCCAGGCTCCTGGGCGATTCGAAAGAAGCTGTATGGCCTGCTTACCGACCCCCGTCTGGATGGCCTGGGCGCATAGAAGGCGGACAACCAACGTCTGGAACACCACTACTTGATATGATCACTCAAACGATGATTTCCTGGTGCACAAGGATGTAAAATTAGAGGGGTGGCCTAGCCTGGCCGACTTGTGCCGATGAGGGCCGTAGAGGGCCCGCCCTTTGCCCGGGCTTCGCCCCGGGCGTCCCGCTCGCGTCCCGCGACGCGGGTCTCCTCGTCCTTTATGCCTGCTTCCGCGCTCTTCCGGCGCGTCCCGCGTCATTATCGCGCGCCGCCGCGATGCCTGCCGGGAGTTGAAGTCCTCCCGGAGCGGCGGTGCGGTTTTCTATGCCCTTGATGACTCTTGGCGGTGGCGGCTTGGGCGTCGTCTCTGCGAGTGCTTTTCCTGGCCAATTTGGACTCTCGGCGGTGACGGCAGGTAAATGGCTTTCCCAAACTGTGGTCCGGGGACCTCCAGGGGTCCGTGGCACATTCCCAGGGGGTCCCCAGGCAGCAGTTTGAAAAGCACTTCAAAGTTCCCTGTAAAATTAGCAGTTTGAGCAACAATAAAAGTGTCATGAAAATGCCAGTGATTAATGTATCTGCTAGAGAGAGTTGAGAGTTTTGTCCAGTGGCAGCTTTGGCTTATCTTATGTAGCACAGAGGGTTAATATGCCTACTGCAAAGAACGTGTACCATGCATTTAAAAAAACGTATTTTATGTGAATAGGTCAGTGGGTTTCTGCATTTGTCACAGAAATTATTTTGGTACTGTGCAATTCATAAGGGGCAATCGTAATCTAGCACAGTGACCTATAAACTCTCATCAAAGACCTGCTTGCAAATTGCATGGTAAAAGTTAGTACCTTATGTTTTTTTCCCAGTCTATAATTATCTGGATGCTGTTAAAAAGGTTTATTTGGGTGGAAATAATTTTTAATGTTAAAGTCAATGCTAACTTCTGTGTTATGTTCTGAATCCTTGGTTTGTGCTGCACCAGACCAAACACTCTTTAAAAATGCCTAGCAGTATGAATGATTTGTGAATCCTACACCTTGTAGTCCCCTTTGCCTTATGTAACATTTTCTATACACTGATTTTCACGTATGATTCATTGTCTATATGTGTGTGATGTAAAGTGCTTTGACATCCTACAATGGTATGAGAGATGCTATAAAACAAATGAAATAAATGTGACAGAGGGGCTATGGAGAGATGAGAGGCCCTGTTGGAGGGTGATAATAAGGGAATCATTGAAGAACCCCAACAAAGATTGTCATTTTCTGATGCAGTGTTAGGTCTTCATTTACTATTCTTTAAAAGCTAAAACAATTCATTATATAATGTTGTTTAGACTGCACCATTGTTTCCTACATTATTTAGGGGGAAGAGCCTCCCAAAGCCCCCTTTGTAGTGGTCGGGCTCAGTCACTGCACTTGGTGTGCACCACATAGGGACTGGTATGAGAACATTTGCCAGGGCTGCTTTGGGTTTCCAGTCTGGCCCTGGCGGGAGCCTCGTACTGCAAAATAAAAGCAACCATTCAAAAGTTAGTCTTGGAGATGCAGCACCAACCTCCCCATTAAAATATTTTTTTTTTTGCAATTTCTTTCAATATAAAATACTAAGGGGATATTTACAATAGAATTAGCGGAGCATGTCGTTAACCTCCTTGACTTAGCGACATGCTTCGCCACTTCAGGGCTGCACCATATTTACAAGAATCTTGTGCAGCCTTGTGTTTCCCCCTTCACTGGTGCTACACTTAGCAGTGTAGTGCCAATGGAGGCACCCTTGCACCATAGTGCAAGGGTGTCTGCGTGCAGGGGAAGATTGTTTATGTGCAGGAGGTTCTCACTTCCTGCACATGAACAATTTTGAAATGCCGTTTTGTCACTTCTATGTATGCTGCCTAATGCAGCACACATGGAAGTTACAAAATGTATTTTTTTTAAATAATGTTTATGTGCTGGAAGGGCCACCTTCCTGAACATAAACAATCCAAGGTGTTTTGATTTTTCCATGGGGAAGAGCAAAATCGAGGAGAAATAACGCATTTCTCAACGTTTTGCCAAGTTAAGACCAGGTTTTCCATGGTCTTAATCTTGGTGCTGCCTCCTATTTACGCTGCCCTTGTAAATAGAAGGCTGATTTATAGGTTTGCCACCCCCTTTGCTTCCCTTTTCTGCAAGCAGTGGAACTCAAGTCTCAGAAGAACTCCACTTTGCTGAGTAAATCTAAATGCACAGGCCCTTGTTTCAGTGGCTCCTTTGTTCTAGTAAACCCTGATCTTTAGGCTCTTGGGCAAGAACAATACAACATTCCTTTGTAGGTCTGACTTAGAGACACAAACTTTAGGTGTCTTGAGCATTCATGTAAATAAAAGAAATTAAAAAAAAATAATACACACAAATATACATAGATAAAAGGGCTTTGGCTCAGCCATCTTTATGCAGTGGTCTGTGCACTGGTTTTGATTCTGCCTACCAAAGCATGCACCATGGGGCACAGGGGCAGCCAACTTCGGCCATTGGTTCTCATACAATCTTGGCATGGCATTTTTGCTGATCGCATTAGCGCATCAGTGCCACTTCCCTGGCACATCCCTGGCACTTCACTGCCAGGGAGTGTCGGACAATTTTTACTGTGCCAATGCTTTTTTTCCTGTTTAGTCTTTCTTGTGTAGTAAAACTATATTTTCAACTTACAGTAATTCAAACTTAAAAGTACAATTTCTTTACGACAATAAAAGCATTTTTCTGTAATGTTCACTGTGGTGTTTCAATACCTGTTCCAATTATACCTGCATACAGGAAAGCAGTTGGAGACTTCTATAAAAATTATATAAAATACCGTAGTTGATATTCTGTTTTATTTTAACCTTTAATTGCAAGCATAGGGGTGCCACATTTAGGCTCCAGCCTCTTTTCAATCCTTAGAGGGCCTAATCAGAAATGTAGATATGTTTCTGAATCACCAATATTCTCTATTACCAACATTCTTCGTTTAATTTTTTGTTTTTTACTTCAACCTCCATTCCAGTTCATACTACCATTTGCAAAGCATTATATTTTTTATAAGGGATTATTTAGAATTTTTTTCTCCTCTTGCAGTCTTCTGGGGCAACTTCTCTCCTAGAACTAGTTTTCCTTGAAAAATCTTTCTTAACAATGTGAGTACTTCCCTTGAGTGCTTTTACTTGTCCGCCGTTCTTGTGTCTTTCTTTCACGTGCCTCAACCTTTTATCCGTCCAATAGTAATTCCATTTGCAGAGATGATCAATACAAATGCATTTATGGAGAGTTCAGACATAATATACACTGGATTCGTCAGTATATTTCAGTATGTCGAGGACTCACATTATAAATCCTGCCGCTGCCTTTCTTAGTGTATTACCGGCCTACAGGGAATAGTTCTGAGCTCTACACTGCAAGTCAGGCAGTGTCAATATTTGCCAGACTAGCCTGCCACACGAATGGTCCTCGGCCCTACTAGCCTTTCCAGGCAGTGAACTATCAAGTGCAGTCCCACCCACTTCTGCTTTTACCTTACCTGTTCTCTAGTATTAGAAAAAAGAGCGTTGGGACAGATGTACAAATAAAAAAAGCGAATTGTAAATGTATCAAATTTTTTCGGCTCAAATAATTAAACGTAGTAGATGGTAACAATTGTACGATGCTAGTCCCTTTAACATTCACATTCCAAAGGGTTTGCATTGGTAAAATAAAGTATTCTTGCATTTGCACGCGCTGATGACATCTTTACATGCCCAGTCCACAAGCATCCACAGTTTACCCTGGACAGCAATGATAATTTTGGAGAAGAGGAGAGTTAGGGAAAGACGAAAAAGAGAAAAAGTGAGTTAGAAGATTTCCCTCTGGTCCTCTTGACTGATGGTGGCTGAGCATTATAAAGTTTTATGAATACATCCTTGCACATACAAGAATCGGGGTGGATGTAAATATTGTGGTAGGTCCAAAGCCTTGTCAATGCAGGTTACTGTTTTGAATGGTAAGAAAGGGGGCGTGTGATGTGTTGGCACATGGTAAGGAAGGGTTTGCTCGGCACCTGGTGAAAGCATCTAAGACAAATGCATAAATCTTTGACAACACCAGTGCACACTCTTGTGGTGCACCCTGCTCTCTGAAGATGTTGTGTATTCTACCCCAGTCATATCCACCAGGAACCACACAAAGTATAAGGTATGGCAGTGTAAGCATGACACATTAACGCCATGGTAAGAACATGATAGCTTGCACTGAAAATGTACTTAGTACAGCTATTGATTCCAACTCGATCATTCTTAACCTTCCAGTGAACATGGGCAACGTGGCCAAGCACAAGTTGGAGTAAGTTGCACTGCAGCACTATTCCAACGGCCCTCCTCAGGAGCGACTTGTGTCCTCTCTATATCAGGTCGAACTGCTGGTGCCCCCAAAGCAGCAGAAGTCAGCAATCGTAGTGGTGGTGCCCAGAATCAATGGAGGGTCTGTCCACAGCAGGTGGCTGTGAGAGAGTATTGCGGCCGATAAGCTGTAGCCCTGTGCACGATGGAGGTACTGTGAACGTGACATGGGCAGAGGGGAGAGGTCCAAGGGGGTGGAATTGAGGACATTGTAGGGGCAATTGAATTGAATCGAAAGCATAGGTAGGACACCTGGGTGTAGTGTGTTGGCCACCCCCGGCTACTGCAAGGAATCATTAAAGGCTTATGTGCAAATTGGATCTGTGCCTGCTGCTGCAAGAACCCCAAAGATAAACATGTTTTTATTCATTTTAACAAGTAGGTAACGTATACATACAGGATAGCAGGTTCCTCCATTATTAAGGTATCTGTCATGTAAATTCACAATCACTTTGCAGTATGTGTTTTGGAGCAGCTACAGCTTAAATCTAGGTAAGTCAATAGATCAGAGCAGTCTATCACAACTCCAATCGTGAAACAGACCTTTTGTATTCATTGAACTGCAATAAAGTTTAGCTCAGCAACACAGTAGGAACAATCATAAAATATCATCAACCCAAACCCATTCCCCCCTCCCATTTAACTCGCCGTTTCCCCTTCTCCTTCCTCCCTCCAGACGTGACATATATGTCATGCTTGTCTAGTGGTAGTATCAACCAGGTATGTAAAATCAGGCAAACTTAGTACATTTAAAGAGTTCCCCTTAAGTATCACTGGGGCTCATAGTAAATCTTATTCGAGTCGCAGACTCGGCTATGTCGGCTTCTTCTCATGCAGTGCTCGCAAATTGGTGTCAGGTCAGATCATTCTACCCAAGATCCCCAAAGATAAAGTAAACATTACCACCATGGTGAGATCAAAGGAGCTGGAAGGGACAGCTTACGGAGAGGAATGCAGATACACATGCCTATGGAAATGCTGAGGCCAAAGTCATGCTGAAGCTTGTGGAAACAGCCCTAGACAGGCACACCCAACAATCTGGCACTATATCACAAGCCATTCTAGAAATTTAGGGCCTGATTTAGATGTTGGTGGAGCTGACATATCTTGTGATTTCTGCCAGCCCAGCAGATATCTCTGGCATTAGCAGGAACCTCTGTCTTGGTTCCTGTCAATACATTGTAAGTTTGATGGATGGCTCTATCGACTTGACATAGTTGCACAGCAAACGTTCAATTTTATTTTTTTCCAAAAGAAATGCCACGCCCTGGGAGTTTTCTCCCATTTTGGGGGGTTTATTTTTCCATTTTCATAGCCCCCTACTGCCATCTTTTACCTGGTGATGATGGACAGTGGAAATTGGCTGTGTGTTTGCCCACTGTAAATCGGGTGGACAGTCATATGGCCAAACCACCGACAGCCCTTACTCAGAACCTTCAGTTTGGCAGAGATGGTATTCCGTCGCCGTTGTGATTGAGTGCCCTCTCTGCCAAACTATAAATCAGACCCTAAGTTCACACTAGAGAACCTATTGCGCACTGATCACCAACAATTGAATGAAAAGGTGACACAAAATGTGTCAACCTTATCATCTCTGTGCCATACCTTGCAGAAGCTTCAGACTAAGGTGAAGGAACTGGTGGAGGCAGTGATGTTCCTGCGTAACAGGGTGGAAGACTCTGAAGGTTGTTCCCATAGAAACACCATTCTTCTAGTTGGTGTCCCTAAAAAGGGAGAGAGGCAGAACGCTGAACTCTTTGTATAACAGTGGTTGTTTGCAATAGTATATGATGGAACTTCGCCACATTCCTTTCTAATGGAATGGGCACACAGGGTACTGGCACATTCCTTTCTAATGGAAGTGTGCCAACTCCTGGAGCACTTCCTACACCAAGGGTGGCAAGGCTTCTAAATTTCCGAGACCATATCTTGTGAAGGGCAAGAGAACATGATACATGGACAATAGATAAAACAAACGCACACATATTCCCAGACTATACCAAATAGGTACAACCTCAAAAGACATTAAATGCACTCTCTGACAATCTGGCCTGAGTAAATTTGAACTATGCTGGAGTAATTGGAGTACTTTTAGTAATTACGCAGTACTCAAATTATGTGATTACTCCAGCTTGAGTAATGAAGAGTAATTTGGGGCCTATTGGGGCCTATTGCAGGAGCACAGGAACACCATACTATGAGATAGCTGTATCATGTAGCATTTAGTACTATTTTCTTAGAGCGAAATGTATCCTCTGGCCCACTTAGAATGCCATAGTGCATTTTGCACTAAGAAAGTGGAGCTGAAGGCTGGATTACTCTTCTCACAGAATTATGCATAATTAAGAGTATATTTGCAGAAATGATGAGTCCTCATGCTAGAGACATTAAAACCGGTTACACTCCTACTAACGTTGTGATATGGGATATGCACTGTTGTATCTAGCTAAACTGAGGGCCATTTGAGGCGGTACCAGGCACTTATTTTACTCACCAGCTGAGGCCTTGCCCTGGATGGGGGCACTTGGCTTATCAAGAACAAAAACCAAAGAGAAACTCTACAGGGGTCATAGGCCCAGTGAAAAAGACCAAGGGTACTGCAGAGCCACTCAATGGATGCCCAGCAGTCGAACAGCAGCAGAAGAAAGAGCAAGACTGGAAAATTGCATCACTAAGTACAGAGATAATTGAAGGCAGGCCTCAGAATGAGAACAGGGATCACTCACTGCACAAAGAAGGATTCAGAAGAAATGTCTTCTTCTGACATACTGGGTCCTATAACTGACGGCGAAGTTCATCACTTGATAGCTGGGGGGAAAACATGCATGAACAATAGATGGAGTGACCAAGATACTAAATGTGCTTTTTGGGGAACAGGCTTTAGTTGCACTGCAACAAAATTATTGGAATAGGGCAGAGTGAAGATCTGACTGAAATGTCATGAATTGTTCAGGGGTGGCTTTAGCATGACAGACATATTTGATTTTCACACGGACCACACACCTTCTATCAGTAAATCATAGTTTACATTCTAAATTCAGGGATGGGTTTGCGAGCACCTTAGACAAAACTCAGTCGGGAGGGACTCAATGCACCTAGAACACAATGCTTCCATAGAGTGGGGCCACTCAACCTCGAGAGACACCAAGCAAGTGACTCAGGCTGAAAGTTGAACAGAATCACATACGAGTGGGCCTGTCTGGACAGGGTACAGCACATGATGATATTTGTGAGGGGGAAAGATCCAATATTTATACTCTGGAGTCTCAGCGTATCCGCTGAGAGAGTCCACTGCGCCCAGGAAGCCAAGGAAGCCACTCACAGCTGAGGTATGGTATGGCACCCCTTGCCAAAGCACTCCCTCCCCCCTTTTTGGGCAAGGATCCAGTATGTAGGCCTTGGAGTCTCATAGACCCCTCTGAGAGAGTCCACTGCGTAAAGGGAGCCCCCCGCAACCGAGATAGTGAAGTGATACCACTTCCCCTGGGATCACAGCTTACTGAACTTTGGACGTTGCTTCAACTCGTCTACCGGTTTGTGTCTCCATTGCACTTCCCCTCCTCTTTCCATGCGTGTCCTTCACACTCCCCTCCTCTTTCCCGCCTTCATTACCTGTCTACTTCCCCAGCTCCTTCCCCCCTCCCCTGAATCTTTCCCCTTGCCTGCTTTTCCCCTTACGTATTTGTGCTTATTGTTTATCTTGACCTTACAAGTTACTATGTTGCCATGCTCTAATAACTAACAACTGTGTAACCTTTGTAACAATGTAACTTGTAACTATGATCCCTATGCTCATATAAAGCGCTCTGATACCTCCGGGTCTAGCCAGCGCTAAATAAACCTTTAAAAAAAAAATGTGTACTATCTAAAATAACCGTACTAGGAATGTTTGAAGGGTGGAGACACCCGTAAAACGACCAAGGGAATTGTCCTTTATGAAATGTGGAATGATTCAAATTGCTTGTCTACAATTGTTCCACCTACCCAAGGTGTAAATTGAAAAAACTATAAAGAAAGTGATGGGGTCCACCTATTGGTACAGTTTCCTTAGCATACGAAAGTGGGGCAATTGTTTGAATTGTGCAGAAGGGAGATATGTTCTCATAAAGGAGTGCTTTGAAGGCGTGAAACAGACATTGGCCAGTATTCATGGCCCTAACATAACCAGGCCCAATTGTTTAGTTCACTGAATGGCAATTCAGCGGATATGCTTAATGTGGCAAATATATGGGGAGGGAGATTACAAGGTGGTACTTGATGTGGATAAGGGCAAGTCCATTCCACCACTGCAGGGTCTTGTCCAAGCAGTTTACGACTTGGACTTGGCTATGGTGCGTCATGGAAGCATGGAAGGAGCTACATACCCATGACCGGGAATACTCCTACTACTTCCAATACATGTGATTTATACTAGGATGGGTATGTTTTTAAGAAAAGAATGGGGAATGGGCTGTATTTAGGTGAGTATGAGTACCTGGGGAGAACACTGTCAGTCTAAAACTCTTTGTGAATGCAGGTGATAAGGGGTGGGCCTTTGCCCATTTGGCAATTGCAGATCAATGCACTACTAGACGTCCCATTTAGAACATTATTTTACAAAAAACAAGGGCCCAAGAAGAGACGTAGCAATTTAGTGGGATGTGTTTAAGCTTGTAATAAAATGGGTGTTCCTATAGAATATCTTTGGGATTAAGTTAATAATACCCCAGCAGTTAACTACCCTAGTTCAAAAGATGCATGACCTAGAGGTAGAGGCAATGAGCGACCCCAAGCTCATAGAAAGAGAATTGGGGTGAAGATTGAATACCACACAGTATTGGACAGATTGAGGAGGATGATTTATAGCTAATAAGTGGCTAGACAACAGGAAAAGTGGAACAGAGCGAGACACTTACTGGTTTGTCTAATCTGCACAGACATGGAAAGGAAACCATCTGAGCTATAAAATCTCACATAAGTGAGATTCTTCATACACAGTTGGAGATTAACTGGGTCCTGGTGAACTATTATGGGGGCTTTAATCCACACTGATTGAGAAGGTGGGAGACAGATTAGATCAATATATGTCTGGGATTGCAATGCAGGACTAGGATGCAGAGAGGCACAATTGAGAGTTCAGTGTCCATAAAGGAAATCACAACAGCCGTAGACTAGTTGTCAAAGGGAAATACACCAGGGTTGAATGAGTTGCCACCGGAGTTTTATTAGATTTATAAAGAAATATTAGCCCAAAGCTATTGACCATGTATGAGGGTGCATTTTCTGGGGTAGCTTTCCAGACACCACTTGTGAGACAACAATAGTGGTGCTGCCTATGGCTAGGCCGGTCCTGCTAGATGTAAAGTCTTAGAAGGCAGTGTCACTGCTGAACTTGGAGGGCAAGAAAATATTAGCAAATTGGCTAATAACATGCATAAACGACTTGGTGCACTTGAACCATATGTAACAATTAAAAGTTTTTGTATCCAGTATATGAAAATAGGTTTAATTTATTGTAGCTTAGTTCCAGGTTAAGTTAATAACAAAGAGATAAAAAGATGTAATAGTAATCCCACCAGGAGCAGTTTTCCTGTCACTCGGCCTGCCTGCCATCAACTGCCATTCCATCCACAAGGCAGGCACCCAACCTTCCATGATGTCTTCAGGCATTCTACCACTCACACTCGCTAAGCAACAGGGAAATCTAAGCAAGGGAACTGAAAGGCATAAGCCAGATATAACACCTTAGTGGTTTTATGCTAGGAGAAGCACATTCAGAAATCTTAGGGGATTGCTTTGTGTACTTGACAAGGCCCACCACACATACACATTGTCTGCGATGACCTATTTAGATATCAAGAAGTTATTTGATACCCTGAGTTGGCCACACCTGTTTTCAGTACTCCAACAGATGGGACTATGGGTAAATATTATGAAATTGATCCAAATATTGTACAGGGAAAGGGTATGACAGGGTCCACATGGGTCATATAGTCTCGCAACCATGGGTGATCCAGAACGGTATGGAAGAGGGGTGTCAATTCTCCCCCTGTTGTTTGCTTCTGAAATGGAGTCCTTACAATGTGCACTACAGCAGAGGACCCAGGAGTGAAGGATTGACTTGTCATGTGGTACACATGGTTTTCTTTCACAGTGATGACACCCTCCTGTTTCTGACGAGGTCCAAGTGGAGCTTCTGAACGTCATGGAGTTGCTGAGCAAGTTGGAGGAATGGCCTGAGTTAACTGATAAATGGTGAAAATCTTGTTTGTTCCCAGTTTTCCCATTGTGTGGTTGGCTGACCCAATAGACACTGGCACTCCCCTTAAATAGGAACCAGATACTTTCCAGTACCTGGGGGTGCAAATGTATCATTGTGGCTACTATCTCATCTCTTAGAATGTTGTCAAAATCATATCAGGATTCAGATACTCCATTTCCTGTTGCCTCTTTCATTTTACAAAGATTATAATATAATTTTTTGGCCAACTCTGTCTTGCCGAAAAAAGTGCTCTTTATGTAAATTGACGACCTCTTAATAGTTAATTTGGGCAATTAAAAGGAAATAACTGGTCATAGCAAAAAGTGTGACACATCTGATTGAGGGTGATGGTGGTGCCAAACTTCCAGTCTTACACCACAGTGCAGTTGATCTGGCCGATGCGATGTGTGTCAGACACATTGGATGGGAAACTTTTAGAGATTAAAGTCAGTCTGGGTTAGAGGTGTGTTTTTGGGGTATTGTTGAGGAGCATGAAGGTACTGAGGTGCTGTACCAGCGCAGTCCATGTAGTTTAACAATGCAGGGAAAAGTATGAAAGGAGACTCAGATGTGGAACAATATGTGTGCCAGAGATGGCACTGTGGTGCTCACAGAAGTTCATGGATCTGGAGAAAAGCAACGATAAGAAACCATGAACAGAAGCTGGAATCCAAGTGGTGGGTGACTATTATCATGGTGGGTCATTGTGCACTTTTGAGAGCCTGATGGATGAAATCAGAATCTCTGTCGGGTAATTTATGGCACATGCTGCCTCTGGGAGCGAAGGAAATGAGCCTGTAAATCTAAGGCACGTATAACAATTATCATGCTGGGTAATTGAAGACATACATGCAGTGACCATCCTAAAGACATCAAAAGCACCTGCCTTCTATATTGAGATATCCTTAGTAAAGTTTAGATGGAAAAAATGTATATTGAGAGAAATCAAGGAGGGAGCCTGGTCTGGCCTAGTAGGTTGACCCAAAGGACTACTCCTAAAGTATCAAGCAAACTCTCACCTGAGTAAGTGTCTGCACTACTGTTTGCAAATTTCACACAAAAGTTAACAACATATACACATTTATATGAGACTACTCCTTGTCAGTCCTTGTTTGAACAAAATACATTTAACACAATATTGTTGTCAAATGAAATGTTGTTTGTTATTGCACAATTCAAATTCCATATTCAAAGTTAGAGCAACCTTAGCGCACAACATACACTAATACGATGGACATTTTTTAATGAACTGACATTATGACTAAACAGTATAAAACAAATAAAGTTTTTTTAGGAACATCATCAGTGTTTATATGGACATAATGATCCATACAATGTAATAACCAAAACACATACATTGCGTAATATGCCAAGGGACTGTCACAAGTAACCCCCAGTTTAAATTCAGCCACATACATTATATACACCAAGCATACCTGTCCCCTCAGAAGATAGCTAGGTTGAATCGCAAGGCACCTGTTTCCTTGCCCGGATAGCAGCAGACACAGAGTGACTTTCACCACATAGTGTGGGGAAGTGTGCAGGTCTAGCGGTATTGGGCTTGTGTTGGGAGAGATTCTATGAAAGCTGATTCTACTTTATCAGTTGGTGTGCTTGCTGTGACAAAAAGATCAAAAACACTGAAGTCTATATGTCATTTCGTAGATCTAGCAATGGTAGTAGGCCAAAAGGAATATAGCAATAGGTTGAAAGGCATGTACAGCTCTTCAACGTGGTAAATGGTTGCAGGTTGCATGGAAGTGGACGATAGCAGAATAAGTACCCTTCATATTTATTTATTTATTTATTTAAGAAAGTTGTATAGCACAAACAAATGCCCTAGGGCGTCTCTGCGCTGTGGACTGAGCAGAGTGAACGGATGAGGAGAGAGAAATTTATTGGTTGAAAAGCCAAGTTTTTATTTTTCTTCTGAAAATGGTCAGGATATTGCTATGGGCTGAGGGGCTGGAGGCGTGTCGGGGGCCAAATGGGAGTGCTTCCTATTGGCCAATGTAGCTAAATAAGACAATCTATTGCAATAATTAGAGGGACTCACAAAAGGGTAATTTTACAAGAAATAATATACACAACACCTAAATGGGACGGAATACTACATGGCAGTGGATTGTTGTATGGCTCTTGGCGACTGTAACATGCCCATGCTCTTGATGAAGTATAGAACACAGTTGAGTGGGGTACCTTTGCAATGAATGGGCGATGGCATGTTAAACCTTATATAGTACAGAGTGCTATAGGTTTTCAATTATTACGTATTCTAGGTGAGTGGAGGGGTTAATTTGGTTATTATTGTATTAACCCGTTTTCTGCACTCGTTGTATTTTGTGATCCTGATGACCTCAAGTTATTACGATGTGTATCAATGTAACAGAACCATGACCTGAACAACATAATGTCATATATGAAAATGCAATATCAAGAAAGTGCAATACAAAAAGTGTAGCGAACATTCATTCCCATCACAATATGTCTTAGCAAGCATGTCATGTAGACTGTTGCATGTACTGTGGTATTCAGTTGCCTAAATGTTAGATTGTGATGTCAGGGCCTTTGCAAGAGAGAGGTTTGGCCCCACTGTGCCTTCACACTATGACAGTAGTATGCATCCTTAGAACCCTTGCAGCTATCTGGCAATATAGATGATGATAATGTCTCCCCTCCTCGGCAACATCACTCCACAGCCAAACATCGCCCTATTCTCATCAATAGTCCAATATCCAAAACCACAGCCAGAACAGTCAGCTCAAACTTGTTAATGCAGCCTCACAGAGGGGATTATAGGGCACAGGCATGTGTGCCCCAACTGATGAGGACTTCAGAAACCTTGAAAGATCGATGCTAATGGTACAATCACAAAAAGTGCTTGCCATGAGCATGCCTTGCTAGGAGGTGGTGGCCTTGGGCAAACCTCAGTGTCTCTGCCTGTGAAGGAGATGCAATCAATCATATGTGCAGCGAGGTCTCTTTACAGTCAGAGAAAGCTGAAATGGAGCACCCATACAGAAGGACAACCAGCAGTCAACAAATCAACTTACAACATCGCTATTCATGTTGTATCCCTTTTTCAACATACGGGTGCAGGCATGTCATAGGGTCTGCGCCGGTGATATCAGTAGCCTCCTGATCCCTCCATGCAAGAGGTCTTAGCTTCCATCATAGAGGGTGAGGACGCCTGAAGTTAAAACAGGCTGGCAAAGTTAGCAAGCCAACATGCGTAGAAAGCTTGGAAGCACCTGTGGGCAAATTTTTAGCTCACCAATTTAGTAATTTGTGACCGCTCACTGAGGAGGAAGTCATGTTTTTGCTCTGTAATGAGCTCATATTGGTGCTTATGTTCGATAACATTTTTATGGTTACACGATGGTACAGAATGATGGAATACTCTCAACTTATTATCACTGAGTACTTGAGTGGGCAAGAGGCGATATTCTCAGTTTCAGTACACTGCCTCTAAAATAAATAGGTATTGTGTTTTTTTTGTTTTCCAATAAAATTGAGCAGTGCCTTGTTATGCTGTGTTCCACTATTCACCACAAAATAATAAATTGGACTTTGTTGTTGTAGCATCCTTTCCCGAGGTCACTCTTACTCCATCGCCTACGTCATAGCATGTCACCCTCCTTCAGTCCCAATAGCAGAATATTTCCCGTGGCTCTGTTGTGCAGACTGCACGCATTTTTCATCATGTTCTGGTTTGCACTCTAGTGGCCCTCCTGCTTTTTGAGGGCATCAATCCTCAACTATCGGTTTACATATGTGTGCGCCATCACAAATATTGTCTATAATTGGAAAGACACTACTAACACATTGTAGAAAGGATGGTTCAACTGGATCACACATCTTGGGGGAGCAGACAACATGTCACTACAGAACTCACCCTGGAAACCAGCCTCCAGAAGGATGTGGGGGTCCCGGGACACGTTCCTAGACTCTTTTGAGCCCCCATGAAAACGGGGTAGGCCGGGGAGACACTTTCTGGCACCCCATGTGAAGTCCCACCCTAGCAAGAATGTAATTGGACCCTAATGGTCCCATCAAATGTCAGAAGTAATGTATAAGCAATGTAAATCTTGTTTGCCTTTCCTCTATCCCTTCTTTCACCCTTTGCTTTAATGCTCCTTTCTATTTTCCTTTCCTTCTTGACTGATAAGACAGGTAGGGAATGCACAGAATTATATAGGCATAAGCGAGTGGATGAAAAGATGCAAACCCTGTTACAGAATTACTAATGTGCTCTTGTCTTAAAAAAGTAATAAAACGTTGAAATTAAAAACAAATCTTGTCTATAGATATGCTACATTATTGCTCTTTCCCACGTGACAGGACAGTCCAAATTTTGTTGATGTCATTAAACCTGCATGGATGCAAAGTTTGTCACCTGAATGAAAAATACATTTGTCCGTATTTGTCATATGACTGAGTTATGGAGGTAGACATGGTGTTACTTTTCCTTGTAACTAGCCATCTCTTATGTCACTTCTGTCCAGGTGGGCATTAAGGTGGGTACTGTGACAGAGTATAAGTGAACCCTGCTTGATCACAGGCTAACAAGCACCTGTCAAAATGCTGTGAGGATTGTAGATCATTTTCAATATTCAATATGGCTGAGATACCCGCCACCCCCTCTCAACACAATCCCCAAAAGGAGGGAAACCGGAAACAGTTCTTAAAGTTTTTGGATGTGGGATGGAGTGACCATCCCGGCCGTATTTATTAAAACAAAAATTTAAAACATTAAACGTTTTCATGTTATGTACAATTTCATTATCACATTACGAGTTTGGCTAACCTTAACATAATCTCTAATACAGAGGTTCTCCTAGCCGAACTAGCATCCTACAAAAAACATTCTCTAAGAACACTGAAATTGTACATCCTAACGTTTAAGGGCCAACGGCAAGGTCATAACCGGTGTCAAGATCCCTAACCAGACTTACCCCTCCCACTTGGGAGGGGCGACAGCACAGAGGCTTACCTCAAGTGCAACTACTAACAATTTCCCTTGTCTTGACGGGGGCACTTAAGACTCGACGCCATTTAAAGGTCGTTCGAACACTTGTGTGTGGTATCTAGAAGGTATCGTTGACCTCTCCCCACCCCACACAACTTACCGCATCTGCCGTCGCAGATGACACTGGCCCCGGGAAATTCCCCAGGAGGGGGCTGTAACCCCTCCTACAAAGGAAGGGGCCTTGACCGCCTTTCCTTTACTTCCGGCGTCCCGCCCTTAGACGGGACCGCCTCCCCACTGAGGGGCCAATGGCCACCTCTCCCGAGCGCTCCCATCCGTGTTGGGTGACGCCCACTCATAGGGATCTACCAATTAGTGCTCACCGATCATGACCTTACCGCCTACCAAAAATAAATACGACAATTCTTACTCAACCTATGAAAACATTGGTCGCTACGACCGAAAGAACATGCTAGAAATGTAACACTACATCAAATCATTTTAATCGTAACAACCTAGACGAGATTCACCATTCTTTATTATGATTTAACCACAAACTGATACTGTCACAGCCTGTAAACGAGATGGAGAAACAAACTTATAAATTCACTTTATTGCACAACAACTTGCTGTCCTCAGGGGCTGGTGGGTGGGTCAAAATTGGCTCTTCGTTCCGTCCCGAGCTCACGTGTAGCGAGGAGGTGCAGCTTCGGAGCACAAGAACAAGAGGACGTCTTCTGGTCTTGTGCCTTCTTTTATCCGTCTTCAGGGCGGGCGAAAACCCGCCCCTGCCTGCCCCGAGGGCGTGGCTGGCTGCGTCGGTGTCTAGGCCAGCCCACTCTAGGGCGGGAAAAAGCGCGCCCCGGCTACGCCGCTTCGGGCATACCAGCCGAGACGCGCCTCCCGCCCAAAAATGGCTTCCCGGGGGGATCGAGGCACTCATCCATACGTTCGGGGGGACCGAGTGGTCGCCCCTTTCCATATGGCTGAGATACCCGCCACCCCCTCTCAACACAATCCCCAAAAGGAGGGAAACCGGAAACAGTTCTTAAAGTTTTTGGATGTGGGATGGAGTGACCATCCCGGCCGTATTTATTAAAACAAAAATTTAAAACATTAAACGTTTTCATGTTATGTACAATTTCATTATCACATTACGAGTTTGGCTAACCTTAACATAATCTCTAATACAGAGGTTCTCCTAGCCGAACTAGCATCCTACAAAAAACATTCTCTAAGAACACTGAAATTGTACATCCTAACGTTTAAGGGCCAACGGCAAGGTCATAACCGGTGTCAAGATCCCTAACCAGACTTACCCCTCCCACTTGGGAGGGGCGACAGCACAGAGGCTTACCTCAAGTGCAACTACTAACAATTTCCCTTGTCTTGACGGGGGCACTTAAGACTCGACGCCATTTAAAGGTCGTTCGAACACTTGTGTGTGGTATCTAGAAGGTATCGTTGACCTCTCCCCACCCCACACAACTTACCGCATCTGCCGTCGCAGATGACACTGGCCCCGGGAAATTCCCCAGGAGGGGGCTGTAACCCCTCCTACAAAGGAAGGGGCCTTGACCGCCTTTCCTTTACTTCCGGCGTCCCGCCCTTAGACGGGACCGCCTCCCCACTGAGGGGCCAATGGCCACCTCTCCCGAGCGCTCCCATCCGTGTTGGGTGACGCCCACTCATAGGGATCTACCAATTAGTGCTCACCGATCATGACCTTACCGCCACAGGTCCGGATAGTTGACCGGCTATCCGGACCCCCCACAAAACTCCTACCTAAAGGTCATGTTGTAAAGCTTTTAACCAGGCTAGGAAGTCTCCTATGAGTAACTCATTCCCCGCCCTTGACAAATGCACACCATCCCCCAGATACATACTGTCATCATTAATACAATTATGCGAGATCGAATGCAATGTCTTGGAACGGAACAACCTACTCACTTTGTTATTCAATTTTTTAACCGAATGATTCAAAGCAGGGATCGAGATAGCCCCCCGCCACACTTTTCGTGGGATCATATGAGACCACGCAATCAGGCACCCCGGAACTCTCCTCGCTAACCAACTTACCGTGGAAAGCATAGCCTCCAGGAGAAGTCGTCTACCGGTGGTGACTAAATCATTGCCCCCTAAATGCACTATGACTATGGACGGCGGTGACCTCATCCGCTCTAACAAGCCCTCAAAAAATTCCTGAAACTGGTCAATACAGAGACCGCCCCTTCCGTAGAAGGACACTCTGTACCCGTATTCCCCAGGTATGTGAAACATGTCACCTGCTTTGAATACGTCTGCGGCCCGTCTCACGTATGAGTGGCCCACGACCCACACCTCCTTCCTCACAGCCGGTGACGTGCGACCGCTGGCCTGGTGTTGGGTCGACTGCTCAGTCTGCCCTGCCGCGTAGGCTTGCGCAACTGAAAACAAACAAAAGACAAGAGGCGTGAGTACATGATTACAGCTTCACAACATGTGCAATCGCACGTACCTCTTATAACAATTGGAGGACCAGCGCCCCACACGTTTCACTTGTTCTACATTAAGACCCCTGGCTGTAGCTTCAGTGGCAGCCCCTATACGAAAGGAGTGGGTCCCAAATTCGCCCGGGTCCAAGCCCGCTGCGGCAATGGCCATTGCAAGCACCCGTTGAAACTGAAACCTCGTCAGCGGGGTGGCGTCTGCATGCCTCAACAATGTCCCCCCCCATGATGCCACTCTCTGTGCTAGGTAATCTTCTAAGCACTGTACCGGACACATGGATGACTCGAGGTCCCTGCGAATGATCGTGCAGTCCCCTCTCCCATCTTGGTCAGTCTTAGACCTGAGAAAGGAGACAATCATCGCATCCCCCCTGATCTGAACATGTTCCCTGCACAAGCCCCCCGTCACATCCTGTTTGTTCCTTGCAACCAGCTCACTAACTCTCATAGCCCCGTGAAACGCCAGCGTAAATGCAGTCCGGAACAAACAGGTCTCAAAAGGGGACGAGCATGTGTTAGGGAGTGTGTCCAGTAACTGGGACAACCTGTCTAGACCTATCGGTCGTCTCACGTCTACTCTGCGACCCTCTAGGCGTTGCCACCCACGCAGCGCTTTCTGTACTGTGAAAGACGCTGTTGGGTCCAGGATGCCATGGGCCCTGGCAACAAAGGAAATGGCGGCACGATGCCTTTGGGCCGTAGCCACCGATTTCCCAGCCCTATGTAAAGACATCAGAAAGAGTACTACCCACTCCTCCTGACCCCACAGACCCCCTCTCTCTGCCCCTAAAAAGGCTAAATAGGCCTGGAACGCCCCTTCATATGCCTTCCTTGTCCTGGGTGCTAGACTCTCTCCCACGAGGTGACGAAGTTCGGGGCACCGAGAGACCAGAGAGCTTCGGGGAAGGGTGCCGGCTCCGGGTCCGCTGAAGGGAGGAAACCCGAGAAAGCCTGCATGTGAAAACGAGACAGTGCATCAGCAGCCTGATTCATCACCCCTGGGACATGTTTTGCTCTGAATACCACGTTCAGTTGCATACATAGTAGGACAATTTCTTTGAGCAGCCTCAAAATCAACTTACAATGGGCTGACTGACTATTGATGCATTCTACCACGGTCATATTGTCGGACCAAAAAATGACAGAATGATCTCTGAAACCTTCTGGCCAGGTTCTCAGGGCCACGAGAATGGGAAATAATTCAAGGAAAGCAATATTACTTGTTAGCCCATTCTCGTGCCACCATAGGGGCCATCTTTGAGCAGACCAGTTCGTGCCGAAGATGGCGCCAAAACCTATGCTTCCTGCTGAATCTGTCCATAGCCCAAGCTCTTCTGAGGACACGGCTGGCTTGTTCCAGACGACTCGGCCATTGAAGTCCGCCAAGAATGCTAACCATATCCGCATGTCCTGGCGGACCTCAGCCGATAACCTCGTGCGATGATGACCCTCCTTCAGGCCAACCATCGCTTGGGCAATGGAGCGGGAAAAGGGGCGAGCCATTGGGATTACCCTCAAGGCAAAGTTCAACTTTCCCACTAATTGTTGCAACTGATGCAGTGTAACCTTAGGTGTATTCAAACATACTCGGAGGGCTGTCCTGAATTTCAACACTTTGCTAGCTGGTAAACGGAAACACCCCTCCCTTGAGTCCAACTCGATCCCCAAAAAAAAAAAAACTCGAGGCAAGTCGTGGGACCCATAGTTTTACCCGGTGCCAACGGCACGCCAAATTGATCCATCAACACACAGAATTCATCTAAGGCCTGGGCACATTCGAGATTTCGGGCGGGACCAAGGAACAAAAAGTCGTCAAGGTAGTGCATTACATTCCGAAAACCCGTTTTCTTAGTGAACACCCATTGCAGGAAAGTACTGAATTGTTCAAAATAAGCACATGATATAGAGCATCCCATTGGCATACACCTATCCATGTAAAATGATCCCTGGAACCCGAATCCCAAAAGACGCTGATCGTCTGGGTGTACCGGGAGCAACCGGAACGCTGACTCGATATCAGATTTCGCCATCAACGTCCCGGGCCCCAGGCGATTCAAGATGGCTACTGCCTCATCAAAAGATGCGTATCGCACCGAACAAACTTCTGGATCAATTGCGTCGTTCACCGAAAGACCATGTGGAGCAGACAGATTATGAATCAATCGAAACTCACCTAGGTCCTTCTTGGGGACCACCCCCAACGGAGAACAAACGAAATCCGGTACCGGGGGTACATTAAACGGGCCGGCGACCCGTCCCCGGCTAACCTCTTTCTGAATTTTCTCTTGCACTACAGATGTATGTTGTAAAACGGAAAGTTGATTTTTGCACATCCCTACACCCTGAAAGTCCCCTACCGGGATGCGGAAACCATGTGTAAAACCGTTCCGCAGCACCCCGGCAGAAGTCCGATCCGGGTATTCGCTGAGCCAGGGAATCATTGCCAAGGTATCAATCGGAGTTGGTAAAGGCGCCCCTCGGCCTAGATTAGACCTGTTTGGCGCCTCCCTTACCCCCATTCTCACTCGTTCTGGCTCTGCACGATGACTCAGGATGGGATGACCCACACGTACTACATTCGTGTCTAAATTTACATGATCCCGGAGGCCTGGTACATTTCCCTCTGTTGAAGTTATAACAGAAACCCTTTCTCCCTGTATTGCCTGCGGGCCTCGACTGGTCGTCGGTGCTCGTACTTGGTCGAAAGGGCGACCCCATATTTTGGCGGGAGTAATCAACAACATTGCTCCCAACCAATGGCATTCTTAACATTCCCGATTCTTTCATTTTATCCCATGTTAAAGAATCGTAACAATCCCAGGTCAAACTCTTGTTATGTTCTTTTTCTTTCCTGAACAGATTATCATAACAAAACCAATGGTTACCTTGATACGCTGTCGAGTAACCCATAATTCTTGATTGGTAAACGGGAAACTCAGGAAGCAACTCGGGCCTACGTTCCCCCAAAATCGATGTAAAAATACCCCACGCATTGCCCCAGTTACCAATATTCTCATTTACCTTAAAGGCGGCCATTTTTGCGCGCCAAACACTCGGATGCATTAGGTCCTTCTGACTTTTTACATGCTCCACATCATAATGATCAACAAGCAAGGAAAAAATATTCACGTATTCCCCTGCCCAGATCTTCTCCTTTATCGCTAAGGGCACATGTTGCCCCAATCTCTCTCTACGAGAGGGTGCTGACTCGTCCCGTGCAATCGGCAATGGCCGCTTACCTGAACCGGACGCAGCTTCTGCCGCTTGCGGCTTGTCTATCCCCGCCAACGGTGCAGCCACTCTAGCTGCCTCTTTCTTGTCACGAAGCCCTTTTATCAGCGCCTGTGCCTCGGCAGCCGTGGCGCCATCACTGCTATCCCCCAACCATGCTGCTAGCTGTGCTGCCAGCTCGGGGGGCATGTCTTCCTTGGGTGTCGGGGTGATGACAACGGGGATTGGATTCCCCTCGACCGGTACTGGGGTCGGCGCCTCGAGCGGGGCAGAGGGAACCGGGGCGTCCCCACCGGCTGGAACCCTTCTCGGCCTCTTAGGTCTCCCTCCAGCCGGCGCAGGGCCCGAACCCTCCTCCCCATCTCGCTCCGCCAACCGTTTCTTAATGTCGGACACCTCTTTGCAAAGAGCCCGTACCATCTGGTCGGTCGTCATTCTCTTTGCGCCTTTCTTGGGCATCTCTCCGAGGAAGTATCTGGAAGACAAAGAAAAGGATCAAAACGCTCAAAATTGGCTCTTCGTTCCGTCCCGAGCTCACGTGTAGCGAGGAGGTGCAGCTTCGGAGCACAAGAACAAGAGGACGTCTTCTGGTCTTGTGCCTTCTTTTATCCGTCTTCAGGGCGGGCGAAAACCCGCCCCTGCCTGCCCCGAGGGCGTGGCTGGCTGCGTCGGTGTCTAGGCCAGCCCACTCTAGGGCGGGAAAAAGCGCGCCCCGGCTACGCCGCTTCGGGCATACCAGCCGAGACGCGCCTCCCGCCCAAAAATGGCTTCCCGGGGGGATCGAGGCACTCATCCATACGTTCGGGGGGACCGAGTGGTCGCCCCTTTCCATAAGTGATGCCCCATCCAATTTCTAAATATGTATGATAAACAGATCATTGTGTGTGTTCCATTGATAGCTAAAATATATTATTTCAATGTGCAATGAGAGAGAGAGAGAGAGAGAGAGAGAGAGAGAGAGAGAGAGAGAGAGAGAGAGAGAGAGAGCGAGAGAGAGAGAGAGAGAGAGAGAGAGAGAGAGAGAGAGAGAGAGGCAATAGCGCACACATTTAGGTGTTGACCATCAAGGCCTAAAAAGTTGAGAGGTTCAAGGCTTCCTCAAAGGGTGGTGTTAGGTAGAAATTCACCACTCAATGAAGTGTTTAATGACAATCAATAAATCATTGTCTAGCCTATGATTTTACTTAAAAAGAAGTACTTTATTCATAGCACACATTTATGTTCTACAGAGGAAATGCAGTGGGCAGAAATAAAATATATATGTAATCCTGGGGACTTAATAATGTCCAGGCAGTACCACTCCCAGGTAGCACAATATAAACAAGTTTAACAGAAAGCATTCAGCGGCCCCCAGGGTCGTTGAATACAATTTCTTATTACTCCCCCCTCCATATGGTAGTTATAAGCTAAAATATATAATGTTAATAGTTCCAGGTACAATATCAGAATAAAGACCTAATTCTAAATAAATTGGGCTATGGATATAGCTCTGCCTGCCGAAGATAAAACTACTCTCAACAAAGTTTTTTAAAACACAAACGCTCTTCATCCTGTGCTGTTTGAACAGCATCATTTATGTGAAATTGTTTGTTTTTTCTCCAGTACTGAATGCCTACAGAGTGCAGCCAGAGATTCAAGTCGCTGATAAATCACAGCTCATGTAATGCTGAGCAGGAGTATTTTGTGTGCCCCAACTACTCCTGCGGTTTTCGCAGATCCCTACCATTTAAGAGGAACGGCTCAGCCAAAAGTTTATTTATTAGAAATGGATTGCCTACATAATATTTTAGGGGCCCTCAAACACATTTTGAGGGAGGTATGGCGTTTCTTGACAGGTAGGAGAGACTTTCTCAAAATCACAAAAGGGTAGCTGTGCATTAACACAATGTTTTCAACACATTGCCTCTGAACCAGACATAATTTACTGGTTCATGGTCAAGCCATTTTCCTCCTAGGAATAAATTGCCATTTTGGAAAGCAGTGATGCTATCTGTTTTTCAGAAGCGAGCTCCTTTAGACGCTCATGAGTAGGAAGCGAGTCCATTGTGCATGTTGGAGAGCAGTAGTGCGTAGGAAATGCTCACACAATGTAGGCGGCTGCTCAACTCAGCTCTGGGACGTGGTTTGTTATGGCCTGCTCCACTTCACACGAATACACCGAGTTCACTCGTTAGAGAATTCTACCATGCCTAAGTGCTGTTTCTGTTGCATTTGTTCAGATTTTCTGACCAAGTTTAGAGGTATATCTCAGACGAAATTGGGCTCCCACGAACATATAATCTTCCTTCAGAAAAATTATAGCCTAGGGACAGCCTTTAAGTCTAAGGAACATCGGGGACATACACACGTTATGTTTATAAGGTACATCTCCTTTTTCAATTTAACTGGTTACATTTCCCTTCACTTTCCTTATCCTGTCGAGCGCTTGCTTTCTTGTACATGTGTGATATCAAATCCCTCTGTACCTCATTGCTTGTTTCTCTGCTCCTGAAAATCTCATATATATGTGTGTGTGTGTTTATATATATATATATATATATATTTCATTCTTGAACTTGATAGTAAGCATACAAAGGGGCTCAACAACACGGAGGACTTGCACAACATTTTGTAAAATACACACCCTGCGACCATATGATCCATTTGTCGTGTAGACTGAATCTAGCATAGAGTCGACAACCCCGCATTTATGTGCTATATAAACTATTCAAATTTCCCGAATTCCCAAGAACCTGTTGTTTTTAACTTCACATTTCCAATATACACATTACTTTTTTGATGTGTATATTTTTAACCCCCTTTAGCACATATTCACTTTATTTGCACATTTTGCACAAACTCACGGTACTGTATGATAAGCACTTTACAGGCTGAATATAATCTCTGTGGCACTTGGTTATAGGACATATATTTGCAGCTAAACTCTCTGTATTAGCTGTACATCTATGAGAACAAACAGTGGGTAGCACTTCAATTAGACCACTAGGAATTTATTCCATAAGGGTTTGTTGTCCACTGTGTGTATATATATGAATTGAGTAAATTATGGCTTAGTGACATGAATGCCATCATATCATGTCATTTTAGTTAAAATCATGATATTTATTTTAGTATATTTATATATTTATTTATTTACAATTTGGTTGGTTTTAATGTTTTTAACTTTTGTAACATTTTAACCTGAGCCAATCATGATGTTATTTATTCAATCGTTATGAATAGTCTTGCATTTAAGCACTTTACAAATTATATTATATTAGATGCCCTACGCAGATATTTATAGAGAGGCAACAGAATGAGTCTATTCAAGCGCATTTACACATCAGGTAGACAAAGGCAACAGGCCCACAGGCATGCCAAACTGCACAGACTTGGTCAGGAGGGTGCCTAGGGACTCACCCCTCCTGACTATAGATTTATTGCTGCCACCACTGTCAGTCTACCACAGCCTTAATAAAGAGGGCAGTAGCCACTCTCTGAAAAATAGGGGTGCACTAGGCATGCCCCCTCGACCTCAGAGCCAAGCTCTAGGGTCTCAATTCTTGTAAACAGGGAGACCCTCAGTGGACATGTGTGATTGTCATGCTCACTGAGGTAGGGATCTAGAAACCATACAGTAGCTTTTGAGTGACTTGCCTGGAGATTAGCGTAAGGCAGGGGAAACACTTGCTATAGAAACATTCAGGAGACTTCCCGTCCCAACAGACACCAAGGAGTGTGGTGTCATGTCCTGCTGGGGATCAGGGTGGTGCATCTCATGCTGACCCCAAGAGATGAGCAGAGCTTTAACTGAACCTTCACGTCAGGCAAGCTGTCACTCTTTATGCTTTTATTAAGGTGGATAACCAGCTAGAATAAAAGTATTATTTGGATTATCTAACCTTTTTTAACGCTCTCACTGCACCTCACCATATCTACACCTGCACGGGCCACACAACCCCACTTCATCATATTGCTAAGGAACAAAAGATCTCCAACAAAGAGCCCCTTCGCGGGTGCCCGTTGGGTATTGCAGCGCCGACCCAACGAGGAGCAGGTCCAAATTATGAAGCTTGACACCTAGCTTGCTGGGTCTGTGAGGACCCTAGTTCCACGTAAGCGGGATTCCCTCTGATTCTCTCTCCTCCCTGGGCTCTTTTGCCACCACCTGTGATGGTGGTTGTTCCCCTGTTTCTAATTAACTAGGCACCACTGCAAGAGGAACAGCATTCCACTAGCTTTCTGTCATCAGGGGTACCCCAGGGCTCATCCCTGTGTTCAACTCTTTTTAATATTATATGGCACCACTCCTCACCCTGCTATACAGATTTGATGTTGAATCCACAGCCTATGCAGATGATACACAGTTGATTTTCACTCTTGAACAAAATTCTACAGTAGCGGAAGAGACATTTCATCATTGCCTAACAGCAGCGATGGACTGGATGAATTATCTGAAATGCAGTTCAAAAACAGAAATTATGTTGTTTGGAAAATACAACTCATATTCCCCAATTCAGTGGTGGTCTTCTAATTTAGCCCTGCCTCCCAATACAGTGGGTACTGTGAGAAATGTAGGGATCAAGTTTGATTCCACTCTATCCTTCCACAAGCAAGCCCTTGCGGTAGCGGGTACTTGCTTCCAAATGATAAAAACTCTGAGAACATTTTTTATTCTTCTTCAGTTTCCTGCTCGGAAAACTGTTACAGCTGTTTTAATTCTTTCTCCTTTGGACTATTGTAATAGTCTGTTCCCAGGAACGAAAAGACGGTCCTGAAACAAATGCAGAATGTCCAGAATGCTGCAGCGAGGTTGGTCCTGAAATTGCCAAAAGGCTCCTCTTCAGCAGCAGCACTCAGAACTCTTCACAGTCTGCCTATTCACAAGAGGATTCTCTATAAAATCGTGATTATCACTTGCAGAGCCACAACAGCCACAGGACCAGGATACCTAAGATCAAGAATCACACTGTACACTATCAATCGCGTCCTGAGGTCATCCGCAGAGAATCTGCAAGCACCCCATCCTTTAAACTGAAAAATAAAGGGAGAAAGACAATGGTGGTGTTAGGAACTGAAGCATGGAATTCCCTGCCCACCCAGCTTAGACATACATACATTGAACCCACTTTTAAGACCTGGATTTTTACCAAACCAGACAACACTGTTGTATCCCTCATTTAATCCCTTGATTTTAGCATCTCAACCTGTTTTTTCCCCTACTCCAGATTATCAGATATTGTTTCGCTAGCGCCAAGATGCTCCATGGAGGGAACATTGTGCTTTACAAATATCCTCATTCATTTATTCAAAGAAAGAAGAAAGAGAAGTGCAGAAATAGGCAAGTGCGGTGCAGAAAGAAGCAAGAGCAGTGCAGAAAGAACCAAAAGAGGTGCAAAAAGAGGAAAGAAAGTTGCAGAAAGAGATAGGAGATGTGCACAAAGAAGCAAGAGCAGTACAGAAAGAGGTTTGAGGGGTGCAGAAAGGAGGAAGAAAAGTGCAGAAAGAGGCAAGAGAAATTGCTGAAAGTAGCAACAGAGGTGTACAAAGAAGCAATAGAAGTATACAAAGAGGCAACTGAGGTGCAGAAAGAAGCAAGAGCAGTGCAGAAAGAACCAACAGAGGTGAAAAAAGAAGCAAGAGCGGTACAGAAAAAGGTAGAAGAGGTGCACAAAGAGGCAAGAGAGCAAGAGAGGTAGAGAAAGAGGCAAGAGGGATGCAGAAAGAAAGAATAGATGTACAGAAAGAAGCAACAGAGGTGCTGAAAGAGGCAGGAGGAGTGCAGAAAGAGGAATGAGATGTGCACAAAGAGGCACAAGAGATACAGAAAGAGGCAGGATGGTGTAGAAAGAAGGAAGAGAAGTGTAGAAAGAGGCAAAAGAATTGCTGAAAGAAGCAACAGAGGTATAGAAAGAAGCAAGAGAAGTATTGCAAGAGGCAAGTTAGGTGCAGAAAGAAGCAAGAGCAGTGCAGAAAGAATCAACAGAGGTGCAATTAGAAGCAAGAGTGGTACAGAAAAAGGTAGAAGAGTTGTACAAAGAGGCAAGAGAGGTACAGAAAGAGGCAGGAGGGGTGCATAAAGAAGGAAGACAAGTGCAGAAAGAAGCAACAGATGTGCTAAAAGAGGTGCAAAGGGTGCAGAAAGACAAGAGAATTGCAGAAAGAACCAACAGAGGTAGAGAAAGAGGCAATAGAGGTGCAGAAATATGCAGGAAAGGTACAGTGAGAGGGTACAGGGTGCAGATAGAGGCAAGAGAGGAGCAGAAAGAGAAAAGATGAGTACAGAAAGAGGCAAGAGGGATGCAGAAAGATGGAAGAGAAGTGTTGAAAGTGGCAAGTGAGGTACAGAAAGAAGCAAGAGCAGTGCAGAAAGAACCAACAGAGGTGCAAAGAGGAGCAAGAGCGGTACAGAATAAGGTAGAAGAGGTGCACAAAGAGGCAAGAGAGGTAGAGAAAGAGGCAGGAGGCATACAGAAAGAAGGTAGAGATGTGCAGAAAGAGGCAAGAGAGGTGCTGAAAGAGGCAAGAGAGGTGGGAGACATAGGCAGGAAAGATGCAGAACGATTGAACAGGGGTGCAGAAAAAGGGAAGAGAGGTGCAGAAAGAGAAAAGAGGGATTAAAAAAGAGGCAAGAGGGGTACAGAAAGAAGCATGCAAGGTGTAGAAAGAGGCAACAGTGGTGCATAAAGATGCTAGAGAGGTGCAGAAACAAACAAAAGAAGTGCAGAAAGAGGCAAGAGAATTGCTGAAAGAAGCAACAGAGATGTGGAAAGAAGCAAAAGAAGTGCAGAAAGAGGCAAGAGAATTGCTGAAAGATGCAACAGAGGTGTGGAAAGAAGCAAGAGCAGTGCAGAGAGAGGCAAGTGGTGTGCAGAAAGAGGCAAGAGAGGTGCGGAAAATGGCAAGAGAACAGCAGAAAGAAGCAAGAGGGGTGCAAAAAAGGGAAGACGACAAGCAGGGGGAAGCAAGAGAGGTGCAGATAGAAGCAAGAGAAGTGTAGAAAGAGGCAAGAGTGGTGCAGAAAAAAGCAAGAGAGGTACAGAAAGAAGCAAGGGGAATGTAGAAACATGCAAGAGAAATGCACAATGAAGCTCGATAGGAGCAGCAAGAGGAAAGAGAGGTGTCGAAAAAAGCGAAAGAAGTGTAGAAAGAGGCAGGAGGGGTGCAGAAAGAAGCAAGAGAGGTACAGAAAGAAGCAACAGAGGTACAGAAAGACACAAGAGAGGTGCAGAAACAAGCAAGAGAAGTGCAGAAAGAGGCAAGAGAACTGCTGAAAGAGGCAACAGAGATTTAGAAAAAAAGCAAGAGAAGTACAGAAAGAGGCAAGTGAGGGGCAGAAAGAAGCAAGAGCAGTGCAGAAGAACCAACAGAGGTACAAAAAGAGGCAATATGTGTGCAGAAAGAGGCAAGAGAAGTGCTGAAAGAGGCACTTGAGGTACAAAAAGAGGCAAGAGAGGTACAGAAAGAGCCTTGAGAAGTGCAGAAAGAGGCTTGAGAATTGCAGGAAGAGGCAAGGGAGATGCAGAAGGAAGAGAGTGAGGTGCAGAAAGAGGCAAGTGAGGAGCAGAAAGAGGCAAGAGAGGTGTAGAAAGAAGCAAGAGAGGTGCAGAAAGAGGCAAGAGATCTGTAGAAAAAAGCAACAGGGGTGCTGAAAGTGGCAAGTGAGGTACAGACAGGGGCAAGAGAAGGGTAGAAAGAAGCAAGTGAAGTGCAGAAAGACGACAGTGAGGTGCAGAAAGAGGAGGAAACGTGCAGAAAAAAACAAGAGAAATGCAGAAAGAGGCAAGAGAGGCACAGAAATAGAGATGTGTGTGTGCACCATTAGAACAAGTTTAACACCCACGTTTTGCAATAAGTAACACATGACCATTCCAGTTTTGCAAAGGGCCTTCCATCACGCTGTAACACATGACGCTGCATTTTATGGGAACATTTAAGCTGTTTAGCTAGAAACAAGGCTTCTTTTGTTCAAATCTGCAGATTAGGCAGCAGATGATGGAATATTTGGCAAATGCGGAAAATGTTTAATTATGAGAAAATTGGTGCAGAAGAACAGTCACATAATTCCAGTGGCCCTGCTCATACCTCCGACTAGGTCCAGAATTACTCCTCAGTGGTTCCTTCTTTTATTGTGTCTCATTGAGTTTATAGTTTAGCTTCTATGGAAAAGAGGAAGAGTAAACCTGAGATTACCACTCCACAACACAGACTACAATAACACATAATTACTCTCCACTACACTAATCCCATTCCACATAATTCGTATACTCTAAATACCGAATACTTTCTATTCACATAATTTCGCTGCACAACATACTTCATAATTCCAGTATACACAACGTACATTCACTCCACACCAAAAAAACATTAGTAAAAAACGTTTACATTTACAGCCCAATAGCTCTAACTCTCGCAAATGTGAAACCTATTACATTGTAAATGCTTCTTTAACTAGTAGTCGCGTTGGGACAGTGGTGGAGAAAGGGTGCTGTGCCTCTGACCAGCGCTCAGGAATTCCACTGCGTAGGACTTACAGGAGGTACCAAGAGGGCTTCTTAGCCCGGAAAGTCCTTTAGGAGTAAAGTGGACTTCATCCCCAATCCCGCAGTCTGCCAGGAGGCGCGTTTGCAGAGTAGTGGAGAAAGGGGGCATGACCTACGAAAACTTCTTAGCAATCCTACTGTGTGGAACTTATTGGAGGTAACAAGAGGGGTAGTTGGCCCCAAGGACATCCTTGGGGGCCAAGTACCTCTCCCATGATCTTCAGTAAGCCCCATAGAGCAGGATTGCCAAGTTATCATAGCAGGCCATGCCTCCTTTGCCCACCACTCTGCAAACGCGCTCCCTGGTGCGCTGTTGGATGGGGATTGAAGTCTCCTTCGCTGTTGGGGGTCCTTTGGGGCCAACTAGCCTACCACTTACCTCCAGTAAGCCCCGCACAGTGGGATTGCTGAGAGGTGGAAACAGGCCACGCCCCTTTCTCCACCACTCTGCAAATGCCCCACCTGGCGTGCTCTTGGTTGGGGGATGAAGTCCCATTTCCTCCCGAGGGTCCCTGGGGGCCAACTATTCCTCTTGTTACCTCCAGTAAACCCCATACACCTGGTTTGCTGAGAGTGCTCAAAGGCCACACCCGGCTCCCGGCGCACTGCTGCTCAGTGGATAATGTCTACTTGTGTCTTGAGGTCCTCAGGACACAAGAGGACATCATTGCCCTACCAGCAGTGCGCCAAGAGGCATGTTTGCAGAGTGGTATAAAAAAGGGCGTGGCCTCGGACCACCTCTCAGCAATCCCACTGTGTGGGGCTTACGGGAGGTACCTAGTGGGCTAGTTTGCCCTCAGGGACCCTTAGGAATTACGGGGACTTAATCCCCCAACCCAGAATGCACCATTAGGCGAGTTTGCACAATGGTGCAGGGAGGGGGTGGGGCCTCCTGAAAGCTGGCTTTTTTTTTTCTCTTGTTTTTGGAAGGGGGGCTGTGTGGCCCCCCGTCCTTCATTATTTTTGGGCCCTGGGGTCCTTCATCCCCCAGGGCCTAAGCATTTTATCTGTTTATTTATAAAAAAAAATACAAACAACTGGAAAGGGGCCACATGGACCCCATCCCTCAGGGCCTGGCCTTATTTAAGAATAAAAATAAAATGGGAAGGCGGCCATGTAACCCCCTTCCCTGGGCCACTATTGACCTTGGGGACCCCTCCCCCAGGGTCTGGCCTCGTTTTCTTTTTATTAATGTGAGGGGGCCGCATTGCCCCTTACCAGGGCTGCTATTGGCCCCGGGGACCCCATCCTCGGAGGCGTCCCTCAAGCTGGGGACCATGGTGGGAGCCCCAATGCCCCCACGCTCCCAGCTGGTGCCCCACTTCCTGCGGGAGACGGCATTGCCTTTGGGCAAGGGGAGCTGCTAACATGCAGCTCCCCTTGCCCAAATCAATTCTGCTTCGCTTCCAAGAAGCAAAGCAGTGTTTGCAATGGCAATGCGGGAGCCGTGCTTCCGCCTTGCCATAGCAAACAGCAATGACCCAGGGCCATTGAGTGCTCTAAGAGGGGGGCCGTGCGCCCCCCCTCCCAAATGATTAAAGTCCCTGGAGGTACCCAGGGGTCCATCACGGACACCGGTATTTAAATAATTAGTGCCCCAGGGAGGTGGTGGTCCCAGGGGCAGTGTGAGGGGCAGGAGCCCCCTCACACTTTATAATTTTGATTTAAGCCCCAGGGAGGTGGCGGTCCCCGGGGCTTGGGGGGCCTGCGAGACCCCGTCCATAATGATGAATTCTCCGGGGAGGTGGCGGTCCCCGGGGCTGTGCTGCCGGGGGGATGTGTGCCCTCCACACATAATGGATAAAGCCCCGGTGAGGCGGAGGTCCCTGGGGCTGCAGGGGCTCCTGTGGGCCCCTGATAATTTATTGCACATTGCCCCTGGGACCTGGCCCATCCGGGGGCTTATAAAAAAGGAAGCTTTGTTTTTTTTTATTTGCTTAATTTTCCCCCCATAAAAATGTACATGCTTTTTGTGGCCCTGAGTGTCCTTGTACAGGGTCCTGAGCAGGACTAGGCGTCAGCGTGTCTCTACCCTGCCCCCTATTCTTGTTTTTTATCATTTTTAAGTCTCGCCTGTCAATGCGCATGCGCATTGAGCTTGCGAGACTATAGGAGCTTAAACAGACTTTAACCAACTTGCGATTCCATGGCGATTCCTTGTAGTGCCCGTGAAAAGCAAACTCAATGCGCAAGCCCATTGACATTAAAAGCGCGTGCACATGAAAGCGACAAGGCTCCCTGCCACGGCTATCCCCAGCGTGCGCTGTGCCTCAGGCATTTCTCCTCCTCTAATTTATTCACTGCCCACGGCTTTCACTTTGACGGGCGCCAGGCCGTCTCTTCCCTCCTGGCCGCCTCTCCCCTTTCTCTCCAGCATGCTCATACAGCCTAAAAAAAAAAAAATAACACGTGCAAACTACTTTAAACACAAATCACCCAGCCTCTCTTCCATTCAGCAGCATACATTTGATACATTCAGAATCTAGGCTCGATGCTTGCATCATAAGGTAACAACTTCGAGTCACAGGAGGGATGGATAGCTTTAATTCAAAACCTACTTGTCTACAAATAAAATTAAACACACAGACTCACTCCCATTCATCATGCCTACTCTTTCACCCCCTCCCTCTACAGCGTGCTAGGGATCCACTGTGGCCACAGCCTCACCTTACACTTAAAACACGATTAACACACACAAATCTAACATTCAACTGCATACTAAACGCAAACACTCTCCAGCATGCGCGCCTCACTCTCCAATTCATTTCACATAAACACACTCACCACAGGCTTTGGGTAACTTCGGACGCACACTCAGCTCATACCATTTCGCCACACCTCTATCTACATTTCGGTCACAAATTATATTCACAATATGCCTTTCAAACATACAGCCTAAACAAAGAAAATAAGACGTGCAAACGACTTTAAACACAAATCACCCAGCCTCTCTCCCATTCAGCAGCATACATCAGCTCATACCATTTCGCCACACCTCTATCTACATTTCGGTCACAAATTATATTCACAACATGCCTTTCAAACATACAGCCTAAACAAAGAAAATAAGACGTGCAAACGAATTTAAACACAAATCACCCAGCCTCTCTCCCATTCAGCAGCATACATTTGATACATTCTGACTCTAGGCTCTATCACCACACAGCTCCACAGATGCACCCACCACACAGCTCCACCGAGACACCCAACACACAGCTCCACCGAGACACCCACCACACAGCTCCACAGATGTCGCCTGCATGGAAGTCATGTAAGCAACGCTAATGAAAGATGGCAACATTACGCATAGTACTCAGAGGTGAAAACACGTGGTCAAAAACCAAGAGAGTTTTCACAAATCAAGCAAGAGAGTCCTGTATATTACTACTCCATCTGTTGTAATTTTCAACACTACATGCCAATTGGTTCCCTAACAACTGTGCTCTTTCCAAGGTCTAATTGTCCCAAAGACCTGCTGGATACACTTATTATCTACCTCATCTTCGTGTCATCCGTGTTTCACATTCTCTGTCTTACTTTCCTGTCCCTTTCTCTCTCTTTAATTTTCCTTTCCGGTTCTCATGCTGCATTTGCTTGCTTGTCCCTGTGCTTTGCAGTCCTAATGCCTGTATGTCTCTGTGCTCATGGTTTACTGTCCCCATCTACCCTCTTTCTTTCTCCTCTGCACTTGTCTCCATGTTGCTGTATCTCCTGTAACCCGTGTCCTTGTATAGGTATAATAACTACCCAGTTTACGTGCCTGTGTATCCTTGCAGCTGCCTTCATGTCCCCTTGTCCTGGCATTCCCCTCACTGGGGTGGTTTTTGCTAACTTTCCTGCATGTGCTACCTGTTGCACTACGTTACCAGCTCCATTATCCAATGTTCTATGCCCCATGTCTCGGCAGTCTCACCCTCACACTCACACCGTCCAAGACCACCCTCCAACTCCACCCTACAACTACAATACCTCCATACAACTCCACCCTCCAACTACAACTCCACATTCCAACTACTAATCCACCCTCGTACTCCACACTTAAATAGCGTTAGGCAACATTTATTTCAATAACTAAATATCGTATTACACACTTGTAGGTAGTCAAACATAAAAAATGCATTTTTCCATTCTTTCTTTTTTAATTGTCTTACTATAGCACATACAACAAATAATGTTTTACTAAGGTGAGTTTTTCAACACCAACAAGAGACAGTGGTATGATACAGCATGTTTTCTACTAAAAATAGGCAGACAGGGCTACCATGAATTATAAATATGTAAGACACCACATCAATTCAATCCACAACACACAATTCAACATCATCCCACAACAATCAACAGCACATCACATAATTAAACTACAGTGCATACAAATCCACAACGCAATCATATCACATAATTACACTTCATGATACAATCCCACTCCAGATAATTCTAGTACACTCACAACCACATAATTACTATCCACAAAATTCCAATGCACACTATAACACATAATTTTAATATTTCAAAAGGGGGTGGGGTCGCACACCACTCACTCACCAGCGGGGTCGCCCCTAAGGACTGTGGTCAGTGTAGTTTTGTATTCCGCGATGTATCTTTCTTCGCCATCCCTGTACACGTGTTTCGGGGTATTTACCCCTCATCAGCAGGGAATAGGCCATCTTCTTATCTTCTGGGGTTGCCGGTGGCTGCCAAATATTGCCAGGTCTAGTACCACTCAGGCGCGCAGGTGCGGGGTCCCAGGCTCGTCAGCCCACAGCTCGAGGGAGCTTAAACATTTCAAAAGGGGGTGGGGTCGCACACCACTCACTCACCAGCGGGGTCGCCCCTAAGGACTGTGGTCAGTGTAGTTTTGTATTCCGCGATGTATCTTTCTTCGCCATCCCTGTACACGTGTTTCGGGGTATTTACCCCTCATCAGCAGGGAATAGGCCATCTTCTTATCTTCTGGGGTTGCCGGTGGCTGCCAAATATTGCCAGGTCTAGTACCACTCAGGCGCGCAGGTGCGGGGTCCCAGGCTCGTCAGCCCACAGCTCGAGGGAGCTTAAACATTTCATAAGGGGGTGGGGTCGCACACCACTCACTCACCAGCGGGGTCGCCCCTAAGGACTGTGGTCAGTGTAGTTTTGTATTCCGCGATGTATCTTTCTTCGCCATCCCTGTACACGTGTTTCGGGGTATTTACCCCTCATCAGCAGGGAATAGGCCATCTTCTTATCTTCTGGGGTTGCTGGTGGCTGCCAAATATTGCCAGGTCTAGTACCACTCAGGCGCGCAGGTGCGGGGTCCCAGGCTCGTCAGCCCACAGCTCGAGGGAGCTTAAACATTTAAAAAAGGGGTGGGGTCGCACACCACTCACTCACCAGCGGGGTCGCCCCTAAGGACTGTGGTCAGTGTAGTTTTGTATTCCGCGATGTATCTTTCTTCGCCATCCCTGTACACGTGTTTCGGGGTATTTACTAAGCATGGGCGAATTTTGCGGATCTCGCGTTCGCGAATTTTGCGGATTTGCGAATTCGCAATCCGCAAAATCCGCGAATTCCCGCGAATTTGCGGATTTTTTTTTTTTGTGTTCGCCCGTGTTTCTGCCAGTTCGCGAGGGTTTTTACAATTTCGCAATTTGCGAACTTACCTGTCGGGTCGCAAGTTTTGCGAACTTGTTGTTTCTACGTGTCCAGCCTGTTTGGGACACTCTTCTTCATCACTGCCACTCTCTGTCACCACTGCCACTCTCTGACTACTCATGCCACCCTCTGGCCCACCCATGCCACCCTCTGTTTCATCACCACACCCTCTGGTTGTCCAGTGTACATTATTTTCGGCAAAGCAAAGCACACCTTCCCTGCCTCAAGTGACCTGAATTAATTTGGGGCTGATTGATGTGTCACAGAATATTTTTTTAGCTGGCACCTGCTTCCTTAGTGCGCCCTGATTAGTGATCTTTTGCACTTGCTAAGTGCTTTCATTGTTGCAAAATTAGTTACAACACCTGCCCTGCCCCAACTGACAATAATGAATTAGGGGCTGATTAATGGATTTTAACTTCCAGCCTGGCTCCTGCTTGTCTCCCTTAGCTGTAATTCAGGACCTTTGTGGCATATGTGTAACTATTCTGAGGTTCAGAGCAGGGTCACATAATAGTTGCAACTGGCAACTGAACTCTGGAGGGGCCCCTCAGGAAGCACTACAGGAAATGGCTACTAATGATGAGCCTGAACTTTTGAACCTGGCAAGTAGTTTCAGTTTTGCTAAGATCGTATTTCTGCAATTTAGCACTTATTCGCGGGGCGCGAAGTTGTACTGGGAAGCCGCGAACTCACGCGAACAGTGCGAGCAGTGCGAGCAAAATCCGCTGCTCGCGGATTTGCGGATTTTGCGGGAGATTCGCGAATCTCGCGGATTGCGGATTTCCCGAAAATCCGCAAAATCCGCGAGCGAAACGGATTTTCCGCCCATACCTAGTATTTACCCCTCATCAGCAGGGAATAGGCCATCTTCTTATCTTCTGGGGTTGCCGGTGGCTGCCAAATATTGCCAGGTCTAGTACCACTCAGGCGCGCAGGTGCGGGGTCCCAGGCTCGTCAGCCCACAGCTCGAGGGAGCTTAAACATTTCAAAAGGGGGTGGGGTCGCACACCACTCACTCACCAGCGGGGTCGCCCCTAAGGACTGTGGTCAGTGTAGTTTTGTATTCCGCGATGTATCTTTCTTCGCCATCCCTGTACACGTGTTTTGGGGTATTTACCCCTCATCAGCAGGGAATAGGCCATCTTCTTATCTTCTGGGGTTGCCGGTGGCTGCCAAATATTGCCAGGTCTAGTACCACTCAGGCGCGCAGGTGCGGGGTCCCAGGCTCGTCAGCCCACAGCTCGAGGGAGCTTAAACATTTCAAAAGGGGGTGGGGTCGCACACCACTCACTCACCAGCGGGGTCGCCCCTAAGGACTGTGGTCAGTGTAGTTTTGTATTCCGCGATGTATCTTTCTTCGCCATCCCTGTACACGTGTTTTGGGGTATTTACCCCTCATCAGCAGGGAATAGGCCATCTTCTTATCTTCTGGGGTTGCCGGTGGCTGCCAAATATTGCCAGGTCTAGTACCACTCAGGCGCGCAGGTGCGGGGTCCCAGGCTTGTCAGCCCACAGCTCGAGGGAGCTTAAACATTTCAAAAGGGGGTGGGGTCGCACACCACTCACTCACCAGCGGGATCACCCCTAAGGACTGTGGTCAGTGTAGTTTTGTGGTGGTGCTGAGTAGTGCTTTGGTGGTGCTCAGTGATGCAGTGGTCGTGATAAATGGTGCTGTTGTGGTGATGCGTAATGCTGGGGTGGTGATCAGTGAACACCAACACAGCAGCACTCATCACCAACACAGCACTACTCAGCACCACCCTAGCATTACTCAGCGACACACTAGCATCACTCAGCAACACACCAGCATCACTCACCACCACCACAACACCACTCACCATCACAACATCATCACTCAACGCTACTACAGCATCACTCATCACAACAACATTATCATACAGCACCACCACATTATCACTCAGCACCACCACAGGACCAATCAGCACCACCACATCACCTTTCACCACAACTACATTGTCACCCATCACCACAACATTATCACTAGACAACAACACAGCACCACTCAGCACAACCACAGCAGTACACAAAAGCACCATAACACTAGTCAGCACCACAACACCATCACAAAATAGCTAACTTGTTCTAATTAGCAAACATATACAGTTACATTTCATTATAAAATTGCGCAACCAAAAAAAATTCCAAAATTTAAACACATTTAAAAATATCAATTACTACGCATCTGTGGTAAAACAAATTAAAAGGAGGTCAACATTATCTCTAATAAGCAAACACAAACAAAATAACTGCGCATCTACGTTTATGCAAACAAAGCTTTTGGAGTGCAATTTGATATGTACCTTACTAAAAAATTGATAACTTTTTTAATGAATCATATTCAAAAAATTACTGATGTGTTTCTTTTTTAATTCTGCGCAAATATCAGCATCAATCAACATTACATAGGTCTATTTTAGCTTCTGGAACAACGTTCACAACATTAATACATTTAAATTGTACTATATACACGGACAAAAATAATCACTTATAGGCATCATCACAACACCTCACACTCACAACAAATCACACCCTGACCCACCCTCACCCTCAGCCTCACACACCCTCACTCACCCTCACACCTCCTCACACCCTCACACACCCTCAATCACCCACACACCCTCACACACCCTCAATCACCCTCACACCCTCACACACCTTCACTCACCAACACACCCTCACCCTCACTCACACTCACAACCTCAAACTCCTCACCCTCACACACCCTCACTCACCCTCAAACCCTCACCCAATCACCCTCACACACCATCACTCACCATCACCCCCTCACCCTCACACCCCCTCACACACCCTCACCCTCACCCACCCTCACCCTCACCCACACACTCAACCTTCAAACTCGCACACCCTCACTAACCTTCACACCCTCACACCACTCACCCTCACTCACCCTCAATCTCTAACCCTCACTCACACACACCTATCATCACACACTGTCACACCCCCTTACCCTCACCCCCTCATCATCACACACCCTCACCCTCACAACCCTCACACCCTCACTCAAACTCACACCGTCACCCTCACTCACACTCACACAACATCACACACCCTCACACCCCCTAACCCTCACACCCACTCACCCTCACACTGTCCAAGTCCACCCTCCATCTCCACCCTACAACTACAATACCTCCCTACAACTCCACCCTCCAACTACTAATCCACCCTCCAACTCCACACGTAAATAGCTTTAGGCAACATTTATTTCAATAGCTAAACATCTAATTACACACTTGTAGGTATTCAAATATAAAACCTAATGCATCGCGAGGACATTGCAGCAATTATTACATGAAAATGCAGAAAGGATTTTTTTCAAAAAAACAATAAATGCAAACAAAATATAGAAATATCTGACTACACAGCGAGTAATACAACAATTTAAAAGGGAACAAAGCCATCGAAAGAACACTAATTCACAACATAAAGCAGTTACTAAAGGAAGCAAAAATAAAAACATTAAACAATGGCGGGAATAATCCACAAAACAAAGAAAGTGCGTAATCACAAGAGCACGAAACTCCACAGCCTAATTGCAAATCTTCCACAACTACAATAGAGTATTTCGCTCACACTAACAAAAAAAATATATAAACAATTAATAAAGGTGGCTTCATACTTATACTTTACCATTAATAATACGCATCAAAACATGTACGTTTCAAACTATATAGAAAATATAGCTTCTACGTACCATTACAATAAGTACTAATATTTAAAAGTCGTCAAAAATCACAAATTCTAGGGATAACAACAAAAAAAAAACATAAATACGATTTAAGCAACACAAAAACACAAGGAAGAATACAAGAAAGTACCGTCTAAATAACACATTGTCAACGAAACAAATATAGAAACATGTAGGAAGAGTACATCCTAATACATTTTCTTTATAACATACATTACATAAAATTAAACAAAAAAATATTAAATACGGAGAATTTTAAACATTCCATGAAAGTACAATAGGTACATACACAAGCCGAGTATGATCGCAAACAAAAAACTTTAAAAAACATTAGTAAACATTACAAAACTTACCAAATATATATATAGTAGAGAAACACTAGTTAAACAACAAAAAAATATTTTACATTTACAACTTACCTGTCAAACGACGCAGCTACAATGCAGGAAGCACAACACACCTTCTGACCGACCCCTGCCCTCACCACGTCTTCAACAAGGCCGACGCCGTCATCGCACCCCACCTGCGGGACATCATCAACACCTCCTTCACCACTGCCACCTTCCCTGAGAGCTGGAAGCATGCCGAACTCAGCGCTCTACTCAAGAAACCAACAGCGGACCCCACCGAACTCAAGAATTACCGCCCCATCTCGCTGCTCCCGTTCCCAGACAAAGTCATCGAGAAGACCGTCAACAAGCAGCTGGCCGCCTTCCTTGAGACGAACGGATCCCTCGACCCCTCACAGTCTGGCTTCCGAGCCAACCACAGAACCGAGACCGCCCTCATCGCTGCCACCGATGACATCTGAACCCTGATGGACAACGGAGAAATAGCGGCCCTCATCCTACTAGACCTCTCCGCGGCCTTCGACACCGTCTGCCACCGCACCCTAGTGCAGCGCCTCAGCAACGTCGGAATCCAGGAGAAGGCGCTGGAATGGATCATCTCCTTCCTCGACGGAAGAACACAGAGAGTCCGTCTACCACCGTACAAGTCAGAGGCCACCAAAGTCATCTGCGGCGTCCCTCAAGGATCCTCGCTGAGCCCAACCTTCTTCAACGTCTACATGAGCCCCCTCGCGGCCATCGCACACCAACACAACCTCAACATAATCTCCTACGCCGACGACACCCAGCTGATCCTCTCCCTGACCAACGACCCCGCCGCCACCAGAGCCAACCTGCATGAAGGGATGAAAGAGGTAGCAGAGTGGATGTCGACCAGCCGCCTGAAGCTGAACTCGGACAAGACGGAAGTCCTCATCCTGGGATCTTTGCCCTCCGCCTGGGACGACTCCTGGTGGCCCCCCGCCCTGGGCACCGCACCCAAACCAACAGACCACGCACGCAACCTGGGCTTCATCCTGGACTCCTCCCTCTCCATGACCAAGCAAGTCAACGCCGTCTCCTCGTCATGCTTAAACACCCTGCGCATGCTACGGAAGATCTTCCGGTGGATCCCCACCGAGACCAGGAAGACTGTCACCCAGGCACTCGTCACCAGCCATCTGGACTACGGCAACGCCCTCTACGCCGGAACCACAGCCAAGCTCCAGAAGAGACTCCAACGGATCCAGAACGCCTCAGCCAGACTCATCCTCGACATCCCACGACACAGCCACATCTCCGGACACCTAAAAGACCTGCACTGGCTCCCGGTCAACAAGAGAATCACCTTCCGTCTCCTTACCCACGCACACAAAGCTCTTCACGACCAAGGCCCGAGCTACCTCAACAACCGCATCAACTTCTACGCTCCCAAACGACACCTCCGATCAGCCAGTCACGGCCTCGCCGCCGTCCCCCACATCCGAAGAACGACAACAGGAGGAAGGTCCTTCTCCTACCTGGCCGCCAAGACCTGGAACTCCCTCCCTCCCGACCTGCGCCTGACCCAAGACCACCTCGCCTTCAGGAAGAAGCTCAAGACCTGGCTGTTCGGGTAGCAGCAGCACCCCCCCCCCCCCCCCCTAGCGCCTTGAGACCCTCCGGGTAAGTAGAGCGCTCTATAAATGCCTATGATTGATTGATTGATTGATTCCACAAACGCCAGTCCGTGAAGATTTGGAAGTTCCCCAATTAACGTGACGCAATTGCAACGCTACATAGGACAACGTTGCAATTTGATTGGACGGAATAGACATCAATCAAAATGCAAGGTAAAGAAGGGAAAAAAACATTATGGCACAAGGTAGCATCTGCCATTTTTACGCACTAACACAAAAAAAACAAAAGGAATTAATTCAACGACTAGGCCAGGATCCTTACTCAGAACGCACACACATACAAACTCACCCAGCCACACACACACACAAGCTCACAACAACACACACTCTTACAACACACTTACAGTCACCCCCAGTCAATCACCCTCACACCGTCACTCAACCTCAACGCCTCACACACCCTCACTCTCACACACACTCAATTACCCTCACCCAATCACCCTCACACTCACTCACTTACCCTCACACAATCACCCTCACACAACATCACTCACCATCACCCCATCGCCCTCACACCCCATCACCCTCTCACACCATCAGCCTCACACACAACTCACCCTCACACACCATCAATCACTCACACACCATCAATCACTCACACCCCTCACCCTCACACCCTCACAACAACTCAGCCTTACAGCCTCACCCATACTCACTCACCCTCACCCTTACACATCCTCACTCACCCTCACACCCTAAACACCCTCTTGCACACTCCCCTCACACATCCTAAACAACACAAACCCTCAGTTCCTCAAATCCTCACTCAGACACTCACCTACCCTCACACCCTCAAACACCCTCACTCACATTCACACCTTCACACCTTTACACCTTCAACACATCATCATCACACACCCTCACTCACCCTAAACACTCATCCCCACACCCTCACAACACTCACACCCTCACTCACCCTAACACCCTCACCCTCAATCACCCTCACACACCATCACAAAAAATCTCACCCCCTCACACCAAATAACTCACACACACACTCACTCACCCTCACACACTCTCCCTCCCTAACACTCTCTCACACACTCACACACACACACCCTCACTCACACCCACCCACTCACCCTCACACACCATCACTCACCATCACACCCTCACCCTCACACCCTAATCCGCACACAACCTCACTCACCCTCACACCCGCACACCCCTCACCCTCACAACACTCAAAGCCTCACACACCCTAACACTCTCACACTCACTCACCCTCACACATCATCACACACAATCACACCCCCTTAGCCTCACACGTTAAGCCCAAACACCCATACACACCATAACACCCCATCACCCTCACACCCCCTAAAACTTACATCCACTCACCCTCACACTCTCAAACTCCAAATCCACACTGCAATTACACCCTCCAACTCAAACGTCCAAGTCCAAATACTACTCCACCCTAAAAATCCACCCTACAACTACAACTACACCATACAAATCCAACTCCACCCTCCAAATACAACTCCACCCTAAAAAAACAACTCCACCCTTCAACTCAACACTCCAACTCCACCCTCCAAATCCACGCTCAAACTACACCCTACAAATACACCCTCCAAATACACCCTCCAAATTCCCCATCAAAATCCACCCTCAAAATCCAGCCAACAAATCCACCCTTCACCATCCAACGCCACCCACCAATTCCACCCTCTAAATACACCCTCCAACTCAACCCTCAAAATCAAAATCCACCCTCCACATCATCCCTCCAAATCCACCCACCAACTCCACCCTCCAACTCCACCCTCCAACACAACACCCGAATGTCACAGCACCACTCAATGCCACAGCACCTCTAAATGCCACAGCAGCACTAAATGCCAATGCACCACTCAATGCCACAACATTACTCTATGCTACAACATCACAAAATGCCACAGCATCACTTAATACAACGGCATCACTCAATGCCACAGCAACACTCAATAGCACAGCATCACTCAATGCCACAAAGAAAGTCAACGCCACAGCATCACTCAGCACCACTCAACGCGACAGCAACAGTCAATGCCACAAAACAATTCAATACCACAGCACCACTCAATACCACATCAACACTCAGCGTCACAGCGTCACTCAGCGCCACAGCATCACTCAGTGCCACAGCATCACTCAGCACCACCACATCACTCAGCGCGACAGCATCACTCATCGCCACAGCATCAGTCAGCGCCACAGCTTCACTCAGCGCAAAAGCATCAGTCAACTTCACTGATTCAATCAACACCCCTCAATGCAAAAGCACCACTCAATGCCACAATAACACTCAACGACACAACATCCCTCAATTACTTGTTCGTACACTAATGGGTAATAATGGACGTTGTTTTAAGAGATCAGTGTGCTTGGGCGAATTTGCAGTGGCGCTGGTGTTATTTTGTGATTATCGCATTACCCTTTGTTAAGTGAAATTCCTGAAATCAAGCAGCAGTGAAGGGACTCGATCTTTCAAATGAAACAAATGCAGGTATTCATTTCTGCCCACTTGAAGCACAGATTAAATTGTGCTGGCATAACTGACATGTTAGTACCACACTAATAAGTGCTTTCCCATCTGCAGGGACGCATTTGTAACATAGTTTGTTTTGCACGTTACATAGTTTCAATATTGCTGGCTACCCGGCCTGTCCTCCCATCGCCCACCGAACTGCACCCCAACCCAAACGGCCTCAGAAGGATAAAAGGCCCCTGCTGCGACCACCCCCTTAATGCACTGTCTCTCCCCTCCTGTACCCATCCACTTTTCGCCTCCTCCCAAGCCATGCTACCCTCCACCTCCCTCACCCATCCAAACTGCGAGCCCAACTCCGCCCCACTGAAACCTCAGGCCCTTTCCCCACTCTCCCCAATTAGCCCCCCACAATGCCGAAAGCTTGTTTTTAGTGGGTGGCAAAAATGCAGCTCGTCCCCTGCTGCTTTGACTGTTGTCACACACCTCTTCTCTCTTAGCGTGGTGGCTCCTTAACTCAGTTCCTTGGCTGCTCCACCTTTACAGACATCACCCTGCCTGCCATTGTACCTCTCGGCAAATGACGAGCGCTGTCAAAGGCAGTAGGGTCTGGATTGTATGTATCGTTGACATTACGAATGCTATAGGTGTCACATTTGAAAAAGTATAAAATATTACCATTGTAAATGACAAAGCTATTACTTTTGCACGTTTCAAAACCCACACATTAAAATAAAGTTGTCAATTACAAAACCAATAGCTCCAACTTTTATATTGCAAGACCTATTGCATTTCCATTGCTTGTTTAATACTGTTTTTTTGTGACTTGGTTACCAAATCACAAGATGGCTGCCAGCACTTCCTTGTTTGGAGTGTTGGAAACCAATCAAAATGAAGCTCGTGCTCGGGACACATTTTATTTGTCATGTTTGGCGCGTAGCTTAAGTGGGGAGACGCTCCCACTGCTCCAACAGATGAGCGGCCCCTGATCAAATTTGCACCAGAAGTAAACAATTCTTTAAAATGTTGTCATGAAAACATCGAAAAATAAAAAGACAGAAACAATAACGTTGGAATTAAAAATGTAATTGCATTTCAAGCCCCAAAAATGTGTGAATTTGGGACTAAAAGGAGAAAAGGCAGTACTTGAAAGGATCATTTCGGTACGGGTGAACGCCAAAGCCAAAGGTCACGGGGTATAATACAATAGGAGGTGGCCAAGGACGGAGATCATGGCATAAATATGTAATGCAGAGGAAATCCGGTATTAGAGATCACATTTCAGAAATAACAGAAATAAAACAAAATTGACCAGAACAAAGGAACATTCCAAACTTAAAAACTCGAATTTATTGTTTCAAGATTATTGAAATTCCAGCAAATTCATACAAATTTTTCAAACTGTCACAAATAACCCAAAATCAAGCCAAATTTATAAAAACTGATCTGTGGCAAGATGCCTGGAAAAACCTAATGTCCCCATACACGCATCATGCCGTTGTTCGGCATTTCAGAAATACAGAAAAACATCATACTCGGATGGGAGGATGGGAGGATGTAAGTATGAAATGCTCTGACTATCCTTCATTGTTTTCAAAGTAAATCCATTTGTATTTGGGCCACAGAGTTAAATAGAACCAGTTATTAATTAAAGTAGTTATGGCTGCCTTATGGACGGCAGAACAACATCAAAAATGGTTCACAAAAAGCCACAGATGTTGAACATGCTCGAAAACTGAGGCCTGGAAACCAAAACAAGTGCTCATGCAAAAAATATAAATGCAAAAGTACAAACGACAGGAAAGCGGGACGAAAGAACATGCTTGTCTAGTATGAGGCAACAATAATCTCCACTCATATGCAGATCAGCTGCATCATGCGTCCATGTGAAGACATGAAATGTGGCGAAACACAACGATGCAATTAGCGAACAATACAAAATTATATATATCACTCATCATGTGGTTGTAGATGTAATTATCCACAGTGTACTTGCCAGATTTCTTAGTTTGGGGATGGATGACAATTGCAAAAGTGTATGCACTGATGTACTAAACAGACTGTCTAGAAATAACCCAAGATACACACTTCTTTTAAAATATGTCTTACACCTTTGTGTAAAGCTTCAATATTGACCACTCACATAATCCTCACCAACACAACCAATGAAAATCAAAAACTTATGCGGTAGGTAATAAACAGATGCAAGACTCAGAACTAGGTGAATGGCATGTCACTAGTGAGTTTTAAAATAAATAGTTAACTTTATTTTTTACTAGAGCTTGGTGACAACTCTTGGGTGACAATGCTGTTTTATATTTTAAGCATATAATCCCCAATCTGTCATGGTTTACAAAAGATGCACCAAATGTAAGGATGCCCGAGGGGATTTCATGAGAAGTTCATCGTTTTTTGACAAGGGAAAAATGACTGTATTCAGTATCTGAGAAATTATGAATACTAAGCAAAAATGAAACCCAGAGTTAGAGCAAGAATCCGACTAGCATGGAGAAGGGCAGTTAATAGAGATGTTTTTTATAAAAAAGAAGACAAGTAGGTGCTTGACTGTATAGTGTCAACTATAAGACACATTGTTCTGAAAGTACTGAAATTTGATGAGATGTGTTTTGTGCAAACAATTGAGTGACAATTGTCGTTTTTGATACTAAATATTGAGTAATCTTCCCACAGAAAATTAGGGAAGAAATTGTTGTAGTTCGAAAGAAAGTGTTGCATGTTACATATTCCACTCATTACAACCTCGAACACCTTGCACTTCATACTTACCTAGATGTCGAAAAGGGAACCCATCGCCACAAAAGAAAGTCTGATGGCATTGACATTAATGATGAGGTTTGAATGAGGACAGGTTGGTTGACTCAAGTCTTGGACCCAGCTACTGCTGCCTCACTTCAGATGTATCACTACCCAGCGGATCATACAGCATTCATTATTGATTATTCCCATATTTTCTCAGTTTTATTTAAGTGTAAGTCTGCCGACATTTGGAATTGTATTCTGATTTCTTAAGAGATTAATGCATTTTGGATGAGGTGTGAGAGAAGAATTGCGGAAGTCGTTTTACAGAAACGAAAATGGAGAGACTTATAAGCCTAAGGTTCAGTGGAGCATGTCCATGTGAGATACCACTCAACGTTTAGGACAGAGTTCACAAAGCGATAATTAGGCATAAACATAGGCTTATGTCTAAACAGCTGTGTCCTGTCCTCAAGGGAGGAGGCCGCCCCCCCACTTCTTTCCACACATGAAGAGTGTATGTCAGGATGACCAAAACTCAGCCTGACAGACAGTCTTCTTTTTCAGGTCAGAAATTTGCCAGGCTGAAAACTCCTTAGCTTGGTAAAGCACTTGGTAGTCCTACACCTCATGACGAGGGGGAACACCATTGAAAGACTCAGACCTGAGTTCTTTAGTTTTAAGTCCTGCAGAGTCCAGGACCGAATGTTTATTAGCATCACTAGTCACAGAGTGGGATGCAGTCAGCAGTCTCACTGACCCCATCCCTCTCTGTGATGATTAAGGGACTGCTGCCTCCTATTATTGGCTGACCGATAATGAGGTCAGCCAATAAGACGAGGCACAGTGCCAATCATCATGAACCACCAAACCTGACACTTAAGATCACCACAGCAACCCGGTAAGTTTAATTGTTTTTTAATGTTTGGTGCAAGAGTGCATGTGCAAATGAATGTATGTGTATTTGTGAGTGCATGCTGTAAATGGGTGTGTGTTGGCATGTGTGTGTGAGTGCATGGGTGTGAGTATGCACGTGTGCACATATCTGTGGCCGCCTACCTCTTCCCGCCTGCTCCTTCCATGCCTTAAAATATTTTTAATTTCTGACCTCATTTTTTTCAATAATATTCTAAATCATGAAAATAAATTTTGAGTAATCCTTGGTCCTAAATAGTAAGTAGTTTGTGAAGTGATAATCCAGGTCGTAAATGTGGATTCGGCTCTCCTGTTGATTTTTCATACCGATTATATTGCTAGGAGACTGAAGTTGAGGACGCACAAGCCGTTCTCCATTTAGGTGGTGGTTTTTAGGTCTCGCACCTGGCGATTACAGCGCGAAAGCGCTGTAATCACCAGCGAGACCTATAGTCACCGGCTCTGCTTCCCAGGAGACAGGAGATGGGCACGCGCAGCCTCAGGAATCGGATCAGGTCGCGTGCCCATTGCTCCTGTGAACAGCGGGTGCCGCTCGAGGCTTGTATTACCGGAGGAATCGTCTGACCCAGGAGGCTGCAGTGGGGCTGCCACGCGTAGTAGGAAGAGGGCAGTGACTCCATCACCGGCGCAGCGGGACTGCGAGTCCAAGGCTACCCAGCGGCTGCTGACACGCCGCACCTGGGACTCTTCCCGGCTGGCCGCGCCTCCCTCTTGTGCCTGCTCATAACCGCGCCTCGCGGCCCCCGCTTCGCGGGAGCCGCTCGAGGCTTGTATTACCGGAGGAATCGTCTGACCCAGGAGGCTGCAGTGGGGCTGCCACGCGGAGTAGGAAGAGGGCAGTGACTCCATCACCGGCGCAGCGGGACTGCGAGTCCCAGGCTACCCAGCGGCTGCTGACACGCCGCACCTGGGACTCTTCCCGGCTGGCCACGCCTCCTACCCCCAACCAACTACATCCTCAGTACCGAGACGCGCATCGCGGGACGCGCGCGGGCGGTCGCCGGGCTAAGCCCGGGCAAAGGGCGGGCCGTTCTAGGCCGTTAGAGGCCGGCAGAGACCGGACCGGGCCACCCCTCTGACGTCTTGCTTCTACGGCCCCTTCGTGTCGAACTGTAATATGGCAACCAGGGTCTCCAGGAGTAAAGCTGTACAACAGTGTTCTAGTACATTGGAATTTTTTTTTCCCAAGGCCAGTGCTCTAGCCAATAAATGCCCGCCAGTGTTGGTCAATCATCTCGCGATGGGCCCAGAAAATGTGTCATTGGACTCCACGGACTCTTCAATTGATGTTAGTACCCCATTACTTGTGGACGCCACCCATCTGTCACTTATGGACAGTATCGACCAGACTATCGAGTCAGTCCTGCAGCAACTAAGAACCCCATCAAACCCTCAGAGGGACAGAGACTCACCACGGCCATCAGGGATCGCTGTTCCATCTTTTAATGTGGATTGTACGGGAACTGAGTCGCAGGAAGTGGGCCAGGCTGTACTTATCACAGATCCTGCAAGTAGTGGAGTGGAACAACCACCGAAAAGGAAAAGGACGAGGAAATCAAACAAGCATTAGAAATGCAATAGGTCTCGCAGCATTAGAGTTAGTGCTTTTAGAATTGTTTATGGTTTTTTTTGTAAATCTTTAGCATGAGGTTGAGGGTGAGTGAGGGTGAGTGAGGGTGAGGGGTTGAGGGTGAGTGAGGGTGAGGCTGAGGTGTTGAGGGTGAGGGTGAGTGAGGGTGAGTGTGGGTGAGTGTGGGTGAGGGTGAGGGGTTGAGGGTGAGTGAGGGTGAGGGGTTGAGGGTGAGTGAGGGTGAGTGAGGGTGAGGGGTTGAGGGTGAGTGAGGGTGAGTTAGGGTGAGGGGTTGAGGGTGGGTGAGGGTGAGTGAGGGTGAGGGGTTGAGGGTGGGTGAGGGTGAGTGAGGATGAGTGAGAGTGAGGGTGAGTGAGGGTGAGGGGTTGAGGGTGGGTGAGGGTGAGTGAGGATGAGTGAGAGTGAGGGTGAGTGAGGGTGAGGTGTTGAAGGTGAGTGAGGGTGAGGGTGGGTGAGTATGAGTGAGGTGTTGAGGGTGAGTGAGGGTGAGGGGTTGAGGGTGAGTGAGGGTGAGTTAGGGTGAGGGGTTGAGGGTGGGTGAGGGTGAGTGAGGATGAGTGAGAGTGAGGGTGAGTGAGGGTGAGGGTGAGTGAGGGTGAGGGTGAGTGAGGGTGAGTGAGGGTGAGGGTGAGGGTGAGGGTGAGGGTGAGTGAGGGTGAGGGTGAGTGAGGGTGAGGGTGAGTGAGGGTGAGTGAGGGTGAGTGAGGGGTTGAGGTTGAGGAAACTGAGTGATGTTGTGTCCAGGAAAGAAGTCCCCATGCTTACCACAGCAAATGAAGATGTTACTAACTTGTCATGAAGGTTGGGAGGCTACTTGCACCAGTTTTGGTAGAATGTCAAAGTTACCCAAAGCATTGGAGGATTATATAGTGAATTAATCGCTTCTTTATAAAGGGAGATGTTGTAGGTCTCGTTGTTCTGTTTATTTACTGCACGTGCTCACATTTAATTGGTTATTTCAAGCACTTAATAGTGGAATTCTCATGTTGTATTTAACTGACGTCAACTCCATATGTTGGCATTCCGACTTCCCTTCTACTCTGCGTTGCCACTCCCCCTTATCTTCCCCAAGCTCGTTTGTCACAATAAATACTTGAATTCAAGTAAGCAGATTTCTCTACGTTATTTAACCGTCACTACAAGCATCTTCCTGTACCACAGAATTATAGATGTCTGTAAGAGTATATTAGATCAAGTAGCTATATGTCAGAAGTAAATTGTTTAAAAATCAACCAGTGATGTTCTCCATAACATTATAAGAATTTCCATATCCTTTTTCAACCTTCAGTTTCATAATTGTTAAATAAGGCGTTTAATGATGTTTTAATACAATATGTACCAATACGTTTTCAGGATTTATGGTTTAAATATCGCTGATAATCCTTCTGGAACCAGAGGCGGTACACTGTAATTAACAAATTTGACCTTACAAGATGGCCGCATCCTTAACCACATTACTCTATATATGAACCACGTTGTTTTTAAATGCCGTTTTCTTTCTCGATGGCTTGTTATAGAGAAAGAGGGACGGAAGGCAAAAACTACTACGGGGCAAACACACTAGTTTGCCTGGCCACGGAAGGACCTGTTAGCCAATGGAGAGCTAAGTTTCCACTCGCATTAACCAATCAAACTACAGTATATTTTCCCCAGCCCCTGTGATGGGTGGGAATTTTGGCAGGGAAGGCGGGGTTATACTAGCAGCATGGTAGTGTGGCTCTCACATGTGTAAGTGTGCTGTGCAGGAACAGCTCACAGACGAGTAGCAGAGAAACGTCCAACGGCAAAATGAAGAGGAAAGCCGAGCAGCCACTCGCTGCCAGGAAGGTACAGTGTCTGAGTGCTGATAACGCTGTAGATCTTGAGTGCTGAGGTGGCCCCGCTGCACACACGTTGTTCATAGTGCAGGGTCTGTCCAGTGTTTTGGTCCTGATGGATGTCTGCAGAGCAGGTCGGGTACTGGGTGACGGTGAATTAGATGCCTGGCATCTATGCAGATGATGTAAAAAATGTACGGAACTACGTAACCGAAAGTAAAGAAGAGTTCGATAGTCCGAGTGATGGGTCTTTACAGAGTGTCACTGCTTTGTATGTACAGAGGCCGGGTGTGATGAGAAGGCACAGAGAGGCATATAAGCAGATTGTAGAGGAGGTACAGAAAACCAGGGTTGAGGTGTAGAATCAATGCATTCGCTGTGTAGAGAGAGCCAAAGTGTTGAACTGGGGGAGGCTGTGAGAGAGAGTAGGCAAGGCTAGCGGCAGGCAGGCAAGGGAGGAGAGGAGGAGGGGGGAGGAGAGTAGGGGAGGCACGGCCTAGCGGCCGTGCAATCAAGTAGTGAGGGGGCGGAGCTGGGGGAGGCTGTGGAAGAGAGTAGGCAAGGCAGGCGGTTGGGGGCATGTGCACGCGCATTTAAGCTCAATGCGCATGCGCATTGAGCTTAAATTTCTCGTGCACTGCAAGGAATCGCCACGATTCCTTGCAGTGTGGATAAAGAGCGGATAAGTGCCAATACTCTCGCCTTGCTCGATGCGCATGCGCATCGACAGGCGAGACCTAAAAAGGGCAAAGAGGGCCAAAGTCGACACAATCGAGCAAAATCTGGATGTCAGCACAGACATCTCAGCCTCCCCTGAGATTATTTCCCCAGGGTCTAGGTCGGATCATTCAGGCCCTCCTTTAGCTACGGCCTTACCAGTGCATTCAGGCCCATTTATATTTGGTGGGGCACCCCTCAGTAACACAGACACGCTTATTAGTTCACTTACAGACATTTTTAAGAACTTGTTGAACCCCCTGTCTGCTAAACTGGATGCCATAGAGGCTAGACTGCTGGCCATAGAAAGCATTCATAAAAGGAACAGTCCTGGGCCGGGCCCAAATGCTCCAAATGCTCCAAGAGCTCCCCTGGTGTCGACTGGGAATAGACCTTCGACTTCTGCAACAACCGCCCAGGCTTCCAATGTGGTGCCAGTCCAGTCAGGGGCCTTGCATAGCAAAAATGGTGCTTCAGCCCCACAAACGCACCCACTGCCATCCCAAACGCCAAGGCCTCCTGTTCCTGCTCCCAGGAGATCCAAGCAACTTGCACCGTCACAACCGATGAGAGATGAGAACTCTGCCAACGGCCCTACTGGCCATACTACTAGCCCCCATGCTAGGCGCAGGGTGGTCAATTTTCCCCCCCGAAGCAGTACCTTGTACGGCGATCATGGTGGGAGTGCCTGAGCTTACCGGTGATACAAGGGAGCCGCAGGACTCTTTGCGTAACAAGGTAATAAGCTGGCTCAATATCAACAGGCCTCTCCCTCCGAACTTGAAAGGCGAGGTGCTGATGGTTAGGAGGATTCCATGGATTGGTTTTACCCCAAAGAACAGGGAGGGGGATTGTATTATTGTTAGTTTCAAAAGCCCACAGGTCGCCACCTATATTTGTAACTGGCTTGTTAGGCCTGATAAGTCCACCATTGAACTAGTGCCTCTCTCACACTTCTACCCAAATGTTTGCAACACGGAGGTGGGGAGGGAGCAGGGTTTGACAAGAGTAGGCTTTGCCGTAGATGGCTCACGCTACAGGCCCAAGCATTTTATACCTCCCGTTCTTGGTAATTTCATCCACCACAATAGATTTTCCTGCCTTGATCAGGTGGACTGACCACAAAAAGGGAATACTCCTCCGAGTCCTGGGAAGCTAGTTTGTGGGGTCTTAAGCAGGGGGGGAGTGAGTGCTCTGCCTGCAACTGATTATGGCCCACAGGATAGTGCCAGAGAACGAAGGGGTACCCCAAAAGGCATTCCGGCTCAAGAAGGGCCATTAGTTAGTACTCGGATTGGCTGCAGTTTGCAAGCACCGGAGGTGGCTGCATCACCTATCACTCCGGCTACTATTAATGGCCCGCAAGACCCTGACCCCCCCCCATAGCCACCGCACCATTTCCCACTGGAGGGCCAGGATCACCTCCACAAGGTCCAGGATTGAGAATTCTCTCCTGGAATGTGGCAGGGATCGCAAATAAGCAAGGCACACCGGAGTGGGATCTCCTGTTAAGCGTTAGCGACATCCTCCTTTTTCAGGAGACATGGGCGAGGGAACCACAAACTAGAACAGGGTTCGAAATTTTTGAAATCCCAGCAAAATGGAGCGGGAGGGGGAGGCCGTCGGGAGGCCTGGCAATCTGGATAGCGAGTCACATTGGGTGCCAGGCGGAAAAGATCTACACGTCTTCGCAGGACATCCAGTGCGTGTCGCTTACATGGCCTGGCAAAACATCTTGGGCCATTGTTAACGTTTACTCGCGTCCAGTAGCCGCGCAAAACGAATCCCCTACCTTAAACGAGCTGTCCTCCTTCCTAGGCCAATTGTCAGGTGACCATAAGATAGTGCTGGGAGGGGACCTTAATTGTCACTTCGAACCCCTAGAAGGACTAAAGGAGGGTGCCCTCACTGCCGAGGATGATTACTGGGGGGTCCCACCCTCGTCTTCGCCCCACCCTAAAGCCTGGTCCCCACTAGCAGTGCAACTCATGTCCCTTACCTTGAACTTTGCACTGAGGGCATGTAATGGTCGTACCCCCTCCGATACCCCCTCAGTGTGTACTTTCAACAGAAAAGGCCATGAGTCGAGGCTGGATTACATAATGTTAGATATCACATTGTGGCCAAAAGTCCTTGACTTTAGGGTGTTACCAAGGTCGGATAGCGACCACAATGTTCTCTGTTTAGAGATCCAGCATCCTCTGCCCCCAGCAGGCTCGCCCACTAATCCCGGCGGAGAGGACCAGGGGGATATGCTCCTCACCACAAACAGGCGCCGGGTTAAATGGGCAAGGGTTCTGAGTTCAGAAGATGCCATTAATAAGATTTACGGCCTGGCACTTCCTAGATTTAAGGAGGTGGATGCGCTTATAAATGAACCAAGATCTCTGGACTCTAACGAGAAATTAGCCAGCATTCACCAGGAATTAGTAAGGGTTCTTGGAGAGGTCTTCCATCCGGTGGTACCAATCCGAAGGAAAAAGACTCGTGCCCCCACTTGGTACACCTCCTCCTGTAGGGCAATCAAATCTGAGCTAATTGCCACAATCAAGGAGGGGTCAAATAAGGGTAAGGTCCGAGACCTTAGGAGGCAGTACAAAGCAGCAATGGCAAATGCAAGGGCAGAGTGGGACTGGAATCACTGGCATGACCTGTCTGAAGCCCTAAAAGCTAGAGATTCTAGGAAATTCTGGGCCTTGGTCAATAATGGGATGGGGGAACTTAAAACAGCAATCGAACCTAATATCATCCCCTCGCTGTGGGAGGCCCACTTTGGGGCACTTTATCAAGACACTTCTCTATGGCCAGACGGAGTGGTGGTAGTGCCCACAAGCACCTCGGACACGGCCCTGGAATTCTCTCTAGGGGAAGTGGTGACTGCTCTGGAGCGCTTAGCGCTGGGGAAGGCGCCGGGGCTGGACAAGCTACCAGGGGATCTCTTTAGGCATCACCCAGACATCTGGGGTCCGTACCTCCTTATTCTCTTTAATGCCATCTTAGGAGGTATGGCGGTCCCCGGCTCTTGGCTGGGGGCAGAGATTGTACCGATTTATAAGAAGGGGTCTCCTCTGCTCCCAGCCAATTACAGGCCGATTAGCCTGATAGATGTACCCCAAAAGCTCTTTGCGCGCCTCATTCTCAACCATCTGCTGGATTGGGTGGAGGACAACAACATTATGAGCCCCCTGCAGGCTGGCTTCAGGAAGAACACGTCGACCATGGATCAGATTTTCCGCCTCGTCCTCCTCTACTGGAAGACGGTGACAATAGAGGGGGGAAGGCTGTACATGGTCTTCGTGGATCTGAGGTCAGCCTTTGACCTAGTCCCGCGTGGGAAATTGTGGGAGGTTTTAGAAAAGTTAGGAGTACCCCCTCAACTACTTAGCATCATAACCAGGCTGCATGAGAACAACTATGCACAGGTGAGGTGTGGGAGGGATGGTAAGCTTTCGTCCAGGTTTCCAGTCCGCCGAGGAGTCAGGCAGGGCTGTGTCCTGGCACCGACCCTGTTCTGCCTTTTCATTAATAGCAATATATTACACCTAGATAACGTTAAGGACAATGATGCCCCACTTTTGGCAGGCAGGAGGGTTCCGGCAATCATGTTTGCTGATGATACCCTCCTGCTTTCCAAATCCCCTATGGGGATCCAGAGGATCGTGAACGGATTTGGTCTTTTCTGTCGCCAACACGGGTTGGAGGTGAACACAGAGAAGACCAAGTTCATGATTTTCAATCCTCCTAACAAAGCCAGACCGAACCCCACCTTGGGAACCGCTAGCCTCGAGAGGGTTTCCACCTTCATATATTTGGGGGTAACACTCCAGGAAAACCTATCATGGGACTGCCAGATAGCCAGATCAAGGGTTAAACTATCCCAGCTATCGGGTGCCATCTTGAAGGTGGCAAATACTTCCACTTTTAAGCCATTAAGCCCGGCCCTTGAAACATATAGGACTCAAGCTAAGGCAGCAGCCATGTACGGCAGTGAGTTATGGGGGTACAAAGCAGGGAAAGATTTGGCAGGAGTAGAAAACAGCTTTTTAAGGCGCCTACTTGGTCTCCCGCAAGGCACGCCACTCTTGCCATTAAGACTAGACATGGGTCTTCCCTCCATTGCTGAAGAGCTTGTGTCAAAGCCAGTGAAGTTCTGGCACCGGCTTTGGTCCACTGACGAACTACACCATTACAGATAGGACCTAATCCATGTCATGAGCCTGAATCGCAACAGCAAAATCCCCTGGCTCGCTTTCGTAAAGAACGAACTGCTCAGTATGAACTTGTCAGAACTTTGGGATGATCCAACTCGAGGTTGCCAAAGGATTTCACGCAAAGCCTTGACCCAATTGTATAAGGACAAGAGCCTGGCACTTATGGTTAATGCTCACAATAGCGGCACCCTCACTGCGCGTTTTATGGAATCCAAAAATTCCTATGTTTTTGAACCTTTTATGGATTTTATTTTTCCTGTACTGGCGAGGAAATTGTTTGTGCAATGGAGGTTTGGCACACTCCCTACTAAAACCTTTACTCGTAAATGGACTAAAGGGGGTGATAAATTGTGCCCATGCTGCAACACCCATGAGGAAGATGACTTACATATCATGTTTGTATGTCCTGCCTATCATAGACCCAGGAAATACTGGATAGCACCGCTCTGTAGAAACCTGGGGTTCAGGAAGTGCTTACAGGCATACAGAGTTATGAAAACCAGTACTCTGGGCCATGTTGTGTTTGCCATATCTAAATTTCTAATGGCAGCATGGATAATCAGAAAGAAAATAGCCCTCTGAACCATGGTACTGTCTTGTCCTCTATTCCTCGCTGGTCGAGAAGAGACTCTCTTTATGTAATAATATTGTATTTTAATGTATGTACTGTATTTTATTGCATCTTTTATGGTCTATATGGCCGAAATAAAGAATTTTTGGATTGGATTGGATTGGCTGATCAATAATGAGGTCAGCCAATAAGACGAGGCACAGTGCCAATCATCATGAACCTCCAAACCTGACACTTAAGATCACCACAGCAACCCGGTAAGTTTAATTGTTTTTTAATGTTTGGTGCAAGAGTGCATGTGCAAATGAATGTATGTGTATTTGTGAGTGCATGCTGTAAATGCATGTGTGTGTGAGTGCCTGGGTGTGAGTGTGCACGTGTGCACATATTTGTGGCCCGCCTACCTCTTCCCGCCTGCTCCTTCCATGCCTTAAAATATTTTTCATTTCTGACCTCATTTTTTTCAATAATATTCTAAATCATGAAAATACATTTTGAGTAATCCTTGGTCCTAAATAGTAAGTAGTTTGTGAAGTGATAATCCAGGTCGTAAATGTGGATTCGGCTCTCCTGTTGATTTTTCATACCGATTATATTGCTAGGAGACTGAAGTTGAGGACGCACAAGCAGTTCTCCAGTTAGGTGGTGGTTTTTAGGTCTCGCACCTGGCGATTACAGCGCGAAAGCGCTGTAATCACCAGCGAGACCAATAGTCACCGGCTCTGCTTCCCAGGAGACAGGAGATGGGCACGCGCAGCCTCAGGAATCGGATCAGGTCGCGTGCCCATTGCTCCTGTGAACAGCATGCCGGAATCGCATCAGGACGCGTGCACAGACACGCGTTCGTGTGCACACACACATACAGACCCTCGCGCACACGCGCACACATACACACACACACACGTGCACACACGCACACACACCCTCCCCCCCCTCACCGGGCTCTTTCCGCTGCTACAGGCTCCACTGCATCACCTCACATGAGAAAAAGGTACAGCCTACCACGCTGGTTCTTACGTCAGCCTGCTCACGCGCGCACCAATGAATGCAGTGTTGCTGTCTAAAAGAGTGTGTGGCCCGGGACTTCGGAAATGCCAGAAGAGACGGCAACAGGGAACCAGGAAGAGCGGTCGGGGTTAAATTGCAGCTTACTTGTTAAATCAAATGTTAATGACATGTCAAAATATTCTCAGGGGTCGGTTCGTACCCAGGCACCAACCCAATCCAGATCCTAAACTCTTACCCAAATCCCTTCAAGATGGGCAGGACTCGTGACTGTAAGAGGAAAGATCGGATCGTACAAAGGCGCGTGCGTACTCTACTGCCAATCAGCACTTGGGAATTCTGTATGGCACTGTAGGACTGGCTGGGAAGCCTTCAGTGCTCCAATCCTAGATCACCTTACATTGTAGCAGAAGAGCCTTGACTACGCTTAGTATGCGACAAGGAAGCGCTGAAGCACGGAACATAACTGTTGAAAGATCAGCAAACGGAGACGGCCGGGCATGAGGCTGAATTCACGGGAAGTACGTGTAAGTAGCAGACATGCGGAAGGTCACTGTGGTGTGCACAAGAGGGGGACAAGCCAGAGTGAGTGTTCATGGGCCATCAGACCGGGCAGGTTTGGCTGCAAAAACCAAAACACAAGCCCAGACTTCAAATGGGTTGTATAGTCAATGTTGCACTAACATGTTTATAACTCACCAAAATAACAGTGTAAGTTGTGCTAAATATGGCATGTATATTTAAACCAGAACTCCTTAAAGTGGTTGTTGTCAGATCATCTCTGTTTAATTTGCAACAAAGCTACACGTTTCCTAACACCAGCGGTATTTGCATTGCTAGATTCAAAACTCACGAACCCCAGCATTGAGTAAACTCTTGCATTCCATGTGTACTCATTAGGCCAGGATAGTGTTCCTTAAGCCATGGACTTATTTTCACATCAGCTGTTGCATAAGTGGGCCTTCTTATTCAACTGTATGTTACAAAAAAGGGGGGTCTTTCAAATTGAAACATGTTATTGTCGGGGCATAAGTTGGGGGGGTACCAAGCCCACCCCATGACTATTTTTAGAAAGGTGACTCCGTTCCTCTTAGTAAGTTGTTGAGAGGTGTCACCTTGTAACCCATCACTTTAGCTGCTTGCATTTGCTAACACTGTATGTGTGGCCTAGGGGTACCTGTGAACGTCCTTCCCACAGGCATCTCCACTGTCATTTGTGAAAATGGCCACGGAGAGGTGATCTTTTAATCGATTATCTGAGGAACTGATACCTTACAAAATAACTCTCATATGGCCTACTAAACTGCAAATGTGATGCACTTTTGTGATTTGGAGCTGTATAAAGAATTCCTATAGGAAATAGTTAATTTGAATAACTCTTCATCTTGTGTGGTGGACTAAAGCAGTTGTGCCCATGCAGTGAAAATCATTTTTAGAACACCACACACAACCACCACACGCAACCACCACACACAACCACAAGCAACCACCACACACACACACAACCACACACACTCAACCCCACTCAACCACACACACAACCAGACACACAACTCCACAACCACACACACAAAAATACAACCACACACACAACCCCAAACACAACACACACAACCCCACACACACCACACACACAACCCCACACACGCACAACCCCCACACACACACACCCACACACACAACCACACACAAACAACCACACACACAACCCCCCACCCCCCACACACACACAACCCCCTCACATCCCCCACCACACACACCCCCACACACACCTCCACACACACAACCCCACACACACAAACACACAACCCCCCACACACACACACAACCCCACACACACACACACAACTCCCCACACACACCCACACACAGACACTCCCAAACCCCCAACACACACACCCCCCAAACATACACCCCACACACACACCCCACACAACCCCCCACACACAAACAACGCCACAACCCCTCTATCTATCGCCCTAACTCTATCGCCCGCACTCTGTCTATCTATCGTATTACTATCTATCGCCATCACTCTATCTATCTCTATCTATCGATCGCCCTCACTCTATCACCCTCACTCTTATCTATCTATCTATCTATCTATCTATCTATCTATCTATCTATCTATCTATCTATCTATCTATCTATCTATCTATCTATCTATCTATCTATCTATCTATCTATCTATCTATCTATCTATCTATCTATCTATCTATCTATCTATCTATCTATCTATCGCCCTCCCTCTATCTATCACACTCAATCTGTCTATCGCATCACCACAGCATCACTCAGCACCACTACAGCATCACTCAGGGGCACCACAGCATCACGCAGGGGCACCACAACATCACTATGCGCTACCACAGCATCACAGAACGCCACAGCATCACTCAGCGCCACCACAGCATCGATCAGTGCAACAATTCAATAGCAACTGGTTCAAATATGTTCTCTCAATGCTTGAAGCTCTATTACAAATGTCACAAAAAGATGTTAATATTTCACTTCTGTTCTTGGATTTTCGTCACAATAAAATAGACTGAATATAATCTTCACAAAAGTTATTTACAAAAGTTTAAGCTATTACCATTTTAAATTATAATAACTTTTATTTAAGTATTCATTATTTAAAAAAATTAAAAGCCATTGTTATGTGTAATAGCAATACATCTAAGTCACGTAAATACAACACATATTGCATTACAAATGCTATAGGTGTCACATTTGAGAAAATTATCCCTATTGGCATTGTAAATGACAAAGCTATTAATTTCGCTATTTTCAAAACTAACACATAAATAAAAAAATTGTCATTTACAATCCCAATAGCTCAAACTTTCCTAATGCGAGACCTATTGCCTTGCAAATGCTTGTTTTAAAAGTAAAAGATGGAATGATGTGGGTCCGGTCGACAGGGGGTGTGAAGGGACAGGTGGGGCTGCACAGACTACCTCACGGAGCCTTACAAAGATCCAGCCTAGTCCGATAGGTGGCAAGGGGCTGCCGCCATGACAGTGCAAAGATTGCAGTAGTGGAGTACCCCTACATTCTTTCTGGTCATGAACAGCCACACATGTCTACTAATGTTCAGGAACTATGGACAGCCTTGCGGAAGGGTGGTGGGAGCACACAATGTGTGAAAATGCTCCCTCGTCTTCAGGTCATGTGAGGCCAAGGTCCTAATGTGGACTGCAGTTTAAACATTTTTATCCAAACTTGTGTTGAGAAGATTTACTGTTGCCTTCTGCAATAGCCAAGAGTATAGACTTATAAAAGACAATGAAACAAAGTGTCTATTATGCCACAAGCAAGGAAACCACACACCCATCTAGCTGCCATACTACACAGACATAATTATAGGGTCGGTCGCATTGTAAACACAGAGCCACGCATATCTGAGCAGGAAGTGCAGGCACACATGCACCCAGCATATATTTACCGTAACAATCCCAGAACCGCAGTCTCGGAGCAACTATTTCAGAAACGTAGAGGCACATACCCAGACCAGCCACTGCACCACACACACGGAAACACTCACAGAGAAGAGACAATGCTAGAAGTGGCAGAAAGGATACACAAACACAGACAGTCGCTTCGACTTGTTGCATTCACTCTTACACAAACAGTCACAGAGACACCTTTCATACGTACTGCACCTCACAAAATCATTCTAATGCCTGGCTGTCTGTCATACTAAAGCATAGAGCCCTGTCAAAAACATGTGTGCATGGTATACTTGAGTTGAGCATAAAAACACAGCATGTACTTCATTACTCGTCAATATGCACGTCCATACACGCACACACCACACAGAGTGGAGCATGCCTTGAATCTCAAATATAACAAGAGTATGTGCTAGTATGTGCGTTAACACAAGCACTTAAACCCTATGCTGAAAAGGTTTTGCATAAATGGCATGTGTAGATAACAACATAGACTGTCAGAACGTTATTAAAACCACACCACAAAGTGCTCCATCAAAACACACACAAAAAGGCATGCATACTCATACGCAGATTGTACCGATACACATTCAGACTGACAGAAGTAGTAAACACACATGGTATGTAGTACTCAATATGACGAGGCTCATTTAAATAACTGCAGTTATCTGTAAACACTCTGCCACAAACAAAAAGACACTGGTCTCAGCCACAGACACACAGACGCATAGAAATATTCACGCAACTAACCTTCATCTGCATATAGTCTTAATGCTTGACAAGTCTGAACCAGCAGTAACTACAAATGGATGTATACATCCACATGTGTGGCCTATGCATGGCACCTGTTCAAAATCCTTTCATATCCTAAAGGTCTCTGGAACCTCTGGTGAATCTAGTCTTTATGACAGACATTTATTTATTTATTTATTTATTTATTTATTGACATTTGTAGAGCGCGGCGAATACCTGTGGGCGTCTCGGCGCTAGTTAAGGGATGGATCAGCAACTGGGGTAAAGAAGATATACAAGGCTATTGGTCAAATAACCACATCACACTTGAGTAATATACTCTTCCTCCGCAAACAGTAATAGTAGCTACTAAGCAAGTATACATCAGCTACAAATCACTCTCAAGCATGTGACAATCACTTGGAAGTCTATGGAATCGCATAAAGCAAGAGAAAACACACAACCTACTCTTATCTATATGTAAATTATATATGCCTCAGATGTAAAGTAGGCCTCAAGCAACAGCGGCTTCTACCTCCGCTGTAACAGAGGAACATCACTCCCATTGCCAGCAGCCAAGTAGTGAAAAATAAAAAACAATGAACCTGTGTTTATCATCGTTTTATTTTTCTCTGTGGCATCGTCTAGGGGCAGGACCATAGGATGACTGACAGAGGGGGAGTGGTAGATGCACTAGTTGTCAATACGCATGACGGTATAGCTGTCCATCTCAGGCCAGCCAAACCATCATGGCACTGAACCTCTCTCCAACCTGAGCTGCTTTGCTGGGTTGGAGAGAGCAGGCACAGGCTCCCAGTCTCACTGGGAGTGCAAATCATCAGCGCTCAAACCAATCCTGAAGCTGCTTTCATGCAGCATGAAAGCAGTGTCAGGATTTGCCAGTGGGATTCCGGGAGCCTATGCCTGCAGTGCTCGGCGACGGAGCCATACAGAAGCATCGGAGCGTTTAACAAGTAAGTTCTTTTATTATTATTATTTTTGTTGCTTGTCCATTCCCGGTCCCCCCTCTCCCTCCACCCGCCACTTTGCCCGGACACTGGCTTCTACTGCACTCAAGGTGAAATTTGACATGCATGGATCCCGTCAATTGTAGGAGTTTAAATGTGTCTGATTTTGCCCCATGCCATGAGGGCCTTCATAGGTGGTTACCTGTCAGGACACCTCACTCTTTCCCACACATAGTTAACAGGACACCACAGGGAACCTGGTCCTCCTCTGTATCTCAGTTTCATAGCTTTCTTCCACAAAAGTTATCCAAGCCAAATTTGAGTCTCTTTCCCCTATATGTTGGGCCTTCTAATGGCATCCAGGGTTTGTAGATTCTCCTGTAGTGAACTGATAATATGACCCATCATGGTTATGTGTGTAGCAGCATATTTGGGCACAGGCTCAGATTCCACCCCAGGATATCTTCTAAACCCGGACATTCCTGAAACCTACATACCCAGGGGAGCCTAAGTTGGTGTAACATTTTCTTACCTTGAATGCCTTGCAAATTTTGGCTAAAATCATACATTTTCTTCACATTTCTGTGGGGAAAGTTCCAGAAACTGTGGGGTTCGGCAAAATTCTTCCTACCCTGTGCACTCACAATTATCCTGATGAAAATGGTACCCCATTGTATCGAAAGAGTATTGGGCCTGTTCTGGGATAGGTGCATGGCCCAATGACATGGCGTGTCACCCTTACCCTTTAATTGTTTACCATTTTTAATTAATCACTGGTTGCTTAATACAGTTCATGTGGTCACGGGGGCAGAGGGAGGCAAGTTGGTCAGAAGAGCACTGTCAGTGAAATGCAAATGGCAAGACAAAGGCATCAGTTGTGTTGGTGCCGAAGAGAGCAGGGAGGGTTCAGACTGACCACTGGATAACAAGAGAGCTAGAAATGGGAGAAGAGCATTGAGCCTTAGCCCCTGTTCAGCGGGACAGCCAGCAGACAAAGCACCAAATGTCACATTGAAGGGTTTCAGAAAGAGGTGCCATTAGCTACAGGAGGCGCAGAGTGTCTGGGAACTCATGAGCCATGGAGGCAGGGTAGGAATGTGCGCATTAATGCAACTCGTTGGGACCGTGTGGTTAAAGGAACACATAGGGAGACAGAGGCTAGAGGGAAAGGGGCAGCGAGATAGGTGTTGGGGATGCTAAGGGTGGGAAGCCTTGATTGACTGAGTTCAGAGATCATGGTGGGAGCCATGGAATAGGTTCTGGAGCTGCATGGAAAAGGTGGGGAGAGAAAAGGCAAGCAGGAAAAAGAATGCAATGCTGATGCAGGTGGGTCTTAGGATGGCGAGTTGAGTGGAAGAGGGGTAGCCATGGGGACAGACGAAGAAGTACAAGTGCATAAATGTGGCAACAGAGATTGGAGGCAGAGACACTTTGACCACAGCTGACAATTAAAGAGTTGAGGAGGGCATAGGTACAGTTTAGCAGCTAAGAGGCCATCTGTAAAGAAGTAGGAAAGAGAAAATATGGGCCAGTGAGTATGTGGATACAATTCAATTGCTGCACAGAGAAGCACATATCAAAGAAGGTTCAAAAGAAAAAGAGAGGGAACTGGCTAAGAGACCTAGGGGCCCATTAGGATGTCCGCCCGCCATCCCGACATAAAACGGCACCGCCCGCAATAAGGGCGGCGGTCCCATGGGGGCTATTAGGATGCGCTCGCCACACTGTCGGGCGCATCCCACATTTTTAACATTGTGGCGGGAGTTGCTGAAAGCACCGCCCGCCGCAATGCTAAAAATGCACGTCGCGCACTTCAATGCACAATGTGGCAGGCACAGTGCGGTGCCTGCCATGTTGTACATTGAGGTGCAGGGGGGCACCATAGGTACCCCCCATGTGCGCCCCCCCCACCTCCCAGAATCCCTGGGGGCCCAGCAACAGGCCCCCGCAGGAGATTCCCGCATGCCTTCCTAATATGTATGGCGGTGTCTAACAGACACCGCCGCCATATAGAACTCTTTTCCGCCCAGTCGACATGTCGAGCAAGCGGAAAAGCGGCGGACGGTCTTTCCGTCTGCCGCGGCATCCCCTCCATAGTAATATGGCGGGGGAAAATGGGTGGCGGGCGGGGAAGGATGCCGGGCAGATTGCCACCGCCCGCATGGCGGTGGAGATCCGCCCGATATCCTAATGGGGCCCCTAGTATGCAAATCGACACAGATAGGTCTGTGATATATGCCAGAATCCTTTGCGGAAAAACATTTGAAATGCAGCATCATGCTGGTTAACTATTAAACATCATTGGGACGGGCCCACATAAGCTTCAGATCCCTTGTCTGGCTGAAGTATGATATAGAGTTTAGGGCTAATAGAGTGTTGGACCTGTTGGAGTCATGGGTAGTGTGGACAATGAGTTATGGTTACAGTGTATAACCCCCTACAAGAAACATTTTGGCAGTGCACATAGCAAATGTTTGTTGTTACCCAACACGCATTGTTAGGGAGAGATGGGGGCTCCTAGCAAATCAGGATTTGCAAGTGCCTCCTGGAACTTACACAAAGACACAGGCTTTAGATCACCATGCAGATTTTGGAATGGGTGCTTGATATTCAACAACTGGTGCAATGCTTCCAGGGACAAAGATGGGGAACAGTTGGAGAGGTGGGAAATACAAAAAATTAACGGCCAATACCACAGTTAAGTAGGATGCTATGAAGTTATAGCTAGACGTATACTCAGTCTGTTGTTGAGGGTGTTTTTTTTAGAAGGATTCACAATTGCATAAAGTGGTCTGTGACAGAGACGTTGGGCAGGCAACCCGAAGTCTGTGAAGGAACTGACAGACAAGGTACAAACAAAGCTATTGAAGGTGGTGTTGGCAGGCATGATTACAGGTATTTTTGAGGAGATACCCATGCCAGAATTCAATATTTTGCAACTTGGCTGGTTCCAAATGAAGCAGTATGTGATTACAAATTGATCCATTACCCCTCCTGGCTAGAGGGGGGTGTCCATAATCACTAAATAGCACAAGAAGAGTATGTGTGTCTTACTCTGGCTTAGACAAGGCCACAGCCGCGGCTGCTGCAGGTAAGAGTGGTAGGGAAGGCTGAGGGGAGGGTGGGGGGATTTCGAGACACAACCACAAGGGAAAATTAAATAAATAAATAATTTTCCCTCTTACCCATCTCTCGATATCCCCCCCAGCCGGCTCCACTGCTTTTACCTGCAGCGGCTGCAAGGCTGTGAAGTTTGTGAAAAGCTGCAGGGCATGGGGAAGACACACATTTAGTCAGCATTTAGGCTCTTGTCCGTGCCCCAAGGCAACTTCCTCTTACTAAGGACACAGGTGAGGGGATGTTGATAAGACAATGCCCATTGCTTCTCAGTCGTGTGTGCGGTCTTTGAACTCGGGCCTACCAACAGAGTCAGTCGGCCTCTGTGTAGATGAGTGCAGGCTTGGTACCAGCAATAAGGCGCCATGGGCTTTGACTTCAATGTAGCAACAGCTGGCCAGAGGAGCTACAGGCTGGGCCTAAAGGATCCAAGATTGAGGAACTGGTCACCTGTAACACTATGGGAAGGGAGGCTTTGTGAACAGGGCCTTGCAGAGAAGTCAAAGCAGACAGGGTCCCGGAGTTATACAGGCCTGGAAGATGCGGGTGCATAGAAGGCATGGAGGAGGCCCCCTTAATGCAAGACATAGTACTAGTGATGAAGCACAGGGAGATGAAAGTACAATACGGAACCAGAAAAAAGGGAGATTGCTGGCTTTGTGTCATAAATACTGGTAAGGAGATGAGGAACACATGGGTCTCTACCATAAGCAATGGCAAAACTGTGGAGAAACACAGGAAGGTGGTCTTCACTGCAACAGATACAGCAGAGACGGAAAGAGCACCCTTTACTTCAAAAAAGTGGATTGGAGACGATCAAGACAGTGGTGGTTGGAACAGTGAAGTCAGGAGGATAGCAGGCTTAGGTCAGCGGCAGTTGCAGCAAAGCAGATGCAGAGTGTGTCCATAAATCACTACATTGCACAAGAAGAGTGTTCTGGGGTCTTACTTCAGCTTAGATGAGGCCATAGATTTAGTGGATGGCTGTACTGCATGGGTTTAAATGGCGAAGATAGACATTCTTTCTGCAGCCATGCTCTTCCTGGTGCACCTGAATGACTTCCCCTTTCTAGTGAGTTCTAGAGTTTGAGGGGCTCTAAAGAAGGTGATGCCCATGGCCTGCGCTGTGGAGGGTGTGTTGTTTGAATCCTTTCTAGAATCAATGATCACTAAGGTTTCAGGGTATGAGCGGGTGCTGCATTACTTCAAGAATTTCCTCTTCATAGGTAGGAGGTGGGTGAGGGAGAATATTTATGCCTAATGGTTCCGTTAATAGAGAAATTTGGATTGCTGCTGGTGCCTGAAAAAGAAAATGGTCAGCATGTCAGCAAGGACCATTCTTTTTCTGATTTGAACGCAATGTTGTCACACCTACCAGCTTCGATGTTGATGACACTGAAGTCTTTGTGCTGTAGCTGGTAAACAGACAGAAGTTCATACTCAGATAAACGCAGCATGCGCTAGGCCACTTGAACTTGCATGCAAGTTAGTAGCCCTGGGCAGGGCCTTCTGCAGAACCATGGTATTGCCACTGAACGAACTCACAGAAAAAACACACCACAGGATCACGTGTATAGTGCCCATTAGCCAGGATACATAGACTCGGTCAAGATTTTTTTAAGAACACAATGGGACAACTATGTCATTGCAGTTGGACCTGATAATGGGGACAGTAGAAATGTATTATGATGCATCCCAGGCAGTTGGCTTCAGAGTGAGTTTTGGGACAATTTATTTGGATTACCATGTGTTATGAGTAGTGATGTTGTATATTATATGTATTATAATCGTTTGGTTTTGACTATGTATATTATGATGTTCTAGCCCTGAAGAATTCTATGGTTTATTCATCATGACAAAACACATGTTGGCGGCTAGTTTGTCTCATGAAGAAATACATCACTAATAAAAAGAAGATATGAAGATTATTTCTCGTTCGGGATTTATTTGAAGAACTCTTTGACATCCAAGCTTAGCTCAGTATATATTCTGCTTTCTGTGCTTTGTTAATTATTCTGGTGTCTGGCCTATTTTTTGTCCCAGTTTGACCCTGGCCAGAGGACTGGAGGAGTTTCAACAACAGTAAAACATTCTTAGACATTTTGCCACTTCTAACAGTAAAAATGTGAACGGGAAGGTGACATTCAGGGCTGACAACATGACAGTGATGCAAGTAATAAATAACATGCCTGCAAATGACCTGTGGGTCTTGAGGTTACTGAGAGAATTGTTGCTGAGATGTTTACATTTAAATGTGATGTTATGTGTTAGACCACATGGCTAAGAAATGAAGAACGTATATCATAAACAAAGTCTCAAGTTAAATAATGAAAATGTTGTTCTGCCACCTATATAATGTTTTAAGATTCAGGACATTGTCTCTGTGGGAGTACCATCTGCGACTGGGACTGCTCATTGAACCTTAAAGAGGGTTAGTGTAACAGACACCAACCCTTTGCACACAGTTCTAGTGATAATGCATTTTTATGCCCTGCAATAGATCCCGTTTTTCAAACTATATCATGAGTGTGCCAGGGGCATGGTGAAACTGATAACAGCATATATCAAAAACAGGCATGGGCTTTCCCTTCAGACGGCAAAAAGTGAATGTCATTAAGTATAAATTTACATTTACACCTTTGTTTTTTGTTTATGATTGTTTTGACACATTTGAACAATTTTGCAAATGTTGTTGCAAATGTAAAATCGCTGTAAACTGGATACTCTGACACAAATTAAAGACATGTCTTACAGATGTCATGTAGGCAACCAGCAATTGGAAAGTTGGTAGATTACATTAAACTAAGACACACAACACACATTGTATGAAAATATGTTATGCCTCTAGTTACCGGCCTTTTAAATCGAGAGAGACTCTGGTTAAGATGCCTGTCAAGTGTCAGAGATTAAAGGAGAAATCTGAGCGACAACAGTATAATGTTGTGGATTCTGAAATGGAAAACGGGATGAGTTCCAGACGTGTGTATCACCATGCCCCTAGAGTGACTCCAGCTCTGATGGACTCTGCAGAACAGATAAGGACGGGAGTGAGAATGTCTTTGAAAGACCAGAGTGTGTGAGTGTTTTTGGAGGTGTTAATAGTCTACAAACCCCTCAGTCATCAAAGGACGCTCACCTCAGATAGTGGGAAGCAAAGTGGACCCTTTCCGCACCACCAAGGATCCGATTACGAGTCAGACGGAGGAGGGCCTCGGAGGGAGACACTGCTGTGCCTGTTAAAGCCAAGCCCAGTGTACTGCACCTGGATTTTCTGGTACCGGATCACCGGCCCAGATTTTCCTAAACAGAAAATCCAGCACACTGAGGTAATAGGGAGATAATTGTATCTCCGCTTTCTTGGCTTTTAAAGCCAAAAAAGCGGAGAGAAACTCCCTTGATAATATGCCCCAAAATTTCATGAGGATCAGCCCGACCCTAGCCCGACCTCCTCACTAAGTACTGGGGCGGTGGCATCCCACAGGTTCTCCTGGGCCCTGACAGGCTTCCCATTTTCTGAACCCTCCACCATAACATGCAACACCCCAACATACCACGTACTCGAAGTTTATTTATTTATGCGTTTTTATATAGCGCGGACTTTACCCGAAGGTGTCAGAGCGCTTCACGAAAGGAACAGAACTGATACAAGAGAATATTACAAGTGAACAAATTACAAAAGCAAAAGTTACATTACATGAGGCAAAAGTGGCAATCGTGAGTGAACAGAATACAAGAGGTAGCAAGCGGTGCATTACAGGAGGAAAAAGTGACATGTGTGCAGGTTACAAAAGCGTACAAAGTACAAGTAGAGGTATAATACTGCAATAAATGGAGGACACTCAAACACAAGAACAAACGTTACGTGGGCAATGGTGGCACTTGTGCAAGTATCGAAAGCAAACAGAAAGTGAGAGGTAGCAAACAGTGTGTTACAAGAGAAAAGTGACGTGTGCATGTTACAAAAGAGTACCAAACACATGTAAAAGGGTAGTACTGCAATAAATGGCAGTTTCTCCAACCACAAGAACACACAGGGAAGGCACTTCCATAGTCATGGAGAATAGAAATTTTCTATACTCAAAGGTCTTCCTTCAGATAATAGAGGGCATGAATTAACTTTGGAAGTGTCTTTGAAGGAGGAGAACTTAGAGGTCAGTTTTGAAGGCCTGGGAGGAGGTGGTGGTCCGGAGCTGAGGCGGAAGTGAGTTCCAGATTCTCACTGCGTTGCCTGAAAAGGATTGGGCCATTGATCTTTCCTTCTTGAAAGTGGGAGGTTCAAGCAGTAGATGATCCGCATTTCGTGATGGTCAAGAGCCTCCAGAGAGTTTCAGTTTATTTGCCAGATAGCAAGGAGAGGAGGAGTGCAAGGCTTTGTGGGTGATGCAGGCAGTCTTGTAGATAGATCTTGCCTCAATGGGAAGCCAGCGGAGGGTGGATAACATGGGTGTGATGTGGTCGCTTCTTTTTCCCCATAAATGAAACGAGCTGATGAATGGAGAACCGACTTAAGGGGGGACAGGTGGGATTTGGGGAGGCCAGTAGGGAGCGTTAATCCACGTGGACCAGTATACAATATACAGTATACAGTGGTACAGTATAGAATATTAATTTTGGAAAAACTCAATGAAATACATTGAGATATATTTTAAAATATATTTAGCTGTATTTCATTATATCTGCTGAGGGCTAAAAGGGTTGTTAAGGCCCTGAACGCTAATTATAGGTCTTTAAAGCGGGCAAGGGCTTTTTAGGTCTCGGGACCGTTAAGCTGCGAAGCAGCTTCCGGTCAGGAGATTTAATGACTCTTAGTAGGGCAGTTTAGACCCGCCTCTCAGCTCAGTTCGCTTCCATTGGCTGGCTTCCTAAACAGAGTATGCAAAAAATTGGAGGTACCCCTGTTACCTATGGCAGGGTGGGGGGACTTAAGCACTAAAAGAGAAAACACCCTGTCTTAGACGTTTTTAGGTACGGTATCCTACCTTATGAACACAGAGAGTTAAATACTTAGGAAGTCTATAAACCTATAGACTCTCAAAAGTCAAATGAAATAAAGCTTAAGCAGGGCAGTGCTGGGTAGACAAGTAGACAAAAATGAATGAAGCAAGATAATAACACCAAGTAAGAAGATATGTCAGAATACAAACAATAAAATGTATTACCCCCCGAACGGGTTACAATCTAAAAGAATAATTAAAAACCACTAAAAAGGTGGATAGTTCATAAAAACAATCTACAAGCAAGTGAACACAGTCGACGCAGCGTTTCGGTGCTTAAAAGAATCTTCACACCTTCCTCAGGACGTTCACACTAATTTCATATCTAAAGCAATCAAAGAAAAGTTTTTTCAGTCAAGTGAAACTTTAATCAATTAACAACACATTACGCCATTTGTCTACACTTAAGGATAGTTATAGCTCCTGCATTTCTCTTGTTACTCTTTAAATATGTTCTCCATTTTGACATGTATAGTTACCCAAACATATGAATTCAGAGCTGCTATTCGACATGATGCTCTCATTTTGTGCCTAGTTAAAAATGCTCACAAGGCCACTCTGTTTTTTATATATATATAGCTGGTAGTTATACATCCTTTTATACCCCGAGTCTGTTCAGCCTTAATGAATTTTCTAGGGCTTAACCGGTTTCATACGTGTGTGGTTTGTGAGTACCTGTTGGGGATGTGGGATGGATGTATCAATTCTTTTCACCCAGAAAGCAAGTATTTGTCTTCAGCGGAATTATTCTCGCTCAAGCTGTGTAGTAAAAAGGCACAAAAAATATTCAATCATTTTGCCCTCTATTCCTGTGGTGGAGTTTCATAAGAGGATAAACCACTAGTAAATTACCTTCTATAAGGATGCACTTATTTTCCAGGTGCACGGAGGGGCCACCGATGGATAATCTCAATACCTAGATACACAGATACATACGAATCAATCCATGTTTTCAGATTTTTAGGAAGATCATTTGTTTATTTTGTGTATCTTTCATATTCATACTAACCGGGTAGTAACTCAGGCTGTCTGTGAGAATTTCACGACTCTTGTGGATTGTCGCTTCAGAGGGTTCTTCGTATATTTAGAAACCCCAATTTCTTGGCTCTAGAGAAAATATATATTTTTTAAGGATAAAGGACCTTGTTTTCATAACCTACTTTTTTTTTAAAAAAAAAGGTTTACTAGTACATTTATATGTCATAGACATTATTACACGTATATATCCTTAGTCTTATATGAATTGGGGATATACTTTGACTCTCACAAAGTAAATGGACAATATAAGAGTGGTATTTACATTGTTCATATTCAGTACTCTGCCGAGTATGCTGAAAAAAGAAAGGTAAAGTTTTTCCTTTTACCCTTGCAGTCCCATATTTTATCTATGTGTTACAAGGCACAACTCTATTGGGCATTTTAAACTATACTGACAAATACACTATATGTCCACCTCCATAGGGGAACATTGTTTGTTAATGAAAAGAGTACTTATTTAAAAAAAGGAACCTATTTAAAAATGGCCATAGGTCGATATTTCGACCGAATTCTATTTTTCAAATGGGAGAGAGAATTCTTACCGATATTCACTGATTCGGCCTCTCTGCTCCTCCGTGCTCTCGTGGTTGTCGATGCCTTCGTGATGGATGCAGACTCTAAATGCAGCCATTCACGAAGGTGTTTTTATGCTGACACCACTCTTCTTGACCCGGAAGTGTCCTCGCGGGTGAAATATCTACTAAGACCACGTATGTTAGAAATTTAAGTCTTTTAAAATAAGCTAAATAATACTTAGTGGCGATACTGTCCATCAGGTTAGGACGAAAGAAAAACTACCATATCCGAGAAACGCGAGCCGGATGACCCGGAAGTGTTCCATTTGCTGATGCGATTAAAAACGGGGAAACAATGTTGATATTGCCCTCGTGTATTATTGTTACTGTCTTTTAAGTGAATAGTGCTACGAAGTAATACCAATCATGCGTGGATCAAAAAAACTTATGTCGAGTGTTTACAGAGAGAAAAAATGTTATCTCGAAAAATATGGCGGCCATATTGGATTGGGCAACTTATTATAGTATAACAAGGGTCGGGTAATCATTTACTCCGTACTTCTGTGTTTTTTGACAGGCCATGAGCAATATACTGTCTCAGTTTTACATTCTATGTACTGTCTATTTGCCTATAGAACGACCTCTACATATACGCATAACCATTTTTTGTCTATACAGCTGGCATAAATGCAATTCTCAATTGGTTTGTGAACTCAGTAAAATATGCAATTTTCTGCAATGAATAATTTTACACTGGTGTGACCCTAATCCTATTCGCATTGACAATTGAGAAACCAGAACTGTAGACATGATACTACTGAAAGCTAGAGGTAAACAATACAAATAAACAATGATTTGTATCAGTACATCATTCATGCATACAGAAGATAAACATCAAGTTAAATAGACAGGTTCATATATTTAGGAAAACAATGTTTCGGTATTGGTAGCTAAGTGGGCCAATCTACTAGTTGCTATAGCAGAAGTTTTTGGAATTCACACTTTTGTTCACAGACTGTATACAAGAGGTAGATAGAATTTTACAGGATTAGCCTTTCCCATTCTTCTCTATTATTTAATCCAGTGCGGAACGTATTGAAAAGAGACATATAGAACTGTTCTCTTTTTTTTCTTTTGTTGTTCGCATTGCCACCTCTCATGTTGTGTGTTACGATCTCTATTACACACCATCTGAGATCTTCTGGTTTGTGTTTGTGATTAATCCAGTGCTCAACTAGCGGGGCTGATTTCTTTTGGGTTCTAATAGCGGATCTATGTTCAGTTATCCTGGTTTTAATTTCTCTCGCAGTTTCTCCAATATATGCTTTCTTACAGGGGCATTGTACCATATATACCAAATCTTTGGCTCCTAAACAGAGGCCAGCCATTGGAAGAGAAGTGAGTCACTCCAAACAAGCCCCGTCTTTTTCAGATTTGGGGGCGTAAGTTTTGCTGTTCTTTAGCTCGTGACGTCATCCGTCACTCAGGACAGCAAAACACGCCCCCGAATCCGAAAAATGCCGGATGCTTGAGGACGCCATTTTCCTGCTGGTAAGGTTGAGGTAGGCTGCTCTCGCTTCCTCCTCCACTCCTGCCTCAGCTCCCCCTCGTCTCCGGGCTTCCATGCAGCGCCCTCAGTGTCTCATGGATGTTTTTTTTTTTTAATCACTGTGATTCGCCACAATCCGCCTCTGACGCACCCTCAGCTCCTCCGCGTTTACAGGAAAGATACACAACCCGACAAACACTTCCGTCGGAAAAGCCCCGCCCTACCTCTGTGTGCGAGACGCCATCATTTGCGCACCACAGCTTCCCTCAACGAGAGTGTATCTGCGACTGTCCTCGCTCCAAACTAAGGATCCGGGTAGGTTTTACTCAGTAAATTTACTGACAAACGCAAGATTGGGTAGTCGTTTTGTGCCAGGAGCTGCAGAATTTCGTCTGCGTGGTGGCTGTGCGTGTGTTTGTGTGTGCCGGGGCCGTGGTCGCCTGGGAATGGGGGCCGTGTGACCAGGAGAAAAGAAAAGCCGTTGCCGAACTTGGAACGTTTTAACCGCGGGTCGATCTCTTTCTCTTCTGCAGCCCTCGCCGTCAGGTATGTTTTCGCCGCTCGTTTCTCCTAGTTTGCCCCCTGCTCTTTCCCTTTTATTTCGTTGCCCGTCTTCCCAGCACTTCCTCTTCTGTTCCCAGTTTCTGTTCCAGAGAAGAAGGAAAGGCCGGGTCAGCCCTGCTAAGCATACTCATTAACCCCCTCCCTCCGCCCGCAGCTCTCCTTTGTCCCCCGCTCTCGTGCGACATTGTAAATGTATTTGAGCTGCTTCACCACCTCTGGTGCACGTGTAATTGCTGCTGTGTGCGGTGGCCAATTTTGTCAGCGTGGTGGCTGTGCGTGTGTTTGTGTGTGCCGGGGCCGTGGTCGCCTGGGAATGGGGGCCGTGTGACCAGGAGAAAAGAAAAGCCGTTGCCGAACTTGGAACGTTTTAACCGCGGGTCGATCTTTCTCTTCTGCAGCCCTCGCCGTCAGGTATGTTTTTGCCGCTCGTTTCTCCTAGTTTGCCCCCTGCTCTTTCCCTTTTATTTCGTTGCCCGTCTTCCCAGCACTTCCTCTTCTGTTCCCAGTTTCTGTTCCAGAGAAGAAGGAAAGGCCGGGTCAGCCCTGCTAAGCATACTCATTAACCCCCTCCCTCCGCCCGCAGCTCTCCTTCGTCCCCCGCTCTCGTGCGACATTGTAAATGTATTTGAGCTGCTTCACCACCTCTGGTGCACGTGTAATTGCTGCTGTGTGCGGTGGCCAGCTCGCACGTGACTGCACAGGCCCTGCTCCGGTTTATGGGACCAACACTGAAATTCTTTACGAGTAGTCATGCAGTGAATACAAGAGACAAAAGTAGGATATTTATTGCGAGGGTTGAGGAGCCGCCACACCTCCACTAAGGCATAGTCATGAAGCAGGTCTTTGATCATGCCGGAAAATATGCCACAGCTTCATCCTGCTAGATCGGTCTAATGTTATATTCAGACCTCTGCCCAAATCCTGTTTATTGTCGCTAAATTCTGATATCACTCTTGAGAGGTCAGAAAACAAGTACGATTTGGTCCCTGCTGGTGCATGCGCTAAATCAAATACTAATACCTACCCCTGAATTCTGACTTTTGTAAAGACATATCACTCTGCTAAGTATTACAAGTTTCAGAATGCCCAGGGAGAAAAACGTACAAATTAAAGAATCGCCACCCCTCTCTTGTACAGTGCATACTTACAGCATCTGTTCATGAGTCCCATGCATTGCAATAAAAAAATAACCTTGAACACCCAATCTCTTCTCAACTTTTCAGACTCAGTAGGAGCTAAGTGTGAATTCTGTATTAGAGCAATATTCATATGGCTAAACATGAACTTCTCAAGAACTTTCTTTCATCTTATATGGTGTGTGAGTCTGTTGGCATTAAGTGAGAGGAGTTGGATATTTTGCAAGTGAGCATTAGGGTTTCTGTAATTTATCTAAATACCAGGGTGCATTGTTACCTTCTACCAATGGTTCCCATCAGTAGAAACCCATGCCACCTAATGTGTGAGTGCCACCCAGGATTCAAGGACTACTTGTAGATAATGGGCAATTATGTCAGAATAAATATAGTGCAAAAAGAGGGCTGTGAATAAGTGCATACATACTTTGTGTTGTGTCATTCTTGCCAACAGGCGTTTCGCCTGTTGCACTGCAGTGCCTAATTTAACAGTGGGGCAGTTGTTGGCAGCGAAATATCCTTCGGCTGGTTGGGAAGGGGAGTGGCGCACGAGGGGCACCCCTTATTTTAAAAAAGGCAATAAGTGCAGGTAGACACCAATGTCAAGACTGAGTTAGCGTTTGACCCGCGATGAAATGTTAGCAAATAATAAATAACATAATAGACTAGAGTCATTACATTTGTGCTGTGTGCGGTGACCAGGTCGCACGTGACTGCACAGGCCCTGCTCGTGTTTATGGGACCAGTTATTGGGTGGTTTAGATATCTTGTAAGATGTGGGTTATTCGCAAAACAAAGCGAGTTAAAACTGTCTAAAAATGAAGTGGGGCCGAATGCCACGCTTGACGTTGTCTGCGGCGCCACCACAGACTGCTGACAGCAGATCAGTGCATTTGAAGTTGCCATTCAAGTGTCGTTCATTTCGAAAACTATTTCCTCTGATGGTAAGGCCTGCATTCTGACGCTTCCTGCACTCAAAAACAAACGGATTCCAACCATGCAGGACCACAGTGCTAGGAAAGTGAGGAGTACAGAGATGGGAAAAGCCTGGCAACCTAGTTTATACGTGAGATCTATTCATCATGGTTGCAGAATGCCTTGATCTCGAAAAACTGTGATTTACCAACCTGAATGCAGATCTTTCAAAGAGAAGCATACCTTCATACTTGCTGCATTTAGTTGCTTACCGCATGTGCCTGTTGTTACTCATGACCAGGTTACTTACTGCTTATCTTCATTACTCCAAGAGTTTTTTTTGTGCTGTTCTGTTGGGGAGCTGAAGCTCTCAGTCATGTGGCGAGGAAGATTTAGGAGGTCATTGTTATTGAAAAGTACTGATAATGATGGCTTTTGAAACATACAATGGTCTACTCTCAGAGTGTAAGTGTAAGTTCAATGATGCAGTAGCGGTGGGTAGTGGGAGTAGCTGCCGGGCGGTGATGTGGGGAGGGGGAGGGGCATTGTGGGGTGTAGTAATCTATGAATTACGGAGGATTACAGGTAAGTAAACATATAAATAAATAAAACGATTTTCGTTGTGTGCACTGCATTACATTTGGGGATGTAGTGCATCCAATACAATTATTTTTATTTATTTATGTTTACTTACCTGTATTCCTCCGTAATCCATAGATTACTACCCCCCACAATGCCCCTCCCCACATCACCGCCCGGCAGCTACTCCCGCCACCGACCGCTACTGTAATGATGAAGAAAAAATGTTGGTGAGACTTCTATGGATCCAATGATCGCCTCCATATTGATCTCTTTTCTTCTGAATGAAATTAAAAACATTGTAATACCTTTCTACAACACTGAATATAGAGCCCTTTCTGAGGACCTATGTGGGCTGAAGTTAAAAATTAAAAATGTCTCTTTGAAAAAGTTCTTCATAGTATTAATAATGCAAAAGCTACCATTAGTTTTCCGCTTTGAAACCGTCAAATCCATTAAGAGGCGACTATCCTGTATTTAACATCAAATGAGGCTTGGCCTGCTGTGAGGCAGGAGGCCACAACCCACTTTTAGTCACCCCTTTCACCTCAGTTTGTGCTGCCTACATCAGCATGTTGGGTTCAAAGGCAGTTAGTGGTGGGAATATGGTGGTCTGAAAGGCGCCAAACGTCTCATTTAAGAGTTACTGGCCGTGTTTGCTCCCCTGCCCCCTGGCTGTGTGTGTGTGGGGGGGGGGGCTCTGTGTGTGTGTGGGGGGGGGGGCTCTGTGTGAGTGTGTGGGGGAGGCTCTGTGTGAGTGTGTGGGGGAGGCTCTGTGTGTGTGGGGGAGGCTCTGTGTGTGGGGGGGGGGCTCTGTGTGTGGGGGGGGCTCTGTGTGTGGGGGGGCTCTGTGTGTGTGGGGGGGAGGCTCTGTGTGTGTGTGGGGGGAGGCTCTGTGTGTGGGGGGGGCTCTGTGTGTGTGTGTGGGGGGGCTCTGTGCGTGTGGGGGGGGGGCTCTGTGCGTGTGGGGGGGCTCTGTGTGTGTGGAGGGGCTCTGTGTGTTGGTGGGGCTCTGTGTGGGTGGCCCTGTATGTGTGTGTGGGTGGGTGGCTTTTCGTGTGTGGCTCTGTGGGTGTAAATGCAATAGGTCATGCCTTTGCGAGCGATTAACCTATTGGCATTGTAAATGACACTGCCATTTATTTAACGATTAAGCTATTGCCAATGTAAATGACAATGCCATTATTTAAGATGTAAAAAAAAAAAAGTCATGCACAATGCCAATAGCTCTACCTTTAATAATGCCGAGACCATTGCATTGTAAATGCTTGTTACAACTTGCAACACCAAAGGCAGAAGGGCTGTAGTGCCATTAAGACATTTCACTACCTGGGGTTGAATGTTCTGATACCTGGACTGGGGAAGAAATTGTTCCAGTATTTACAAAGAGCTCTCCACTACTCCCTACAAACTATAGACCTATCAGTTTGATCGATGTCACACAAAAACTGTTTGCACAGGTACTTTTAGAACGTATCCAGGGGTGGATGCAAGATAATTATATTTTAAGTCCCTACCAAGCCGGATTCAGGAAGAACACTTCCACTGTTGCCCAAATATACAGACTCCAACTTATATTTTGGAAAACAGTGACAATGGAGGGTGGCAGCCTCTATCTAATTTTTTGGACCTGAAAACGGCTTTTGACCTGGTGCACAGAGATAAACTATGAGGGGTACTAAGAGATTTGGAGATTCCTTCCTACCTTTTAAGCTTGCTTATTAAGCTGCACGATGCCAACTATGCCCAAGTAAGATGTGGGAAAGGGGGAGAACTAACCCCACGACTCCCAGTTGACAGAGGAGTGAGGCAGGGCTGTGTGCTCGCACCAACACTGTTATGCCTCTTTGTCAGCGCACTTATTGCCCAACTTACTGAGGTTAAGGACAACGATGCCCCAAAGTTAGCAAACTCAAAGATTCCAGCATTGATGTTTGTGGATGACACCCTCTTGATGTCTAAGTAGCCGATGGGTGTAAAGAGTATACTGGATAGATTTGTCATCTTTTGTAATAACAGGGGGCTGGAGATAAATACCTTAAAGACCAAGTTTATGGTCTTCATCCCAGCCAAGAAAACACGTCCCAATCCCCGTTTAGATGGCACTGTACTGGAAAGGGTTCCTGTATTTGACTACTTGGGTATCACCCTTACTGAAAATATGGACTGGGGGCCACAAATGGCCAAAACTAAGCTTAAGCTAGCACAGACTACTGGTGGGATTGCTAAATTACTGAGGGATTCCTCCTATAAACCTACTGGGCCTATCATTGAACTTTATAAGGCACAAGCTAGGGGTAACAAGAGAAATGAGCAACCCAATATACCCTTGAGGGTTTGGGCAAACAGTATGGAAAGGTGAGAGTACCTTCAAGGGATTTTCTTAATGTCAGTTGGAGCTTGAAGCTTGTGATGCTAATTGGTGACCAGCAACAATTTAGGTCAAGAGTGCAGAAATGCAACAACAGTAATTCATTTACTCTAATGTCACATGACTTCAGGACAAATTGGTTTTAAACTCATCTAAACAAACGGACATCTAGGGGATAAAAGCTCACGCAGCAGGTATAAAGCTCCTCTCTGTGTAAAGTTGATAGAACTTACTTTCTTTTTTTTATTTTTTATTTTTGGAAGACCTTTATTGAACGAAAATCGCACATACAATCCAGCAAGAAGCCCGAGGGCTCGCAAATACAGTACATTGCAACAGAGAAAGGCGCAAAGGATATGGTACAGAGATACTGAGGTCTAATTTTTAAAAGTTTTTTCTGAAGGATAGACAGAAGCAGGATATCGCAGAACAACGAGTTGGTTCCGGCCTCGTAGGAACAGGATAGGCAAATACAAAATGTAATAAAATGCCAGAATCGCTGCCTACCATACATGTAGAAATGTCTAAACCCAGAAAAGAAGGAAAAAGAAAAAGAATAGAAGGCCCATAGAACCAAAAAGAAAAAACAAAAAAAAACCCCGTCCACTCCCCGCCCTGCACCCCTGCATCTGGCTACGGCCTAACCCCCCCTAGCAGTGTGCCTGTCGCCCAGTAAAAGGAGTCCCGAAATATAGAGAGTAAGAAAAGAAGCCTAATCTATAACTCTCAGTAAATAAAGAAAGGCGGGGAGGAGCCCACCACCCGTCCCCCGGCTACACCATCCCACAAGTTCACTAACAACACAATGTAGAAAGCCCGGCGATATTGATCAGTACAATCAGAGTAAATTGGAGGTACAGAATCGACATACAGCGCAGTAAAAGGCAGCAACACACCACCCACATGCCCAGGTCAGCAACAGGAAACCACCAAACCATAAGAGTAAATGTTCACCCCTGGCCCGTTCTCTCTCCTCTACTGCTGCGAACCATGGAAACCCAGATAACCCAGGGAGACGTGCAAGATAGTCCAAACGGGAAACATTGACTCGAGCACTCAACCATGTCGTGTATACACAGGACCAATGTTATCATGCTGGACCAAAAGTACATCACACTTGTGGCACAGAGCGAGACCGATCCAGGGAAAAAAGTCTCAATGTCCGGCCCCTTCTGGAGCGATCTTCGGGTAGATGGGGACACGGTGCAGGGAGAGAACTCCCGTCGTGATTGCAGTCCGTGGTGTTCACTTCGGCCCGGGTAATAACCATCAGCAGTACGAGTTACCCCGGGACATGGGGTCACTGAGCCATCACCACCACGCAAAGCCGCCATCTTGTCGCAGGCAGACGTGGAACAAAGAACACTGCTACAGTCCGGCGAGGCAGCCATTTCCAAGCATCCAGGAGCACTTAGTACAGCGTCCACCTTGCCGATCAGGGTTCGTGCAGAGTACAACATATCGTGACGAAGGGAGTCAATAGCCGCCAACAGGTCTCCATAGCCCCGAACAGTTCCACGCTCCCTTCCGATCGAGTCCCCTTGCACCACACGTCCACGATCACTCCATGACACAGGCTCCCCAAGGCTGCCCTCCATTATGCGCTTCGCGATCACCAATGGAAACACCTCGAGTAGTGCAGGGCTGCCGACAATGAGCCTCAGGTTTTACAACTCAAGGAAGGGCGTAAAACAGGTCCGAAAAGTGGCCATAGGCATTGTCCCTTAAACAAAGCCGCCCCGCTCGATATTGAAGGGGTAGAAAATTCAGGAGCCTCCCGCTGCTAGCGGGGCTGTATTCAAGCATTCCTCCGCAATCGCAGTGTGGGTTTCTGCACTCGTGCAATCCCCCCGGATAACTCGCCAGGCACATCCAACTCAGTACCTGCAGTCCAGTGGGGCGCGCGTTCCAAATCCGGCCGCATCTAATGGGAGTGGTCCGACCGGTTCCAAACAGCTGCTGACGCCCGGTGTTGTTCACCCGGCAGCCAGCCCCAGCGTCCACTCGAGGCCCCGGTCTCGGGTCCGCTGAGGGCCGCAAACTTCAGTCGGACATTACACCCGCTTGCAAAGGGTCGCAAGCCTCAGGATTTCTCCACGGGCCGCCTGAGCACATCGGCTTCCGCAAAGTGCCTTCTAAAAACAGGATCGCCAGCAGGATAGACACAAAGAAGGAGACGGTCTCCGGAGCCGGGGGACTACACGTCCGATCCGGTCGCCATCTTTGCTCCTCCCCCCTGATAGAACTTACTTAAACGATCGTCTTTGTTTTTATGATTACATGTCAATAGAGTTAGCCTCGTCTTTTAAATATGAACGAGAAGTTCTTTGAACTCATGCTACATCAATACGAGATAGCCCCTTATTAGATACCATGTACAATTAGACATTCAACTCGGTCCTTGAGCCATGGATGACAAGTTGTTTGAATTCATGCGATTCATGACACACAAATGGATGATAATGTGTCCTGAAGTCATGTGACATCCATAAGATAAGGCCCTTGCTATATCGCAGACGAACAGATATTCGGCCACGCTTTTAATAAGTTTATGTCATGTCACAAATATACGATACAATCCTTCTCCTATGCAATGTAAATATGACACGTCTTAGCGCATCACGAACTAAAAGCCATGACTTTTGGAAAATAATGGGCCCCCCAAGCTGATCAATTATAGATGTACGTAGACTTAGTTGTCAGATCGGGTGCCAGCATGTAGATAACAATTTTAAAATAGACTTAATGTTTGTTCGCTAACTGCTCAATAAGATAGACAATTTTAACATTCAATGCGGTTCTTTGCTTAGGTCGAATATCGATTTTGCTGATGCTGAATATATGCCGTACGTAAATCAGTACGCTCCACGGTGACGATTATAGTATTTTCAGGTAATGATCCAGCTAGATCTCTTGATATGGAATGTAGAGATTTGCACTGAGTAGCCATATTTTGATCGGCAGGCATGATAATAGGAGAGTTATCATGAACATACCTATAATGCCATCATATTCACGTGAATAGAATGTGTATTATAAAAATTGTTTTCTCTCTACCTGACCACAATATGATACCAGTTAAAAATATCGTTCAAATGCCACTATAGTACCGAAATATGAGTGTATAAAATAGTGGATGCCAATTTTTAAGCAACTTTTGTCAGTCCAGATACACTTTATAATGGTGTTTCAAGATGTAAATTGAAATTGATGTCTACGGCAATACAGACTAATACTGTCAAAATATCATCGTATTCACTTGGCTCAATGAGCTACATTCTGAGAATTCCCATATGTATATATTACAGAGATTGCTACCACTTGAGTAAGCAGCGAAGACATCCACTGTTAATAGTCAGGATACCTGTGATTCAACAATTAAGATACATTTATATATACAAAATTAAATGTCTATGGCTATTATAAACAGTGCCCCATTTGAAACTGAAGGATAGAAAGGCTATGGGCGATTCGGTGCACCCTATCCTATATTGTTGAATTCATGTATATGGTAAATGAAAATTTGTCATAGGATATACATTAAGAATTGTCTTAATCATAGGAATCTTGAGGTGTGTTACATTTCTGTAAATGAATTTTAGAGTTAATATTTACCTAAAATGGAGGTTGATATTAAATACTGGTTAAGATCAAACAAAATATGGGTGTTATATGTTCAGTGACTAATTTAATGTAATAGATATGATATAGAATGTTTTTTTAATAATAACTCTATATCACTTTTAGGGTCTTCAGATACTGTCCTTTGTCCTGAAGATGGTCTCAACAATGAATATATAGGAGACCGAAACGTCGACTTACGCTTTTCCTACCTGGATTAATTGATCAATTGTAATAAGGCAGGAAAGCGCAGACAATTGTTCCAAAGAAGTGTTCATTTGATTGTCTATCATATACTTCTTGTAACATTGTTGACATTGATTTTGTACCCTGTTTTTAATCACTTTTAGAGTATTAAATACAATTTTCCATATACACCCTGCACCTCTGCTATTTCTTCTCTGATCACTTACTGTGACTGCGTTAGAGTAAATGAATTATTGTTGTTGCATTTCTGCACTCTTGACCTAAATTGTTGCCGGTCACCAATTAGCATCACAAGCTTCAAGCTCCAACTGACATTAAGAAAATCCCTTGAAGGTACTCTCACCTTTCCACAAGCTAGGAGTGCCACAATGTATGGGGTTGAACTCTGGGGACATTGTTCCTGCAGTTATGTAAGCAAAGTCGAGAACAGCTTTTTAAGACAGATTTTGGGTCTTCCTTCCAGCACCCCGTTAATCCCCCCTGCGGCTAGATTTAGGCATAAGGCCTATTGGAGATGAGATTGCCCTTAGACCCCTAACTTTCTGGCATAGGTTGTGGGTGACGTCGGAACTGGCAGAATATCAAATAGAAACTAAAGTGTTACTGGGTCTTCCGGGGGTATAAAAAATTGCTTAGTTCGCACATATAAGGGAAGAGTGCAGTAGGATAGGCAAACCAACCCTCTGGAGTAACCCTGAAGAAATGTGTTCTGCAGTCTCACGTGCTGAACTGGTGAGAATTTATAGAACATATAAATTGGCAGCCATACACGGGAATCCATATCTAGGTGTTCTGACAGCTGAATTCCTTACAGTAAAAGATGAGTATAAATTAGAACCCTTCCTGGATGATATTCTACCCTTCCCAGCAAATAAACTATATCTTCAGTTTAAATGTAATACCCTTCCTCTGCGGGCCTTTACATGCAAATGGTCTGGAACTGCCCAACGTGAGTGCCCAGCCTGTAACCATCAGGAGGAGTCAGAGCTGCATGTTTTATTTTTCTGTCCAGGCTACAAATCTGCTAAACAGTATTGACTTATACAGTTGTGCAGGAATTTGGGGTTTGTCCACTGCCAGGAGGCACTTAGAATTCTAAGGTATGTCACCTCCGAACCCATTGTCTTTGCTGTCTCCCCTTTTTTAAATTCAATGAGGTGCAGGCACTGAGCTTTCCTAGAAAAAAAGGATAATAATAACCAGACCAGATGCTAATGCATAGACTGTTTTTTATTCCTTAAACTAAGGAGAGAGACAAACTTGTTTTATACTTTTTATTGTTCCAGACTTTTACTCATGAAGACGATTATTTTTAACTTGGACACTATACGTGTAATCCCCTGTATGTATACTTTTATCTGTACTGATCTTATCGGATTCGCTGTGTACTGTTTGGTATCTGTAATCGAACTGTTCTCTATTGGACCCACGTTGTGCTTTTCTTTTCTCGTCAGTAATGCACTTGCACGTTTTTCGAGCCTACTGGCTCTGCCTATAGGCCAGTGCAGCTATATTTCCCTTGCGCCCAAAGATGTTGCACATCTTTTATATGTTCGCTGGATGAGTTTTTAATCTTGTATTCTTATGATTTTGATTGTTTACATACTTTTGTGATCTTAACGACCGAAATAAAGGTTTTTAAACTGGAACTGGAAAGTTCTAAATTACAAAGCGAGAAACAGTAAGACAAACGTTGGAATGTTGGAGAAAAAGGCCTGTTTCCACCATTATTGACGTTGAACCACTTCATTTCTTTAATCGCGCTCCCAACATTTCAAAATTTTAATAGAGCACTATTTAGTATCAAATGGGGGTGGGGTCGCACACTACTCACACACCGGCGGTGTCGCCCCTAAGGACTCTGGTTAATGTAGTAACGTGTTTGCGATGCATCATCTTTCGATCTTCCGCTATCTTTGCTGTCTTCGCCATCCCTGGACACGTGTTTCGGGGTATCACCCCTCGTCAGCAGGGATAGGCCGTGTTCTGGGGTTGCCGATGGCTGCCAAATATCTGCCAGGTTTAGTACCACTCAGGCGCGTAGGTGTGGGATCCCAGGCTTGTCAGCCAACTGCTCAAGGGAGCTTTAAAGTTACAAATGGGGGTGGGGTCGCACACTACTCACACACCGGCGGTGTCGCCCCTAGTATAGCTGGGGAGGGGAGCAAACAATTATCAATGATGGACGGAGATCATTTTTTATACATCTTTGGTCAATGCATGTTATATCTTAGAACTATACTGTAGTGGAATGTAATACCTAATGCGTCCCTCCAGGCAGACATCACAGTTGCGTGGAGCCACACAGCCACTTTACTGGTATGCCTGTAAGCACTTACAAGTGTCTACACAAAGGATGTGTCACAGGTTGGCAGGCATTGCAGGCGCATCTTTGAGGTTGTGAATTGCAGGCTGTCAACAGTCACTTGCTGGATATAATCCTGCATCTGTGTTCCATTGCGACAGAAGGCTCCAGAGGCAGCAGCTAGATTCCTGTGATGGCACTGACAAGACAGCCATGCCTCCAACTATGTTACTTTCCCTAAATGTGAAACGGTAGAGTGTTCTAATAAAGTAGGTGGTGTTAAAGTGATGACCTGGGCTCCCATAGCCAATGAAGAGGGGGTCCTCAATCAAGGTGAGGTGCCTTAATTTGGATATGCTGTCATTCATACTCCAGGAATCACAGCCTTCATCACCTGGCACAGCCTTGATGCACACTTCATTAGAGAAACATGACTGCCCCCATATCTTCACGCATCCTAGAAGCCCTGCTTCCCAAGGATCCAGCTTATTGACCATGATAAGAAAGGGAAGAAGCTTCATCATCAACCATAAGTCCTCCTGGTCCTGCACCATGGGCAAGCAATTGACACTCAAATCCATGGAGCTCATCACGTCACGTCCCACTTTCTGTAGCTTAGTCCACCAGTTGCGCATTATTTAAGGTCCTCACAATTAATTTCTCAAAAAGCATCAAAATTCTCAGACCTTCTCACCACCTAAACTGTCCTACACAACCACACCACCATGTTTGATGACTTCAACCACTCAAATAGTTCAAGCATGAAACAAAATTGAGGTGTACACAATTTGGGTGATTTGCTTTCAAGCAGTTACCTAAAATGTTTGGAAAATTAGCTGAAGTGACAAGTATTTAGGCAAAATGTGAATCTGCCAAGTTGCGTTTGATTTGACAGAAAATGCATACTTGTGCCCATTTAGAATACAAGGTCGCATTTCGAACTAAAAAATAAAGCCAAAAATGCAAGTGCCATGAAATAATGCTTTTCGAATTCTGGCTGTTCGTCTTATAATTTTGTTGCAAATGCAACATAATGACACAACGTGTCATAATGGGATAATTTTGGGAAATTTGGAGAACAAGCATGATGTGAAATTGGCAAAATGAAGTGAATTTTCCTGGAATTAACGAAATTTTGCTGAAGACTAAAAAAACAAGCAATGGAATCATTAAAGTAGTTGACACACCAAACGTGGCACATCCTGTCACCCAAACAGCACACTTCAAATACCAAATTGTTAACTTCGACATCGTAAACCATGCAATGCAAACCTCCCATATCACTGGATGAGATAGGCCACCTTGCCATTCCAATTAACTTGCTCAGCATCCAGCCAACAGATTAAGTTCAACCTAAATGATAACAAAGACCTTGAGAACCCCAAAAAGACCTGTTTATTAACAACCTAAAGGTCATGCTGATTTCTCTCCCTGACAGCTTCATGTACAACATTACCAATTGTCTGCATATTTCTGTGAAATCATGTGAACTGCCCCGCTTAACCAGCAAAAGGTAAGAGCAGGTTGAACCCTTCAGCATTCGGGACCTCCAAAGACCTCAAGGACAAATACAACATCCACAGACAGGAAAGAATAATTAAAAGAAATATAGAACTCTAGTGTTCTCACATTTTTGAAGTTTACCTACTACACGGTCAGGCATCCAATCACCATAGCAAGATGTCTCAAATTGGATACACTAGTAATAACCTTCAATGATTCTCCTCCTACCTATCAAAATAACACCAGGAAATTTACTTTGCTGTCTCCAGGTTACAGAAGATCCCTATCACCTGATGAGTCTCTCGGGATTCCTTCTTACCGTCATGATCTTCAATTTCTACATGAAACCACATAGAACTCTCCGGAGGGGTTGGATTTACTATTCTCATTTCAGCTTAAACAATAGTATGGGAAGTGTTGGACTCGGAAAGGGGTAGATTTACTACTCCAAAAACAGTCTAAGCAAATGTAGGGAAAGTGTAGAACTGCATAGGGATTCAATTTACTATTCCCACTGCACTCTAAGCAACAATAGGGAACATGTTTGACTCCATAGGGGTCACATTTACTATTTCCACTCGAGTCTAAGCAACGCTAAAAAAGTGTTGGACTCTGGAATGGTTAGATTTACTATTACCACTCCAGCGTAAGCAACAGTACAGAAAGTGCTGCAATCCAGAGGGGTTAGATTTACTATTTACCCTCTAGTCTAAGCAACAGTAGGGGGAAGTGTCTGACTCGACACAGGTTAGATTTAATGTTCCCTCTCCAGTCCAAGGAAAAGTAGGGAACGTGTTGGACTTTGCTGGGACTTCAAATAGCAATCCACCTCCTAATCGTTTTATGCAAAACATGTAAAGACCTAAAATAAAATCATTTTATTAAAACCAAATTATGTATTATATAGCATAAAACAAAATCATAAACCTAAAATAAAAAGCATCTAAATAAAACCTACTTCCCTACCTACAAAAAACAAACAGCAAATACCAAAAACAACTTAAAAAATATTTCCAACAATTGTTTTTTGTAACAAATTAAATAAATTAAAACAAATTTACATTACAATACATTAAAATTAAATTATTCAAACCTTATCATTGAAAACACATAAAAATAATAGATAATATTTCAATAGTACTAAATATGACCACCATAAAAAAATTCATAAATATTGATCAAGTATTCAATCAAATAATGTTAACAACATGTTTAAAAATATTATATCGTCAATATCTTCCCTCCCTATAAAACCAACTATGGACTACTAAAATGTAAACTACGTACAAAACAATTAACAATTAAATATACTATAAAATTGCAAACCTTTAATTTAAATACACTAACTATTAAAAACACTTTGCACAATTATTAACACAATTAATAATTCGTTAGCAATAAAAATAATTACCACTAATATAAAATGACTTCTAATTTAATAAACCTCCCCTCCTATTCCCCTACAAGACCCACAAATCTGCTGCTTCAAACATTCTAATTAATGGAAAGTGCTAATTTAAATATGCAGTAAAAATAACAAAATAAATTTAAATATATAAAATATCTATTAATCAATAAAACTATTCACAAAATGATTATTCAAGAAAATGTTTTTACAATGCAAACTTTATTAACAATAACATTTAATTAATTATAATGTAATTTACTTCCCGTCTTATTCCCCTACAATTCCAACAACTCCCAATTATATTATGAATGACTAAATTAAATAAAAAAATTAAACATTTTAAAATACAAACTATGCATTAAAAATATTAACAATTATGCTAACAGTAAAAGCACCTACAACTAAGGTACAATATTAAATAAACAATATTACTTAAGATTACTTTACTTACCTAAAAAAAAGATATTCTTGACAATGATTTTCTGTGGCACAATATTGTTGTACTATTAATATTCGCAATACAATATTTAGGAATCACGATATAAAAAATGTCGGGCCTCAATAACAAGAAGTGACGCATCGCTGTGCTGCGTCAGCGCTTCATCAAATTGACATTTGTAATGCGACATCATTTTTATACGGCAAGGATGCGCCATATTTACGGTATGACACACCATGGCGTTAGGTTTGGGTTATGTGAAAAAAAATGACGATGGCGCTATGGCGCCGCACAAACTCACATATTGGCCAGAAAAGTGTTGTAAGGCAATTTTGCGCCATGTGACATGGCCCAAACCACCTTAGCATCACTTTTCACGGCGTGTAACGTGAAAAAAAGTATAAGAAATGACACACTTTTTTTTTTTTACAAAATAGCACACTTCATAGAAGGCAGCCATGAATTGGGGAGAAAAGATCAGCAGCCAGGACAACAACCCCAGTAACCCCAGCACCAATCACGACAGACTCCCAGGCGAAGAGAAAGACAAAGTGCAACTTCAGTGAGGAGGATAATGAGATCCTGATCACTGAGGTGACCGACCACCAGCATCAGCTATTTGTCACCTCAAAATTGCCATTTGGAAAGAAAGAGGCCATTTGACATTCCATATTGGCCAAGGTCAACAGCGTGGGGCAAGCAAGGAGGAGAGTAACCGACTTGAAAAAAAACTCCGGCATGACATAAAGTGCAGGATGAAGTAGAAACTGGCCAACAACCTGAAGTCAGCAATGCAGAGTGAAGGAGGAAGTCAGGGGCAACAGGAAGAGCTGGCTGTCTTGGAGGAGCTCGCGGCAGCTGACATCTGAGAGATGGTTCCAGGACAAAACAGTGCAGCTCATGAGGAAGAACAGGATCTACAGGGTAAGTCCCAACAAGAGGCAATGTGGGCAAAAAGGTCATGTCGTGCAGTGAATATAGCTAAGTAACAGTGCTCCATTGCACCAGGTGCAGGGCAAAGGGCAGGTATGTGGGCCATGTACTATTAAGCATCACATAAATGTAAGTCACACTGCCCAGGTATATGTTGCATGGCTCACTCTAGCCCCATCAAGTTTCTCCCTTTCATGTGTGGAATGCAGCACCAGTTCACGGTCACCTCTGTAAATTGGCTCTTGTATTCATATGCACAACATGTCACCAGAACTACAAGTTCCACAATACAAAGCAAAAAACATGGGGTCCAGTTACAAGAGGCCTGAGCTGCTGGACCCTCACTTTTAATGACACTGTGGTGCTGCAGGCCTTTCAATACTTTCCATGAGGCGACGCTGAGAAACCATGCATGGCCTTGAATGGCCTCATAGGTATGGAGTAAGGCAAAGTGCTGCCTTGCTTAACTCTGCATCCATGTGACTTTGTGTGGCCTCCCAGAAATGGGTCTGCACTGTGAGCCTCTGGAACATCAAGAAAAATGACATTCTGGGAGCACACTGGGCATGTAAATAAGCACCTGGGTGTGGGGGTGTATGCAAGTGATACACACCAGAGAACAATGTTTGTTGAAACTAAAGATGGTGTGTGGCCTTGGTGGGCCTTTGGCAGTGCAGTGCATCGTAGATGCTGGCTGAGCATGTACAACTGCCAATGTGTGTGGATGGGGACGCATTGTATAGGAAGGAGGTGAGAAGGCATTTGTGTACAGAAAGGTAGCTTAACAAATACACATGCACTGCTGTGTCTGACAGTATCACAATTGCGTCATAGCTGGGAAGGGATGACAGAGAGGAGCCATACATGTGATGTGGGCCTGGGTGAAGATGTAGCCCATGGCAAGACAGAGTCTGGACGCAGAGGGCCTCATTTAAAAGCTTTTGACATAGGGCAGTGCTGCAAGCCTTCTTGCTGTGCTGCCCAAGTCAAAATAAAAGGGCAGGAATGTTCCATATCTATGAGATATTGGCTGCCATGCTCCAAAACAGGCACCCTGGTGTAAGGATAACTGCATTGTGGAAATGATTGTTTTTGTGCAGGAAGGGACACTTTCCTTCACAAAAACAATCAATGGGGCCAATTTACCCTTTCTATGTGTGCTGCTGAATGCAGCATACATAGAAAGTGGAAAAATGAGGCGAAATAAAGCTATAGCTCCTCGTTGCACCTCCCCTGGAGAGGCGTAGGGTTTTGATGCATTCCCAGGTTTACAGAATATTGTAAATCTGGGAATATGTCAAATGCCATTTGTGTTACGTGGGAACACCCACCGTAACGCCCATGGTACGTCTCCCCATTGCAGTGTAAGGCAACGCATCAACTTGCGCTGCATTGCCTCACGCCATATCTACAATGCAATTTAAGCAAAGCAGTGTGGCTTCACGTAGCCTTGTAGATATGGGTCTGCACTATGCACTGAAAGAACGTCAATAAAGTTGGTGTTGAAGTTGCGCACCGGGGCTTGTAAATGAAGCCCAAAGGGTCTTACAATGCCACATGTGTGAAAGTCAGAGGAGGTTAAACAGAGATCAGTCAATGTATATGACAAACTAGTTTGCCATCACAAAGCCCTTGAGTCAGGGTTGAGGCATATGGGCCCAGTTGTGTGGCAACCCTGGGTAGATACATGTCACCAATTCCAACAGTGCTACCACATGGGGTTAAGGTGACCCAGAGCCCTCAAAAACAGGCTTGCATTTCAGTCTACTGGATATGGGCACACATATTGTTGGCATTGTAGGGCCATAAGAGTCAATGAAGTAACTGAGTTCCATCAGTGTGTGGCGATAAGTTGGGCCAAACAATGTGTGATACTCTGAAGATAAACTACTCTTGCAATGATGAAAATGGTGAGAATCAGTGCTAGCAATGTACATAGTTTCACTGGGTCCATTCCCTCAGAGTTGCTATACTGTGCTTACTGTCCACTAATTTGGGGTCAACTGTAAGTGTTATGAACTCACGTGAGTATAAACCAAAGGGAAAACCATACAAACAACATGCACTTACAAATTCCTGTAGTGTATCAAGGTTGGAAGCTGTGTAGAGGTATGCAGGGTATGGGTAAAATACACAGCCCATGGCCACATGAATGCACAATGTGCATGTACAACAGCACAAGGCAGAGTGCAGTGGTGTACTGTGTGAAAGGCAGATTCCGGGTAATAACTAATTAATGTCCCAAGTCACATCACTTTCACAGGAGCAAAGGACGGAGAACAGGTCACAGGGAATGCAGGCTCCCTGGGGATTAGGTGCAATGTGCATAGTAATGGTGTCAATTTGTCTAAATACATAGGGTCATATTTACAAGCCCAGTGCGCCACCAGAACTTTACTTTTAATGATGTTTCTGCCACGCACTGGGCTTATTCTTACCTACAAGGCCACGTAAAGCCACCCTGCATGGATTTGTATGGCCTTATAGATATGGAGTGAGGCAACGCAGCACAAGTCAAGCTGCGTCATGCTACGATGGTGAGGTGTGCTGTGGCCCTTATAATGGTTGTTCCCAAGTAACACTCATGGCATTTGACACATTCCCAGTTTTACAACAAGCTGGAAACCTCTGAATGCATCAATATCTGATGCCTCCCCAGGGGAGGTTTGGGGAAGACACAACAAGGAGAAGTAACAATATTTCTCATTATGTTTGCCTCTTCTTATGTGTGCTGCATTCAGAAGCATAAAAAGAAAGAGAAAATTGCCTCCATAGATTGCTTTTGTGCAGGAAGTTGCCCCTTCCTGCACAAAAACATTCATACCTACAGTGGAGGCACCCTTGCACCATGGTGCAAGAGTGCTGCTTGCCCTGTTGGTAACTTCCTATCCCTAAAGTGGTGACTTCCAGGCCCCTGCTGTCCTTGACGGATCACACTTGTGCCCCATGTGTCTGAAATCTTTGGCAAAATGGTCTATGTGCCTTTGCCTCCCCAGGCAGATCCAATAAGCCTTTTTCTACTCTCTGATCATGTTATCTGTTGGAGAGGAAGGACACGTGAATCTAATCAAGTGTATTTTTCAAAATTGTCATCATTTACATATATTGATAACTATTTGCAGCACAAATGGCATTGCCTGCCATCAACAATTACAACTATGTAATGTATCATGAACAACCATCATGAGAAACATATACTTCCTCTCAGATTACAATGGTAAATAACCAAGGGTTTGGATTTGTTGGTACAAGAAAGGACAGTGTATGGCCTCATTTCTATGTACTCATTTGCATATGAAGACAGATTTGGATTTATGCTGTTATGTACACATGGATTAGAAAACATGGTCCATCTACGTGCTCCCTAGGGACTCTCATGCAACATGCAAGAATGTACAATCTATGGCCAATTGCTATATGAAATGAGTGATGTGTAGCAAGAACACATGTTGTGTCTCAGCAATGCTTCACTGTTATGGAATATACACAAGACTACACAAATAGTAGCATTGATTTACTCAGTGCTAGGTGTGCCGAGCTGTGTCCTATTCAACAGACCTGATGGATACTTTTCCAACACTGACACGTGGGCTTACCTGGGACACTATAACATAGAGCAACTACTGAAAATCAGAACAAAGCATGTGCTCCTAGTCATACCCAATAGTCTGTCCCAACCTTCCTGCACGGATTGTTACCTACATAATCCATGTGATTAGTGTGACAATGCATGCTGTAGAGAGCAGATGTTTTGAGTGTTTTGAGCTGTACCTTTCAGGTAATTGGCCATCAAATGTTAAATAGAGAAAATTCCTCTGAATGAAGTATGGGTAACAACAGCATTTGGTGGAATATGGAATGGCATGTATTCTGCCAGCACAATGCATACATGTCTGTGGTACTTTACAGATTGCCCTTATGTCTCACAAAACACTAAAAAGGTATGAAAATGTGTCTATCACACGCCATTAGATACATGGGGTAGGAGTCAGGAATGTAACAGCATTACCATGTGTGGACTGGTGACATGTCCCACATCCACCCATACCCATTCAATCTGCACTAGTGTAGCACTCCTCACAGACTGTGTGGAACTGCCACACAAAAGAGTTCCATTTATTAAGCATTCAGTAGAAATGGGCAGCAGGCAAGCAGATAGAAGTTCATCCCACCAATTCCATGTTCACATTGAGTTTAATCACAACTTCCTTTGTACCATCATGCCATTTTGCCAATCTCTCCTTTGGTACCCTATCTAACGTCACCAATTTGAAGTACTCTGAGGGATGCATTGGAACCCATGATATGGTATGACAATTGCCACATATCATGATCACTGTGGGCTATAGGGTGAACCTAAGTAAGTCATTGGCATTGACAATGGACTTATGCACTCACTGCAACAAATTGGAATATGTGACTTGCTCACTGGTTCGATTATCTTGAATGATGCATGTTAACTATACCACTTCACAGATACATAGGCACCATTTATACTTGGATGGAATTATATTTTGGTTTGGGAGCCTGCTCACATGGTCACCCAAGTCCATAGGAGTCCAAATTTGGCTATATGCTGTACTACAAGTACATGTATGGAACACCAAACAATATGCAGTTTGAGTAACATGAATGTCTCACATGCCTTCAATCATTTAGACTGTACCAATGCTGGTAAGGTAGAGGACAGTAATCTGCAGGCCTGTGCTTGGTATAATGTGAGCACACAATATGAGGACACACATATTGGTAAGATGTGCTGTTGATTATTGGAAGTTTGGTCTTGGATATGTGTTACACCACACCAACACCTGTGTCCTGCTAAAATTTGGATTTGGGCAAACATACTGTGTCAGGAAGTTCACAGCCTATACCATGCAACATTTGGGTCAAATATTTGGGGGAACATGTTGCCAATATCGTTACATAGTATGGGTAGAAGATATGATAACAAATCACCAACAGTAGGTTTTAAGGAAGTTGATGGGACATGTGCCATACGTATCCACTCCATAGCTCCCACAAAGGGAGCACAGCATATTAAGAGGCATGCACCGTGTGGGGCTGCATACATTGCTAATGATTCCACATGGCAATTTGGCAGTATCATTTGCACATGCAACTTTGTCCTACTTCTGTAGTAAATCCACATATAAGGTGGACCCCCTTTCCACAGGGTGATGATTCCCCATGCACAGCTCACTGCAAGCCATTTCTGCAAACACACACAATCCTTACAGATCACAGAAACAATGAAATGACACTCTGACCCTGCTTAAGGGCCAAGTCGCTCCCCTTCCGCCGTTCTGACTGTGGTCTGATTTCTGGTTTTTCTCCCTCCTGCCTGTTTGTAGTTTGTTTTTGTTTTTCAGTCTGCCCCTGTATTGCCGTGTGTAGCCCACCTGCCCCCCCACCCCCCTTTTCTGCTCTCTTTGACCCGTTGTTTCCCACTGCTGTCCCCCGCGGCCACGCCCCCTCGCTGCTCACTCCCGCCTCCCAGCTGCTCCTCCCTCCATGCCTCATAAGTCGGGCGCTGCCCGACGGTAGGGGTGACCTCTAACCCTGCTTAAGGGCAGAGTCGCTCCCCTGCCACCGTTCTGACTGTGATCTGATTTCTGTTTTTTCTCCCTCCTGCCTGTTTGTAGTTTGTTTTGTTTTTCAGTCTGCCCCTGTATTGCCGTGTGTAGCCCACCTGCCCCCACCACCCCCCCTTTTTCTGCTCTCTTTGACCCATTGTTTCCCGCCACTGACCCCCATGGCCACACCCCCTCACCACCCCGCTCCCACCTCCCAGCTGCCCCTCCCTCCCTCCACGCCTTGTATGGTAGCCGCTGCCCAGATGTGCAGCGGACACGCGCAGCGGGAGCTCTGCTGGCACGTCGAAGGTGCTCCAAAGGCATGCCAGTCTGCGCCCATCCGCGCCCAGCGCCAGAACCCCTGGACCCCGCATACGCCACAACGACAGAATCCAATACGACGCCAACACTCTCCATGCATTCAACACTGGCCGTGACCACCGCTGCTTCCAGGCTGCCCCGAAACACACCCACGGACCCTTCTACTGCCACACCTGCATTTTCACTTGCGACAGATCCTACAAAGCCCCAAAGAATGGATCCAACCACCTTCGCTGCATACTCCTCAACACCCGCTCCGCACGAAAACACGCCGTCGAGCTCTGGGACCTGCTCAACACCACCGCCCCAGACGTTGCCTTCCTGACCGAGACCTGGTGGAACGACTCCTTGGCACCTGACATCGCCATAGCCATCCCGGATGGCTACAAGATCTCCCACAGAGACCGCGCCAACGGGATGGGAGGAGGTATAGCCATCGTCCACAAGTCCACCCTCCAGGTCCACACCCCTGGACCCCGCATACGCCACAACGACAGAATCCAATACGACGCCAACACTCTCCATGCATTCAACACTGGCCGTGACCACCGCTGCTTCCAGGCTGCCCCGAAACGCACCCACGGACCCTTCTACTGCCACACCTGCATTTTCACTTGCGACAGATCCTACAAAGCCCCAAAGAATGGATCCAACCACCTTCGCTGCATACTCCTCAACACCCGCTCCGCACGAAAACACGCCGTCGAGCTCTGGGACCTGCTCAACACCACCGCCCCAGACGTTGCCTTCCTGACCGAGACCTGGTGGAACGACTCCTTGGCACCTGACATCTCCATAGCCATCCCGGATGGCTACAAGATCTCCCACAGAGACCGCGCCAACGGGATGGGAGGAGGTATAGCCATCGTCCACAAGTCCACCCTCCAGGTCCACACCCTCGCAGACGACTCCCTCAACTCCGCCGAACACCTTCACTTCGGATCCACACCGACCCCAACACCACATCTCAGAGAAACACTCATCTACAGACACCCCGGACCCTGGGCTCAGTTCAGCGAGTACACCGGTGACCTCGCCAGCACCCACGCACTCGCCTCCACGGACTACATCCTCCTCGGGGACCTGAACTTCCACCTCGAGAGCAACAACGACGCCAACTCCACCGCCCTGATCGCCAACCTTGGCCTCCGACAACTCGTCACCGAACACACCCACGCCGCTGGCTACGTGCTCGACCCAGTCTTCTCCACAAGCACACACGTCACCTTCAACCACACCACCGAACTCCACTGGACTGACCACCAATGCGTCCACTTCTTCTTCAAGAAACAAACCACGCACCACCTCACCCAACAGCTGCCTCGCCGCTGCTGGAGCAAAGTCACAGAAGACCAGCTGACCTCCACCCTCTCCCAGAACCCACCCACTGACCCCACCGACACAGACACCGCCGCCCGAAACTTCAGGCAGTGGATCAACGACTGCGCCAACACCCTCGCCCGAACAAGAAACCCTCCATCAATCACCCCAGCAAGAAAGCCGCCTGGTTCACCGAAGAACTCCAGATCTCCAAACAAACATGCTGGAAGCTGGAGAAGAAATGGCTCCACGACCCCGCACCAGATAGCCACGCAGCCCACAAGGACGCCATCCGCAGACATCACCTCCTCATCAGAGCAGCCAAGAGATCGTCCTTCAAAGTCCAACTGGTTAACAACGCACACAACAGCAAAGAACTTTTCAACATAGTAAAGGAACTCTCCAACCCCAGTGCCAACACCAACGACATCCCGCCCTCGCAGGATCTGTGTGACTCACTGGCCACCTTCTTCCATCGCAAGATCGCCAACATCCACGACAGCTTCAACTCCTCATCCACCCCGACCGCAACAGACCACACCCCGAACGCCACCTGCACCAACAATCTGACCTCCTGGTCCCACGTCAACGACGAAGAGACACGCAAGATCATGAACTCCATCCACTCAGGATCTCCATCAGACCCCTGCCCACACCACGTTTTCAACAAAGCTGACGCAACCATCGCACCCCATCTGCGAAAGATCATCATCTCCTTTGACACAGCGACATTCCTGGAAAACTGGAAGCACGCCGAAATCAACGCCCTCCTCAAGAAACACAGGGCGGACCCCAAAGACCTCAAGAACTTCCGGCCCATCTCCCTGCTCCCCTTCCCGGCGAAGGTCATCAAGAAAATCGCCAACATGCAGCTGACCCGCCACCTCGAGGACAGCAGCATCCTAGACCCATCCCAGTCCAGAATCAGATGCATACAACATCACCGAGACTGCCCTTATCGCCACCACTGACGACATCAGGAGCCAGCTAGACAACGGCAAAACCTCAGCCCTCATCCTCCTGGACCTGTCAGCCGCTTTCGACACAGTCTGCCACCACACACTAAGAACACGCCTCCAAGAAGCCGGAATCCAGAAGAAGGCCCTGGACTGGACCACGTCCTTCCTTTCCGACAGAACCCAGAGAGTCTGCCTCCCGCCCTTCCGTTCCGAAGCCACCAACATCATATGCGGTGTACCCCAGGGCTCATCCCTCAGCCCGACCCTGTTAACTGTCTACATGGCCCCCCTCGCACAAGTGGCCCACCAGCACAACCTAAACATCATCTTCTAAGCCGATGACACCCAGCTCATCCTCTCCCTCACCAAGGACCCGCACACCGCCAAATCCAACCTCCACGGGGGAATGACGGCCGTCGCCAATTGGATGAGGAACAGCCGTCTGAAACTAAACTCGGACAAGACGGATGTCCTCATCCTAGGTTCCACCCCCCTCTGCTTGGGACGACTCCTGGTGGCCGACCGCACTGGGAGCAACTCCAACACACACGAACCACGCACGCAACCTAGGATTCATCCTCGACTCCTCCCTCTCCATGTTGAAGCAGGTCAACGCCATCTCCTCGTCCTGCTACAATACCCTCTGCATGCTTGCAGGATCTACAAGTGGATCCTGACCGAAACAAAAAGAACAGTGACACAAGCCCTCATCAGCAGCAGGCTAGACTACAGCAACGCACTCTACGCAGGAATCCCGGCCAAACACCTGCGACAACTACAACGCATTCAGAATGCCTCATTCCGACTGATCCTCAACGTCCCCCGCCGCAGCCACATCTTCCACCACCTCAGAGACCTGTACTGGCTCCCCATCAACAAAAGGATCACCTTCAACCTCCTCACCCACACACACAAAGCACTCCGCAACACCGTACCAGCATACCTGAATGACAGACTCAACTTCTACACACCTGCCCGCCAGCTCCTCTCTGCTAGCCTCGCCCTGGCCGCCGACCCACGCATCCAACAAACGACCTCCTGTGGCAGATCCTTCTCCTTCCTCGCTGCAAAAACCTGGAACACCCTCCCCATCCATCTACGGCAGACACAGGACCTGCTCACCTTCAGAAGGCTCCTCAAGACCTGGCTCTTCGAGCAGTATCAGCACCCCCCCCCCCTCTCAGCACCTTGATAACCTCACGGGTAAGTAGCACGCTTTACAAATTCACTGATCGATTGATTGATCACCAGTAACATTGGGATCTTGGACTGTCGTCACCTCACCAATGGTGTATGGGTTTGGTCCACCTACAAGGCAAAGCACATGGTACATAGCTCTGTAAATGCTGAATATGTACAGTGTGTACATATGAAGCACAGTACATTTATAAATGCCTGGTATTGTCTGTACGTTGGACTTGTACCCTAAGGCACAGTTGGAATGGCCTCATGGTGGACAGATGCATGGCATGTTGCAGTGCATTCAGATGATAGCAGGTACATCACAAATGAGGTGCACACAGTGCAGATAAGGTACAAGACTAGCCTAACTTGTAACATGGAGCAAGAGTGCCAGGTTTTGGGCTATGTGAACAGTCCAATTTGATTGACCACACTCTGCATAGTTTTACAATTCTGGGGCCTTCTACATGTATGTAACCATGCTACACATATCAGACAGTACCCATGCGTGTTTCTCTCCTTCACTCAGCTCTTTACATTTGACCAGTGCACCGTAAATGAACAATGGCCAGTCAAGACCCATACAGGTAAATAAAGGTATGCTGATGTTTTTATGTAACAGGGATCTATATGTGACCATTTGGTGGGAAACAAACATGCTGTTCGACCATGCTGTTCGACCTGTGGCCTGACGACATATGACTGCGCTCCCCTGCCACATACATGGCAGGTGGCCCCCACAGTTCTGAGTCAGTAATGTCATAGCAGGCTGGATGACAATACTCAAAGCACAGTGCAGGATTTGTCCAACATCACCTATGGGCCTCGACTGCACTGCATGGTCGAAGTGGCTATTGTAATGCCCCTATGAACAGGCCATGTGACATGTTGAGTGCATGTAAGGAAGTTAGCCCAGATCATGCCATTGTAACCTATGTACATATCTGGCCCTTCCAGAAACAAAATGGTTAAGAGTATTGTGTTACAGTCACAGAGCAACATGGTCATGGTATACAGGAACATATTGATAGCCCTACCAACATCTATCCCCAGGTAATCCAGGAGATCCTGCTCCCAGCTGGCGATATCTGCCACTGTTACTTGTATTGGTCGACTGTCCGCTCGACCCCAAAAACTTGGCTCATCTGATAACACACGTTCTCTCACCTGTGCTGCCTCTCATGGGTTGAATATCCCTGGATAAGCCTGCTATACTTCCAATCATGTTGGGCAAGTACCCGATCAACAGCCACAGCAGTCCTCCAGGTTTTTGGCCCTGCCTCTGCCTGACATCTCCCTACACCCACTATCTACCCTAAACCCAACAATAAAAGCCACTATCCCTTCCCCCTACCCCTATAACTATTAACCCCTATTGAGACAAACACCCCACAATACACTATACAAAACAATACAAAACAAAATTACAGGACCAATGTGACAGTATTGGGACACGACACGGACAGACCAGACACCAACAAGACCAAGAAACAGCAGTAAACAATCAAACACCTCCACCAGCCAGCACAGACAAAAAGACAGTAGGTGAAAGTGAAAGGAACTTCACACTTCCTGGTTTGCAGCATGGCTGAAACATTTCATCATTTTCTGTGTGCATGCATCACGTGTCTAACGTATCCATCAAGTTTCCTACTAAAGCATAATTTTTTCTGATGCTTCACTAGAAAAATAGCCAAATCGTGAGCTACAGAATGCCCAATGCATTGTTTTTGATGGTTTGACACTGATGTGTGGCTTCCATCCGACAGTCTTTCCACTCAAGCGTCACGTTTATTAGTAAAGCGTCACTTTTCCTGCAAAAAACTCACATTTAATACAAAAATGTCTCCTTTCCTAATAGAGTGTCACCTTTCCTACTAAAGCATCACGTTTAGTGTTAAAGCGTCACTTCTCATTAAAAAAACTCACGTTTACTACTGAAAAGCCACCTTTCCTAGAAAAGCGTCACCTTTCCTTCTCAAGTGTGTTTTTTTACTGACATATTGCTATGGCAATGGGCAAACCCCAAGTGACACACAATACATAAGAATGCACAGTGCCCTGTTTCTGACACTTTGACGTTGATCGCTGACTTACGACCTGATTCTAAGGGGTCCAGTAGGATGGCAGACGGATCACCCCGCCAGGCCGGCGGTAGCCAACGCCAGCCTGGCGGGTGCGATCCACCCACCATCCATGCAGGAATGACCTCCGCCATATTATTATGGCTGGAGGGTCCGCGGCGGACGGAAAAGGCTGAAATATGGTGGCGGTGTCTGTTTGACACCGCCAGCCATGTTACAATGTGTGCTGGGGAATGCCTTGCCGCGGTAAGGCATGCGGAGTCTACCTGCGGGGGCCTGTTGCGGGCCCCCAGGGACTCCGGGGGGGGTGGGGGTGCACATGGAGGTACCTATGGTACCCCCTGCATTTCAAAGAACAACGTGGCAGGCACCGCTCGGTGCCTGTGACGTTGTGCTTTGAACTGCACAACATGTATTTTTACCATTGCGGCGGGCGGGCGATGCCCGCCACAATGTTAAAAAATACAGGATGCGCCCGCCACTGTGGCGGGTGCATCCTAATTTCCCCCATGGGACCCCCGCCCTCATGGTGGGCGGTCCCTTTCTACAATGGGATGGTGGGCAGACAAAGTCCTCCCGTCATCCTAATTGGCCCCCAAATGTCTGAGGTCTACTTCTAGTTGATGAAATTTGTGTGATGAAATGCGTGTAAGTAGATGTTTCCTGGGGCTGTGACATAAATGCAAAGACAAGTAATGGTTTCAATTATTTATTGTCCTTTTCAACCTTTATGACATGTTGGTTAGTGTTCCATTCCCGAACATGTGGTTCAAGTAAAGAAATGTAGCACAATGTTTTGGATGTCTCCACCATTGGCATCCTCCTCCTCATCGCTCGGGTACTGATGTTGTATGTCCCCATCCCAGGGGACATTAGTATGCAGACATATATTTGCAGTAAGACACAAACCAGTACTATTTTTCAGATCATTGCAAAAGTATAGCATTCTACTCCCCGAAATGTCAAGACAGCAGAACCTGGCCTTGAGCAGTCCAAAGGTTTGACCAACAATATTCTGTGTCTTACTGAGTGCCTGGTTGTAGGCCTTCTACGGCTCAGTATGGGGTGTGCATATGAGGGAATGACCCACAACCTCACCTATATCCTTTGTCAACTGAAAGAGAAAAAAATGACAATTGTCAATACTTTTGTTATCTGTTACTGATACAAATAACACACATGGCAGGCCATGTGTGTTATGTGTAGTTACATTGTTATACAGATGTCTGACATTGTTTTTACAATATGTGTTAGTTATACAGTTGTTCATAGGTTAACACATTTATCTTCCATTATTCAGTGTTATAGCAAATGCCATGCATGGGCTGATACATTGAAAATTTCTACATCCTGACTGTCATGTTGATTCTGTAGTTTTTGTATTTGGAGATGATCCTGACCAGTCTATGTTATGTGCTCTCACTACATGTGTTTTCATAGTAAATCACAAATTTGATGTAAAAAATATAGATATAAAAAATATTGATTTAGCCCCTCTGCTGCGGGGGCAATTCCCCCCACGTTGCGGGGGGGGGGGGGGGTGCCGCTGTGCTCGTGATGTTTTACAGTGGAGCTGTGCTCATGACGAGCTGGACTCTTCACAGACCCGCCCACTGATTAATTCTCCCACACAGGCAGGAAAGTAACTGCACATGGGCGGGCCATGGCCGTATTGACGAGCTCAGCTCGTCATGAGCATGGAAGGGGTTAAATATATATATAACACAAAATATTATATATTAATATTCATTTTAGCAAAATACATTAAATGTAATATACATTTTTACAAAATATTATAAATAAACTTAATTTAAAAGATAAGCACACAAACATAATAATTTATACATACATACATATATTTACTTTAAAGTAATTAATAAACTATCTTTAATTTATTTTAAAACTTTAAAATTATATAAAAATAAAATATATAATCTAGAATAATTAAAACATTAAACTATGAGACGATATTTAAACTAAAACAGCCCAATACAATCAGTGCAACAGTAGTAAAAGTGTTGGATAGCAAAATAATTAAATGTACTATTCCAACTCTAGTGAGTGCGAAAATAGGGAAAGTGATGGATAGTGAAGGGGTGAAAATTGCTATTCAAACTCCAGGTGAGTGCAACAGTAGGATAAGTGTTGGATAGTGGAGGGGTAAAAATGACTATTCCCACTCCAGTGAGTGCAACAGTAGGATAAGCGTTGGATGGCGGAGTGGTAAAATTTACTATTCCCACTCAAGTGAGTGCAACAGTAGGGAAAGTGCTGGATAGTGGAGGGGTAACATTTACTATTCCCACTCCATGTGAGAGCAACAGTAGGGAAAGTGTTCGATAGCGATAGCGAAGGGGCAAAAATTACTATTCCCACTCCAAAGAGTGCAACAGTTGGGAAAATGTTGGATAACGGAGGGGGAATTTTTTTTATTCCCATTCCAGTGCATGCAATAGTGGGGAAAGTGTTGGATAGCAGAGGGGTAAAAATTACTATTCCGACTCCAGTGAGTGCAAAAGTAGGGAAAGTGTTGGAAAGCGGGGGTCAAAATTACTATTCCCACTCCAGTGATTGCAACATTCAGGAAAGTATTGGATAGCGGAGGGATACATTTTACTATTCCCACTATGGTAAGAGCATCAGTAGGGAAAATGTAAGGTAGCGGAGAGGTAACATTTAGTATTCCCACTCCAGTGAGTGCAACAGTAGGAAAAGTTCTGGATAAGGGAGGGTTAAAAATTACTATTCCAACTCCAGTGAGTGCAACAGTAGGGAAAGTGTTGGATAGCGAAGAAGTTAAATTTACTATTCCCACTCCAGTTTGTGCAACACTAGGGAAAGTGTTGCATAGCGGAGGGGCAAAAATTGCTATTCCCACTCCAAAGAGTGCAACAGTAGGGAAAGTGCTGGATAGCGGAGTGGTAAAAATTACTTTTCCAACTCCAGTAAGTGTAACAGTAAGTAAAGTGTTAGATACCAGAGGGGTAAAATTTACTATTCTACCTCCAGTGAGAGCAACAGTAGGGAAAGTGTTGGATAGCAGAGGGAAACAAATTACTATTCCCACTCCAGAGAGTGCAACAGTAGGAAAAGTGTTGGATAGCAGAGAGGTAAGAATTACTATTTCAACTCCAGGGAGTGCAATAGTAGGGAAAGTGTGGGATAGCGGAGAGATAAAAAAATACTATTTCCACTCCAGTGAGTGCAACAGTAGGGAAAGTGCAGGATAGGAGAGGGGTGAACATTACTATTCCCACTCCAGTGAATGCAACAGTAGGGAAAGTATTGGACAGCAGAGCAAAAATACTATTTACACTCAAACTCTTACGAAAATATATATAAACATGTATAAAAAATAAAATAATAAATACATTTATAAAATAATAACTCTTTTAAACTAGAAAATATTTACAAACAAAAAAATTCATTGAAACATAAATGTATTTCTTTTATTTCCTACCCTGTAACACCACACCAATAACTAAACACTTCAACATTTTTTATTGAATGTATTTACATAATTAATATAATTAATAATGAATTAAAAAATATTATCAATGAAAAAAGCTAATAAGCATTAATTGACTACACACACTTTAACACTATAATATCCACAACACACACCTAAACTAAACTATAAAATAACAAAACACAATTAAAACTTATTTTAAAATGAAAAACTATTACTATTAATAACTAATAATGAAATAATTAAAATGTATTTAATTCCCACCCTTTACCCCTTAAAACTTAAAACATCACACCCAGAAATAAACAATTACCCAAAATAAATATCAAATATTTAACATTAGTTAACACCTATAAATAATTAATTAAACACAAATAACTACCCACCCTTTTTGCCTATAAAAACCACAACACACACCTAAAATTAATTACACAATTATCATGATTAATTACCAATTAATTTATTAAAATTGACTAAAAACCAGTTATTAATTCATCAATTAAAAATAAATTACTTCCCATCCTTTACACCTATCAACAGCACAAAATACATCTAAACAGGATTACCAAATTAATAACCAAATATTTAATTAAAATTAATTAACAACCAATTTCTAATTCATTAATTAAAAATAAATTACTTTCCGCCCTTTACACCTATAATTATGTACACAATTACCATAACTAATTACCAATTAATTATTTACAATTAATTAATAATTATTATTAATTAATAATAAATGACTTTACACATTTAACACTATAACATCTCAATTAAACAAATATTAATAATAAAATGTAATCAATAAATGTAATATAATTAAATTGCTTCCCACCCTATTCCCCTATAAACCCACAACCCGCTACGGAACTAAAAGCACAAAATACAAATAAAAAAAATTAATAACTTCTAAATACTTAACACGTAGTTTAAAAATACAAACAATTCTTACACAAAAACATACATCACATACATATAAAAAATATACTAAAATACATAACAATAATGAAAAACAATATTTTTAACAACTATATTTTTGCAAACGAAATTAAATACTTAGCTATTTTTAAAATCGATATTACTTTCCTTAAGTCGATATTCTTGACTACAATATTCTTGTTGTCGATATTTCTGACCCACGATATTCATAACTCGATATTTGTACAACTAGATATTTTGTTCTCGATATTCTGTCTTTGCACGATTCCCATTTTGTCCATTCTGGAAGTAGTCATTCATGACGGACTGCCCGAGTATGTATTCTTCATTCAAACTCCCAGGGAATTTTGAACAGCCCTCGGTGGTCCACGATGGCTTGGTCACTTATGCAGTGTGTGTAAGCATGGGCGAATTTTGCGAATCTGGCGTTCGCGAATTTTGCGAATTTGCGAACTCGCAATCCGCAAAATCCGCGAATTCTCGCGAATTTGAGGATTTTTTTTTGTGTTCGCAAGGGTTTCTGCCACTTTGCGAGGATTTTGTACCAGTTCGCGATTGCGAACTTACTTGTCGGCACGCAACGGTCGCGACTATGTTGTTTCTACGTCTTGTTCATCATCACAGGTTCACAGCACCCTCTGTTTCAACACTGCCACCCTCTGTTTCACCCATGCCACCCTCTGGTACATCAATGCCACCCTCTGGTTCATCATCATCACTGTAGATTACGGGGGAAAAAGCAAGCACACCTGCCCTGCTTCAACTGACATGAATTAATTTGGGGTTGATTTATTAATGTGTCACTGTTTTAAAATTCCAGTCTGCACCTGCTTCCTTATCTGTAATTTGCTTTCTGTTGCAGTGCAATTTTTTTTTCCAGGACCTTTGTGGCCTACTTGTAGCTATTCTATGATCCGGCTGTGAGGGTCAGAGCAGGGTCATACAATTGTTGCAACTAGCAACTGAACTCTGGAGGGGCTTCAGTCAGGAAGCACTACAGGAAATGGTTACTAATGATGAATTTGAACTTTTGCACCTACTCCTGAGTGCTTTCAGTTTAGCAAAACTCGTTTTTCTGCAGAACAGCAAATGTAATGCCCCAAACAAACTTACTTGTTAAAGTTTATTTCTAATCCAAAAGTGATCCAAAGAAAGTCAAAAGGCCTCAAATCCAAAAAAGGGCAGGCAAATGTCAACCTGAGGAGTTATTCTGATAAAAATCATCATTTTCAGAAGGTCTATGCTGCTTGCTAGTGGATTTCTTGTGCAGAATTGCGAATTTTGTAATTTCGCGAGTGCGAGATTGTTGCTGCCCGCCGCACCTACATGTTCGCAATTGCGAACTTACACCGCACGCCGCAAAATTGTATCACCAAGAAAAAAATCAGCTGCGTGCAAATTTGCGGATTTTCGGTAAATTCGCGAGCGTTCGCGGATTGCGAATTTACCGGAAAATCCGCGAGCGTAACGGATTTTCCGCCCATGCTTAAGTGTGTGTGCTTCCGGTTCCTTTAGAGATGGGATGTGGCTGCAGGGGGAACCAGTTGCACAAGTGTGCCGTCCATGGCACTGAGCATCTGTGGGAACCCAACGATTGTTACGAGGTTTTGTCTTATATTCAGCTGCAGCTCTTGGTTGTTGGGGAAGAGGAGGGGTAGGGTGTCAGACAGATGGTGGCAACCAGGACAGAGGGAAGGAATGATAAGAAAAATGGCTGGGAGATTCCAGCCACTGTGGCAGCTGTTAACTGGAAGGACCCTGATGCCAACATGGTAGTGCCCCAATGAGTTTCACCAGTGGAGTGATGTTGATAGGCCTGTCAGTTGTTGACTGGAGCCCTGGTGCAAACATGTGTAGCAACTCTACAATGGACTACCTCCTCAGCCGGTAATGAGTGCTTACCTCATCCTCCCTAATACCTATTGCAGTAATCTACTGGTGATAAATGCACTCCCTTCTCTTGCATTGGTTTTGTGGTGGTGGGGGAGGTAGAGTGGGTGGTTGGGGAGGGTTGGATGGTGGTGGTCGTCTCCTTCGGACTTCCAAATGCAAAATAAGCACCTCCATGGCGTAGTTGTGGTTGCAACGCTGTCATGTTCATCTTCTCTTTATGTAGCAATGTCAATGCATCATTCCCTACATGTGCATTTCACAGGCACATGATTTTTTACATTATTCGACCTCTGTGTCAGTCAAGGGCTGCTAAGTCACTTTAGTATATTATCATAAATATCAATACATCAGTTTTATGGTGGAAATTACAATAGAACACCTACCATGCATATTTTGAAACTTAGTAAGCAGGTTCCTTTTGATGCATGACTCCAAAAAGTGATGCATCCTCCAAGATACATCACCTTGTAAATATGGACTAGTGACATTGCCGCCAATGCATCAAATGTTTTGACACATTGGTGGTAAATGAGCCCCTTGATATTTTGACCAAAACACCTATTAACTACCACTCAAGATCTTTTAATGTCGGTGGGCATAAAACTCATAATTCCACGTAGAGTAATCGAGTAGAAGAGTAATTCTGCATTTAGCAGTATTTCTTAGTGCAAAACTGCCCTCTTGCATCCTAAATGGATGCAAGGATACGTTTTGCACTAAGAAATATTGCTAAATGCGTAGTTAACTACACCTTTTCTATGTCACAGACAATCCTCATGTCCACTAAACTGCAAACACAATTCTATAAAATGTGTTTTGGACTATATTACACACCGGATAGAATAGCTAAGTGGGTGAATGGAACAAGCACAAACTGCCCTAGGTGCGGCTTATATAGTGCTGACGCCGTACATATTTTCTCGACCTCTATAGGTTTAAATCTCTTCAAAAAGGATATTGAGAAATTTTTAACTACAGTGGCAAAAACTCCGGTATACCTGTCTAGTGATATAGTCCTACTCGGAGCCACAGATCCCAATAAAACCAGGGTGGGCCACAAACTTATATTTATAGCTATGGCAGTGTTTAGACTATGTATTGCTTCTGCATGGCTAGATTCCGAATCCCCCTCCTTTAACCAATGGCTATCTAGATTCCTGGCCTTCTCAAATATGGAGACTTCTATATACACACGGAAGGGTAGAAGGCGTTGAAAAATTGGCCTGAAGATCTGGTCTCCCTTGCTAGAATGGTGTCAGGAGCAAAGTTAACTATCAAACCACTATTTGACGCTACTGTCTCTTTTTGATTTATATCTCAAATATACAATGTATGTTTTCTCTTTTATTTATTGTTTTGTAAATAGTATACTGTATGAAATATACCTTTTGTTTCTGCTCTGTCTGATCAGGGGTGGTGGGGGGCGGGGGGAAAAGGTAGGGAAACTTGGTGGAAAATTGTGAATAAAGATGTTTAAGAAATATTTCTAAATGCAACAGAACACACACAACAGAAAACAAATAGCTCGGTAAATCTGCTCTTTGGGTAGGATTTTCCGCAACTTACTACCGGCATTTAGCGCTATTTTCCTAGGGCAAAATGCACCCTTGTGTCCTTTTTTAGCGAAGATGCATTTTGGGCTAAGAAAAAGCAGTAAATGCATCAGAACACGAGAGAGTGTCCGCTCGTGGTCTCTGAATGTGCTCTCATAGTAGGATTTCCACGCCCCAAAATAATTACACAAGGAGGAAAGGAGTAATTAATGGTAATTCCCCATCAAAGAATATCAAAATAATCCCTTAATTACTCCTATTACTCTGGCATAATCAAAATTCTGCACAGGCCTACTGTTAACCCTGTGTTGAGAAAGTAATGTTTTGTGAATAGATGACAGATCTCTTGCTGTTTGATGCATGTACACCATGGTTTTTAGATTACTTGGCCCAGTTGCATGTATTTATTTATCTCTCTACATGGGTGTTTTAAACTAATTCCCACATTTACAGTGAGTCAGTAGGTCTTTCTTTTCTCAGAGTGGCAATATCTTGTTGAAGTGGGGTAAACTTTACTGTCCTGACTACACTATTCAAACTTGTAGTTTTTCAATAGTGGCTTTTGATGTGTTAATGCAACTGTATACAGTCATTGCAATAATCTATCTTGGAGCCTATTATGGTCCTGATGGCTGCTGCCCTATATTTTTTCCCAGGAAAAGGTATGTAGCATCTAAGCAGTTGAAGATGAGAACTGATGGATAAGATAACTGTGTTGATTTTGAAATACGTTTGAAGACTTTTTTATTAAGAGCGTACCTTATTGGACCAACTATACACCACCTGAGTATCATTACCTTAAATGTGAAATTGGATGTTCTGTGAGCATAACAAATCATGTAGGGGCTTTCCCTATATATTAACCAGTATTGGAGACAGACGTTAGCCTTGAGTGACTTCAAACTGGATCTACTCGGAGAGAGATGATGTGTTGCCCAACCGGGCCTTAACTTCGCTCTTATTGAGGAATGATTTGCAACATTTGATCACAGTCTCTGACACTCCCACCTCCACTTTCATTCTCTGAACTAGTATGCTGTGGTCATCAGTGTGAAAGCCCTCAGAGAGGTCCAAGAGCATCAGGAGAACAGAATCTCATCCGTCCAAAATATAAAATATGGATTTCTGCACATCAATCAAAGCTGACTTACTACGTCTATCTTGCCTGAATCCATAGTACCAGGACCGTAATTCAATGTGTGCCTGAACTTAAATTGCTACGCAAACAAAAGATGGATGGAATTCTGAATAAATCATACATTCACCCCCATTCAAGAGATCTGGGTTAAATCCATTGCTCTTTTGTTCTCCATGCCACCCCAGTTTAGACCCAGCCATATGCAAATCAGTCTTGACCCTGTGCCTCATGGGAACAGTCCAGATCAAACTGCCAAGCCAGGTACTCCCTGGACCGGAATCAAGCATCCTGGGACCGGTTTCTGGGTATTACCCTTCATCAGCCAGGCTAGCTTGAATCCAGTGGCACAGTGAGCAAGGGACTCACGTCTGGGCATACCCATCCAACTTAGGGCAAAAAGCATTACGCAAATAAATGATGGATGGAATGCTAAATAAATCATACATTCACCTCCAGTCAAGAGATCCGAGTGAAATCCATTGTTCTTTTGCTCACCATGCCACCCCAGTCTAAACCCAGCCATATTCAAATTAGTCTTGGCTCTTTGCCTCATGGGAACAGTCCAGACCAAACTGCCATGCCAGAACCACCCTGGACCAGAAACAAGCATCCTGGGACCGGTTTCTGGGTATTACCCTTCATCAGTCAGGCTAGCTTGAATCCAGTGGCACAGTGAGCAAAGGAAACCGGTCCTAGGATGCTTGTTTCCAGTCCAGGGAGGAACTGGCCTGGCAATTCGTGCTGGACTGTTCCCATTGGGTGCAGGGTCAAGGCTGATTTGCATATGGCTGGGTCCAAACTGGAATGGCATGATGAGCAAAAAAAACAACAGATGTAGGCCCAGATCTCTCTACTGGGGTGAATGTATGACATTGTTCCGCATTCTATCCAGCAATTGTTTTTATTGCATTTGTCAAGCCGAGTGGGACGGGTATGCCCAGACGTGGGTCCCTTGCTCTCCATGCCACTGAAGTCAAGCTATCCTGGCTGATGAGGGCTGAAAGCCCAAAACCGGTCCTGGGATGCTGATTTCCAGTCCGGGGAGGACCTGGCCTGGCAGTTATGGCTGGACTGTTCCCATTGGTCGCAAGGTCAAGACTGATTTCCATATGGCTGGGTCCAAACTGGAATGGCATGGTGAGCAAAAAAAAACATGGATTTAAGCCCAGATCTCTGTACTGGGGTGAATGTATGACATTGTTCTGCATTCTGTCTCTCAATTGTTCTTTTTGCATTTGAACTTAAATTGCAGCTGCTTTCTCTATGTTCTTTAAGAGAAAAGGTACGCTCATAATAGGGACAGCATTCTTCGAATTGTTAAATGTCCTTTAGCCTTAATGGGATTTTACCAATCTGGAAGGAGTGAGTTACCCCTTGAGCCAAGAAAACCACAAAGGAGAGCAAGTCTTTCTTTAATCGGCCTAGATGGACATTGCCCACTTGGGCTAATCATACAATTGAGACCCTTTATAATCTTAAATATTATCAGTTTGGGTGATATGTAAAAAGGTGAACTGTGGAAAGCCTCACAAAGGAGCTAGTAATCCTTTGCTTTGGTTGTCATCATCCTAAAATGCACCTCTCTGGTCCCTGATATTGACTCTGATGTTCATAATCTTAACATGAAAGTGTTTCTACCTATAATTACACCATTCCCTTGAATCACTAATATTTTAGTAATTTTTAAAAAAACACAGTCGTCAATGCCTTTGTAACAAAGTGACCCCCACAGGTTGTGCATGAAGAGGTCTTTTGTGACCCTTTACATCTAATCGCCTCACTCTCCTTCGTCCAGCTTTTCTGTCTCTCTCGCCCATCTCCCCTCCTTTTAAATATTAACATTTCATGTTCTAATAACAAGAAACTCTGGCACAGGAGAGTTCTAACACAAAGTTCCAACACAGGAAACTTCTACTACAGGAGACAGGATATAACAAATTTCCCTCCTAATAGCAACAAGTTACAAAGCTTATGAATTATTAAACTTATATATTACTGGAAATAACTAGATGATTGATAAACATCTGAACAAAATTAATAATTTAAAACACCAGTAAGCGATAGTTACCCGAGTTACCCACGAAGACAAATTATTAAATGGTATAGGTCCTGATTTAGATCCTAGCGATACCAAAGTGGATGATGATATCACTGATTTAGATCCTGGCAGACAAGTTGCTCCGTCACAAAGGTGACAAATATTCTGTCTGCCGAAATATAAAACCTATAGGATATAATGTGATTTATAATTTGGCAGACGGGATATCCGTCACTGTTGTGACAGAGTAACCCGTCTGCCAGGATCTAAATCAACCCCAAAGTATGGTAATATCCTGAAAAGTTTCTTTCTCAGATTAAGACTGTTTATAATTGACACATCTATCCGTATTTGACAACAGTTCACAAACTAAGATGGCCGCTCCACTTCCCAATAAAAATAGCCACAACTGTTTCCAGATATATTCCCAGGACAAAATGGTTGATCCTGACCTTCCTGATCAAATGTTCCATTGAGTCCAGTGAACTTTATTTTCCTCTTTCGGGAGAGAGACTATGGCTCCACAACATGGAAAGGAGTTTAAAACTCGGGTTCTCACCTCATTCACGTAGGTAATCCTAACACTTACAGTGATCCGTGCCCAGATACTGGAGTTCAGCATGATGTCTATGCAGTAATCAGCTGTTACAGTGGGTTTCAAAGCACAATATTTCTATTGTGAGTTCAGCGTATAGTTCAGTGTGTGATTCTTAGGCTGACCTCAGCAGCACTCTCCATGAGTCTTCAACTAATTCAGCATGCGCACAGTTTCAGCACACTGCCATTCCGCAAGGACCTCAGTGTGCAATTCTTCTGCTGATATTAGCACGTGGTGTGTTTCAGCACACAGCTTAGATTTTGCTGAATGGCAGAGTTCTGAAAGACCTGATTCTTTGCAGTTCATCACCAATGTACCAAAGTGACCCACACATGTAATTGATTGAGAGAAATCTTTATTACACGTTACAGCTAATCACCTTAGCCTTCTTCATTGAAATTCTCCGTCTTTCTCTCACAACTGCCCTTCTTTCAAATATCAACATTCTGTTGCATCAACAGGTTCCAAGAACAAAAAGCTATAGCACAGGAAGGAGAGTTCTAACACAAAGTTCCAATACAGGAGGCTTCTACTACAGGAGGCAGAATACTACACCCTTCTCTTAGGTTACCTAATATTGTAAGTTGTTTTCAGGTCTCGCGTGGCGTAGGCTGCAAACATGCGCAGTCTCGCTCGTGAGATTTAATGACTCTGAGTAGCGAGGGTTAACCCCACCCCTCTTCTCCATTGGATGGCCTCCTAAACGGCGGCCAACCATTGGAGAAGAGGTCTCAGTTATGTCATTCCCTCGCTCTAAGCCCCGTCTTTTTCGGATTGGGGGGCGTGTTTTTTAGGTTTGTTCTACCCTCTTCTCCATTGGCTGGAATGGTAAACAACAAGTCAAAAACACGCCCGTTGTTTACATTCCAGCCAATGGAGAAGAGGGGAGAAAGAAAGACACACCCCCCAGTCTGAAAAGGACGGGGCTTCAAAAGAAAGAAATACGTCCTCGCAGATGTGGCCGCTGGTTTTATCCCGTGTTACACTTTAAGACACTTGTGCTTTCTAAGATTTGCAATCTCTCTTCAGATGAACTAAGTAGAGCGCTGTCACCGATGGACGATGGCTTGTAAAAGCACATTTCTGAACTCGATGCACAGTGTGTCTGACTGACTTGGGCTGAATGCAGCGCGAGGTTTCTAGAGGCACAACTGTGATGGATGCACTGCAGATCTGAGGAGTTGGCGTGTTCTGAAGGGGGTGTTTGAACAATCAAGCTGGACGTACTCTGATGTAGCAGGTCCCAGGGTTTCCAATCCACAGTAGTACAAACCAATTAATATTGTCACCTGGCGTAGACTGAGGGGTGTGGGGCGCGGCTGGATAGCGCAGACATTTAAGGACTGGTCACTCCAGCGAAAGAGGGAGCTCGCCTGCTGTGCTTGTGTGGATACTTGGAAGCACCCGCCTGATGGTATTTTACTGACATTCTCCCACCCTCCAACTCAAACTCCACCCTCCAACTCCACCCTCCAACTCCACCCTCCAACTCCAACTCCACCCTCCAACTCTAACTCCACCCACCAACTCTAACTTCACCCTCCAACTCAAACTCCACCCTCCAACTCAACCTCCACCCTCAAACTCCAACCTCCAACTCCACCCTCCAATTCCAATTCCACCCTCAAACTCCACCCTCCAACTCCAGCTCCACCCTCCAACTCCACCCTCCAACTCCAACTCCACCCTCCAACTCCACCCTCCAACTCCACCCTCCAACTCCAACTCCACCCTCCAATTCCAACTCCACCCTCAAACTCCACCCTCCAACTCCAGCTCCACCCTCCAACTCCACCCTCCAACTCCACCCTCCAACTCCACCCTCCAACTCCAACTCCACCCTCCAACTCCACCCTCCAACTCCAACTCCACCCTCCAACTCCAACTCCACCCTCTAACTCCAACTCCACCCTCTAACTCCACCCTCCAACTCCACCCTCCAACTCCACCCTTCAACTCCACTCTCCAACGCTAACTCCACCCTCCAACTCTAACTCCACCCTCAAACTCCACCCTCCAACGCTACCCTCCACCCTCCAACTCCACCCTCCAAGTCAAACTCCACCCTCCAACTCCACACTCCAACTCAAACTCAAACTCCAACTCCAGCCTCCAACTCCACCCTCCAACTCCAACTCCACCCTCCAACTCCACCCTCCAACTCCAACTCAACCCTCCAACTCAAACTCCACCCTCCAACTCATCCCTCCAACTTCACACTCAAACTCCACCCTCCAACTCAAACTCCACCCTTCAACTCAAACTCCACCCTCCAACTCTACCCTCCAACTCCACCCTCCAACTCCACCCTCCAACTCCACCCTCCAACTCCAACTCCACCCTCCAACTCTAACTCCACCCACCAACTCTAACTTCACCCTCCAACTCCACCCTCCAACTCCACCCTCCAACTCCACCCTCCAACTCAAACTCCACCCTCCAACACCAACTCCACCCTCTAACTCCAACTCCACCCTCCAACTCCACCCTCCAACTTCAACTCCACCCTCCAACTCCACCCTCCAATTCCAACTCCACCCTCAAATTCCACCCTCCAACTCCAGCTCCACCCTCCAACTCCAACTCCACCCTCCAACTCCAACTCCACCCTCCAAGTCCAACTCCACCCTCCAACTCCACCCTCCAACTCCAACTCCTCCCTCCAACTCCACCCTCCAACTGAACTCTCCAACTCTAACTCCACCCTCCAACTCTAACTCCACCCTCAAACTCCACCCTCCAACTTTACCCTCCACCCTCCAACTCCACCCTCCAACTCAAACTCCACCCTCCAACTCAAACTCCAGCTCCAGCCTCCAACTCCACCCTCCAACTCCACCCTCCAACTCCAACTCCAACTCAACCATCCAACTCAAACTCCACCCTCCAACTCAACCCTCCAACTTCACACTCCAACTCCACCCTCCAACTCAAACTCCACCCTTCAACTCAAACACTACCCCCCAACTCCACCCTCCAACTCTACCCTCCAACTCCACACTCCAACTCCACCCTCCAACTCCACACTCCAACTCCAACTACACCCTCCAACTCTAACTCCACCCACCAACTCTAACTTCACCCTCCAACTCCACCCTCCAACTCCACCCTCCAACTCCACCCTCCAACTCAAACTCCACCCTCCAACTCCACCCTTCAACTCAAACTCCACCCTCCAACTCTACCCTCCAACTCCACCCTCCAACTCCACCCTCCAACTCCAACTCCACCCTCCAACTCTAACTCCACCCACCAACTCTAACTCAACCCTCCAACTCCACCCTCCAACTCCACCCTCCAACTCCACCCTCCAACTCAAACTCCACCCTCCAACGCCAACTCCACCCTCTAACTCCAACTCCACCCTCCAACTCCACCCTCCAACTTCAACTCCACCCTCCAACTCCACCCTCCAATTCCAACTCCACCCTCCAACTCCAGCTCCACCCTCCAACTCCAACTCCACCCTCCAACTCCACCCTCCAACTCCACCCTCCAACTCCACCCTCCAACTCCACCCTCCAACTCCACCCTCCAACTCTACCCTCCAACTCCAACTCCACCCTCCAACTCCAACTCCACCCTCCAACTCCACCCTCCAACTCCAACTCCTCCCTCCAACTCCACCCTCCAACTCAACTCTCCAACTCTAACTCCACCCTCCAACTCTAACTCCACCCTCAAACCCCACCCTCCAACTTTACCCTCCACCCTCCAACTCCACCCTCCAACTCAAACTCCACCCTCCAACTCAAACTCCAGCTCCAGCCTCCAACTCCACCCTCCAACTCCACCCTCCAACTCCAACTCCACCCTCCAACCCCAACTCAACCCTCCAACTCAAACTCCACCCTCCAACTCAACCCTCCAACTTCACACTCCAACTCCACCCTCCAACTCAAACTCCCCCCTTCAACTTAAACTCTACCCCCCAACTCCACCCTCCAACTCTACCCTCCAACTCCACCCTCCAACTCCACCCTCCAACTCCACCCTCCAACTCCAACTCCACCCTCCAACCCCACCCTCCAACTCTAACTCCACCCACCAACTCGAAATTCACCCTCCAACTCCACCCTCCAACTCAAACTCCACCCTCCAACTCCACCCTCTAACTCCAACTCCACCCTCCAACTCCACCCTCCAACTTCAACTCCACCCTCCAACTCCACCCTCCAACTCCAACTCCACCCTACAACTCCAACATCCAACTCCACCCTCCAATTCCAACTCCACCCTCAAACTCCACCCTCCAACTCCAGCTCCACCCTCCAACTCCACCCTCCAACTCCAACTCCACCCTCCAACTCCACCCTCCAACTCCACCCTCCAACTCCACCCTCCAACTCCAACTCCCCCCTCCAACTCCACCCTCCAACTCCAACTCCACCCTCCAACTCCAACTCCACCCTCCAACTCCAACTCCACCCTCCAACTCCACCCTCCAACTCCAACTCCATCCTCCAACTCCACCCTCCAACTCCACTCTCCAACTCTAACTCCACCCTCCAACTCTAACTCCACCCTCAAACTCCACCATCCAACTTTACCATCCACCCTCCAACTCCACCCTCCAACTCCACCCTCCAACTCAAACTCCACCCTCCAACTCCACCCTCCAACTCAAACTCCAACTCCAGCCTCCAACTCCACCCTCCAACTGTTATGTTATGTTATGTTATCGGATTCTTCTATAGCGCAACGGCTACTCCAGTAGGAGTGTCCCGGCGCTTTGGCGAAGAAGTCCTTTAGGGCGAGGAGACATAACTGCAGAACATAAGGAGCAGCGAAGTTAACTGGTAAAAAGCCAGGTTTTTAAAGCCTTTCTAAAAGACATCAGACTAGGGGCCTGTCTGAGAGAAATGGGAAGCTCATTCCAAGCGCGCGGGCCAGGTAATGAAAAGAGCGCCCCCCTTGTCTAGTTCGCTTAATGGACGGAACGACCATTTTGGACAAGGAGGCAGATCGCAAGGCTCTGTTCGGTTTGTACAGAACAAGACGTTTCCTAATGTACCTAGGGCCTGAGCCATGAAGGGCCTTGTAGGTCAGCGTCAGGCTTTTAAAAAGAACCCTCTTGGCTATGGGAAGCCAGTGCAGTTCTTTTAACAAGTCAGAAGCACTAGCTTGTCTAGGGAGTCCATAATTAGCCCTGGCAGCTGAATTTTGGACTACTTGAAGTCTCCTCACAAGATATTTAGGGAGTCCTAGATAGAGGGCATTGGCGCAGTCTAAACGCGACCCAACAAGTGCTTGGACAATGACCCTTCGATGGTTAATCGAGATCAAGGGGAGAAATTTCCTAAGCATCCGGAGGATCCCGAAGCATTTCCCCGAAAGACAGGCTATTTGAGGCCCAAAGGATAACTCATTGTCAACAATGATACCTAGATTTTTAGCCTTGGTACTTGCGTTTGCAGGTGGAAACAGGTTTTGTGGCCACTAACTTTTCCAGTTTGGTTCAGAGACACATCCAAAAAAAAGCAGCTCCGACTTATCGGAGTTGCATTTTAAGCTGTGTCGTTTGAACCAATCAATGACTGCTTCTAGGCAGCCTCTGATGCGGATCCCATCGAACACCTCATTCTTGTCATATGTGAACAAGAGCTGGGTGTCGTCAGCGTAAGACACGATCTGAGCGCCAAACGACTCCGCAACCTCTGCAAGGGGGGCCAGGAAGATGTTAAAGAGCAGGGGGCTAAGAATAGACCCCTGAGGGACCCCCACTTCCAGAGGTGCCATAGCTGCGGAGTGAGGTGGCGCCCAGATCGTTTGTCGACGGCTGGCTAGAAATGATTTAAGCCAGTTTCACACCGTCCCCCGAAGACCACAATCCCAGAGTCGAATTAGGAGGGTATCATGGGGAACGGTGTCGAACGCCGCCGACAGGTCCAACATAACCAACATGGCCTTTCCTCCAGTATCCAAGACCTCTCTGATGGCGGTGGTGACTTCAAGTAGCGCGGTCTCTGTGCTGTAATTTGCACGAAACCCAGATTGAGTATTGTGCAACAGATTGTTATTCTCGATGAAGTCAGAGATTGACCTGTGCACATGACTTTCCGCCACCTTCGCCAGAGCGGGGAGGAGAGAGATAGGCCTGTAGTTGGCATGTACGATGGGATCCAAAGCTGGTTTTTTTATGAGTGGAAGGATGAGAGCACTCTTCCAAGCCTGGGGGACTACGCCAGAAGACAGTGAGGAATTAAGAATGGAATTGATGGGTCCATTTAGCGCAGGGGCTATTTTGTTGAGACAAGAAACCGGGCAGGGATCTAGAGGAGAGCCCGACTTCAATCCTGTCAGGTGGTCTAATGAGGCAGCAAGGCTCAGCTGAGGGAATTCCCAGAGGGTGGGTTGTGAAGAGGAGAGGGCACCAAGAGAAGCAACCTGAGGCTGTTTAGAGTAAATAGCAAGGGAGGCTTGAATAGATGTTATCTTATTTACAAAATAATGTGCCAGTTCAGTCAGCCAGGGTTCGGAGTGAGACTGAGCCGGGATGCCTAAGGACGGAGAAGTAAAATCCTTAACAATTTTAAAGATTTCCTTACAGGAGTTTTCTGATTCGTCTATCCGACGTTCAAGATAAGATTTTTTTCCACTCCAAATCATCTTGTGGTAGGATCTAGTTAAGTTTTTAAATTTTTCTTTCTCAAGAGGATTGTAGCCTTTCCTCCAGGCTCTTTCTGCTCTCTTACAGTTTTGACGGGCTTCTCTAAGCTGAGAGGTGAACCAAGGGGCGGAGGGTCGTTTGTTTCCGGATTTAGCGGCTTTCTCGGGCACGAGATCCGCCAGTCTAGTCGTAAGCCATTCAGTAAAATGAGCTAGATCAGTTTCCACATTGCCTGACAGGGTGCAGGGTGAACTTGACATGGTCTGTAGTAGCATCTCGTTTGAGAGCAGATGAAAAGGCCTGGAGAATCGTTTAGCAGAGGTAGTGGGGTTTGATCTAGGGGGAGGGGTACTTAATAGGAAGAAGGAGATTAAGTAATGATCCGACCATAAAACTGGCTGTGGAGCAAGTACATTAATAGAGATGGTAGAAAAAACTTGGTCCAGAATATGGCCCTTATTGTGCGTAGGATCATGAATGAAAGGTGTAAGACCTAATGCTGTTGTGACATCCATGAGTTTCATTGTGTCCGGATTTGTGGCCTCATCCATGTGTATGTTTAGGTCGCCTAGAAGTAAGACATGGGACGATTTAAGACATGGGACTGAAAGTGCTACCTGTAATTCATCCAGGAAAGAGCCTAAGGGACCGGGAGTTCTATATACGAGAATGCCGGTACATGCCTGATGGGGAGACAAATGGAGTGTGAAGCCAAGGGCCTCGGAATCCGGAAGATTGTCTATCGGGAAGGTAGTGTAGTGCAGCTGGTTATTGACTATAATAGCCACACCACCCCCGCGCCCAGATGTTCTGTCCCTCCTAATGATGGAATAATTAGGTGGGATGGCGTTGACTAAGTCAGGGGCCGAGGTGTCACTAAGCCAAGTTTTTGTAAGAAAAAGGCAGGATATATTAGAATTATCGAGCAAGTTCCAAATATCCAGCGCATGACAGCCTAAGGAACGTGTGTTAAGAAGTAGACAAGTAGTAGTAATAGGTTGGTGGATCAGTTTCGGCTTATTGAGTAAAGGAAAACGCCATCCGCATTCAGTGCAACCTTTTCTAAGGGCACGGCAACCAGGAAAAACATAGTGGCAGCGACCTACCGGAGGGCGGAGATTTAAGAGGGTCTCTGACGAGTAAGAAAGAGACATGGCTAGAGCCGAGAGAAGTAGGGCATCAACCAAAGGGAAATGCCAGCCGGCCGTCCTGCCCCGTCTGCTGCCGGAACGCTGACGGGCGCAGACGGGCAGGACTCTGGCACGACTCAGGCACAGAGAAGGCGCCACCCTCCAACTCCAACTCCACCCTCCAACTCCACCCTCCAACTCCAACTCAACCCTCCAACTCAAACTCCACCCTCCAACTCAACCCTCCAACTTCACACTCCAACTCCACCCTCCAACTCAAACTCCACCCTTCAACTCAAACTCTACCCTCCAACTCCACCCTCCAACTCATACGCCACCCTCCAACTCTACCCTCCAACTCCACCCTCCAACTCAAACTCCACCCTCCAACTCCACCCTCCAACTACAAACTCCACCCTCAAACTCCACCATCCAACTTTACCATCCACCCTCCAACTCCACCCTCCAACTCAAACTCCACCCTCCAACTCCACCCTCCAACTACAAATTCCACCCTCAAACTCCACCATCCAACTTTACCATCCACCCTCCAACTCCAGCCTCCAACTCCACCCTCCAACTGTTATGTTATGTTATGTTATCGGATTCTTCTATAGCGCAACGGCTACTCCAGTAGGAGTGTCCCGGCGCTTTGGCGAAGAAGTCCTTTAGGGCGAGGAGACATAACTGCAGAACATAAGGAGCAGCGAAGTTAACTGGTAAAAAGCCAGGTTTTTAAAGCCTTTCTAAAAGACATCAGACTAGGGGCCTGTCTGAGAGAAATGGGAAGCTCATTCCAAGCGCGCGGGCCAGGTAATGAAAAGAGCGCCCCCCTTGTCTAGTTCGCTTAATGGACGGAAAGACCATTTTGGACAAGGAGGCAGATCGCAAGGCTCTGTTCGGTTTGTACAGAACAAGACGTTTCCTAATGTACCTAGGGCCTGAGCCATGAAGGGCCTTGTAGGTCAGCGTCAGGCTTTTAAAAAGAACCCTCTTGGCTATGGGAAGCCAGTGCAGTTCTTTTAACAAGTCAGAAGCACTAGCTTGTCTAGGGAGTCCATAATTAGCCCTGGCAGCTGAATTTTGGACTACTTGAAGTCTCCTCACAAGATATTTAGGGAGTCCTAGATAGAGGGCATTGGCGCAGTCTAAACGCGACCCAACAAGTGCTTGGACAATGACCCTTCGATGGTTAATCGAGATCAAGGGGAGAAATTTCCTAAGCATCCGGAGGATCCCGAAGCATTTCCCCGAAAGACAGGCTATTTGAGGCCCAAAGGATAACTCATTGTCAACAATGATACCTAGATTTTTAGCCTTGGTACTTGCGTTTGCAGGTGGAAACAGGTTTTGTGGCCACTAACTTTTCCAGTTTGGTTCAGAGACCATCCAAAAAAAAGCAGCTCCGACTTATCGGAGTTGCATTTTAAGCTGTGTCGTTTGAACCAATCAATGACTGCTTCTAGGCAGCCTCTGATGCGGATCCCATCGAACACCTCATTCTTGTCATATGTGAACAAGAGCTGGGTGTCGTCAGCGTAAGACACGATCTGAGCGCCAAACGACTCCGCAACCTCTGCAAGGGGGGCCAGGAAGATGTTAAAGAGCAGGGGGCTAAGAATAGACCCCTGAGGGACCCGCACTTCCAGAGGTGCCATAGCTGCGGAGTGAGGTGGCGCGCAGATCGTTTGTCGACGGCTGGCTAGAAATGATTTAAGCCAGTTCCACACCGTCCCCCGAAGACCACAATCCCAGAGTCGAATTAGGAGGGTATCATGGGGAACGGTGTCGAACGCCGCCGACAGGTCCAACATAACCAACATGGCCTTTCCTCCAGTATCCAAGACCTCTCTGATGGCGGTGGTGACTTCAAGTAGCGCGGTCTCTGTGCTGTAATTCGCACGAAACCCAGATTGAGTATTGTGCAACAGATTGTTATTCTCGATGAAGTCAGAGATTGACCTGTGCACATGACTTTCCGCCACCTTCGCCAGAGCGGCGAGGAGAGAGATAGGCCTGTAGTTGGCATGTACGATGGGATCCAAAGCTGTTTTTTTTATGAGTGGAAGGATGAGAGCACTCTTCCAAGCCTGGGGGACTACGCCAGAAGACAGTGAGGAATTAAGAATGGAATTGATGGGTCCATTTAGCGCAGGGGCTATTTTGTTGAGACAAGAAACCGGGCAGGGATCTAGAGGAGAGCCCGACTTCAATCCTGTCAGGTGGTCTAATGAGGCAGCAAGGCTCAGCTGAGGGAATTCCCAGAGGGTGGGTTGTGAAGAGGAGAGGGCACCAAGAGAAGCAACCTGAGGCTGTTTAGAGTAAATAGCAAGGGAGGCTTGAATAGATGTTATCTTATTTACAAAATAATGTGCCAGTTCAGTCAGCCAGGGTTCGGAGTGAGACTGAGCCGGGATGCCTAAGGACGGAGAAGTAAAATCCTTAACAATTTTAAAGATTTCCTTACAGGAGTTTTCTGATTCGTCTATCCGACGTTCAAGATAAGATTTTTTTCCACTCCAAATCATCTTGTGGTAGGATCTAGTTAAGTTTTTAAATTTTTCTTTCTCAAGAGGATTGTAGTCTTTCCTCCAGGCTCTTTCTGCTCTCTTACAGTTTTGACGGGCTTCTCTAAGCTGAGAGGTGAACCAAGGGGCGGAGGGTCGTTTGTTTCCGGATTTAGCGGCTTTCTCGGGCACGAGATCCGCCAGTCTAGTCGTAAGCCATTCAGTAAAATGAGCTAGATCAGTTTCCACATTGCCTGACAGGGTGCAGGGTGAACTTGACATGGCCTGTAGTAGCATCTCGTTTGAGAGCAGATGAAAAGGCCTGGAGAATCGTTTAGCAGAGGTAGTGGGGTTTGATCTAGGGGGAGGGGTACTTAATAGGAAGAAGGAGATTAAGTAATGATCCGACCATAAAACTGGCTGTGGAGCAAGTACATTAATAGAGATGGTAGAAAAAACTTGGTCCAGAATATGGCCCTTATTGTGCGTAGGATCATGAATGAAAGGTGTAAGACCTAATGCTGTTGTGACATCCATGAGTTTCATTGTGTCCGGATTTGTGGCCTCATCCATGTGTATGTTTAGGTCGCCTAGAAGTAAGACATGGGACGATTTAAGACATGGGACTGAAAGTGCTACCTGTAATTCATCCAGGAAAGAGCCTAAGGGACCGGGAGTTCTATATACGAGAATGCCGGTACATGCCTGATGGGGAGACAAATGGAGTGTGAAGCCAAGGGCCTCGGAATCCGGAAGATTATCTATCGGGAAGGTAGTGTAGTGCAGCTGGTTATTGACTATAATAGCCACACCACCCCCGCGCCCAGATGTTCTGTCCCTCCTAATGATGGAATAATTAGGTGGGATGGCGTTGACTAAGTCAGGGGCCGAGGTGTCACTAAGCCAAGTTTTTGTAAGAAAAAGGCAGGATATATTAGAATTATCGAGCAAGTTCCAAATATCCAGCGCATGACAGCCTAAGGAACGTGTGTTAAGAAGTAGACAAGTAGTAGTAATAGGTTGGTGGATCAGTTTCGGCTTATTGAGTAAAGGAAAACGCCATCCGCATTCAGTGCAACCTTTTCTAAGGGCACGGCAACCAGGAAAAACATAGTGGCAGCGACCTACCGGAGGGCGGAGATTTAAGAGGGTCTCTGACGAGTAAGAAAGAGACATGGCTAGAGCCGAGAGAAGTAGGGCATCAACCAAAGGGAAATGCCAGCCGGCCGTCCTGCCCCGTCTGCTGCCGGAACGCTGACGGGCGCAGACGGGCAGGACTCTGGCAAGACTCAGGCACAGAGAAGGCACCACCCTCCAACTCCAACTCCACCTTCCAACTCTACCCTCCAACTCCAACTCAACCCTCCAACTCAAACTCCACCCTCCAACTCAACCCTCCAACTTCACACTCCAACTCCACCCTCCAACTCAAACTCCACCCTTCAACTCAAACTCTACCCTCCAACTCCACCCTCCAACTCATACGCCACCCTCCAACTCTACCCTCCAACTCCACCCTCCAACTCAAACTCCACCCTCCAACTCCACCCTCCAACTACAAACTCCACCCTCAAACTCCACCATCCAACTTTACCATCCACCCTCCAACTCCACCCTCCAACTCCACCCTCCAACTCAAACTCCACCCTCCAACTCCACCCTCCAACTACAAATTCCACCCTCAAACTCCACCATCCAACTTTACCATCCACCCTCCAACTCCAGCCTCCAACTCCACCCTCCAACTGTTATGTTATGTTATGTTATCGGATTCTTCTATAGCGCAACGGCTACTCCAGTAGGAGTGTCCCGGCGCTTTGGCGAAGAAGTCCTTTAGGGCGAGGAGACATAACTGCAGAACATAAGGAGCAGCGAAGTTAACTGGTAAAAAGCCAGGTTTTTAAAGCCTTTCTAAAAGACATCAGACTAGGGGCCTGTCTGAGAGAAATGGGAAGCTCATTCCAAGCGCGCGGGCCAGGTAATGAAAAGAGCGCCCCCCTTGTCTAGTTCGCTTAATGGACGGAACGACCATTTTGGACAAGGAGGCAGATCGCAAGGCTCTGTTCGGTTTGTACAGAACAAGACGTTTCCTAATGTACCTAGGGCCTGAGCCATGAAGGGCCTTGTAGGTCAGCGTCAGGCTTTTAAAAAGAACCCTCTTGGCTATGGGAAGCCAGTGCAGTTCTTTTAACAAGTCAGAAGCACTAGCTTGTCTAGGGAGTCCATAATTAGCCCTGGCAGCTGAATTTTGGACTACTTGAAGTCTCCTCACAAGATATTTAGGGAGTCCTAGATAGAGGGCATTGGCGCAGTCTAAACGCGACCCAACAAGTGCTTGGACAATGACCCTTCGATGGTTAATCGAGATCAAGGGGAGAAATTTCCTAAGCATCCGGAGGATCCCGAAGCATTTCCCCGAAAGACAGGCTATTTGAGGCCCAAAGGATAACTCATTGTCAACAATGATACCTAGATTTTTAGCCTTGGTACTTGCGTTTGCAGGTGGAAACAGGTTTTGTGGCCACTAACTTTTCCAGTTTGGTTCAGAGACACATCCAAAAAAAAGCAGCTCCGACTTATCGGAGTTGCATTTTAAGCCGTGTCGTTTGAACCAATCAATGACTGCTTCTAGGCAGCCTCTGATGCGGATCCCATCGAACACCTCATTCTTGTCATATGTGAACAAGAGCTGGGTGTCGTCAGCGTAAGACACGATCTGAGCGCCAAACGACTCCGCAACCTCTGCAAGGGGGGCCAGGAAGATGTTAAAGAGCAGGGGGCTAAGAATAGACCCCTGAGGGACCCCCACTTCCAGAGGTGCCATAGCTGCGGAGTGAGGTGGCGCCCAGATCGTTTGTCGACGGCTGGCTAGAAATGATTTAAGCCAGTTCCACACCGTCCCCCGAAGACCACAATCCCAGAGTCGAATTAGGAGGGTATCATGGGGAACGGTGTCGAACGCCGCCGACAGGTCCAACATAACCAACATGGCCTTTCCTCCAGTATCCAAGACCTCTCTGATGGCGGTGGTGACTTCAAGTAGCGCGGTCTCTGTGCTGTAATTCGCACGAAACCCAGATTGAGTATTGTGCAACAGATTGTTATTCTCGATGAAGTCAGAGATTGACCTGTGCACATGACTTTCCGCCACCTTCGCCAGAGCGGGGAGGAGAGAGATAGGCCTGTAGTTGGCATGTACGATGGGATCCAAAGCTGGTTTTTTTATGAGTGGAAGGATGAGAGCACTCTTCCAAGCCTGGGGGACTACGCCAGAAGACAGTGAGGAATTAAGAATGGAATTGATGGGTCCATTTAGCGCAGGGGCTATTTTGTTGAGACAAGAAACCGGGCAGGGATCTAGAGGAGAGCCCGACTTCAATCCTGTCAGGTGGTCTAATGAGGCAGCAAGGCTCAGCTGAGGGAATTCCCAGAGGGTGGGTTGTGAAGAGGAGAGGGCACCAAGAGAAGCAACCTGAGGCTGTTTAGAGTAAATAGCAAGGGAGGCTTGAATAGATGTTATCTTATTTACAAAATATGTGCCAGTTCAGTCAGCCAGGGTTCGGAGTGAGACTGAGCCGGGATGCCTAAGGACGGAGAAGTAAAATCCTTAACAATTTTAAAGATTTCCTTACAGGAGTTTTCTGATTCGTCTATCCGACGTTCAAGATAAGATTTTTTTCCACTCCAAATCATCTTGTGGTAGGATCTAGTTAAGTTTTTAAATTTTTCTTTCTCAAGAGGATTGTAGTCTTTCCTCCAGGCTCTTTCTGCTCTCTTACAGTTTTGACGGGCTTCTCTAAGCTGAGAGGTGAACCAAGGGGCGGAGGGTCGTTTGTTTCCGGATTTAGCGGCTTTCTCGGGCACGAGATCCGCCAGTCTAGTCGTAAGCCATTCAGTAAAATGAGCTAGATCAGTTTCCACATTGCCTGACAGGGTGCAGGGTGAACTTGACATGGCCTGTAGTAGCATCTCGTTTGAGAGCAGATGAAAAGGCCTGGAGAATCGTTTAGCAGAGGTAGTGGGGTTTGATCTAGGGGGAGGGGTACTTAATAGGAAGAAGGAGATTAAGTAATGATCCGACCATAAAACTGGCTGTGGAGCAAGTACATTAATAGAGATGGTAGAAAAAACTTGGTCCAGAATATGGCCCTTATTGTGCGTAGGATCATGAATGAAAGGTGTAAGACCTAATGCTGTTGTGACATCCATGAGTTTCATTGTGTCCGGATTTGTGGCCTCATCCATGTGTATGTTTAGGTCGCCTAGAAGTAAGACATGGGACGATTTAAGACATGGGACTGAAAGTGCTACCTGTAATTCATCCAGGAAAGAGCCTAAGGGACCGGGAGTTCTATATACGAGAATGCCGGTACATGCCTGATGGGGAGACAAATGGAGTGTGAAGCCAAGGGCCTCGGAATCCGGAAGATTGTCTATCGGGAAGGTAGTGTAGTGCAGCTGGTTATTGACTATAATAGCCACACCACCCCCGCGCCCAGATGTTCTGTCCCTCCTAATGATGGAATAATTAGGTGGGATGGCGTTGACTAAGTCAGGGGCCGAGGTGTCACTAAGCCAAGTTTTTGTAAGAAAAAGGCAGGATATATTAGAATTATCGAGCAAGTTCCAAATATCCAGCGCATGACAGCCTAAGGAACGTGTGTTAAGAAGTAGACAAGTAGTAGTAATAGGTTGGGGGATCAGTTTCGGCTTATTGAGTAAAGGAAAACGCCATCCGCATTCAGTGCAACCTTTTCTAAGGGCACGGCAACCAGGAAAAACATAGTGGCAGCGACCTACCGGAGGGCGGAGATTTAAGAGGGTCTCTGACGAGTAAGAAAGAGACATGGCTAGAGCCGAGAGAAGTAGGGCATCAACCAAAGGGAAATGCCAGCCGGCCGTCCTGCCCCGTCTGCTGCCGGAACGCTGACGGGCGCAGACGGGCAGGACTCTGGCACGACTCAGGCACAGAGAAGGCGCCACCCTCCAACTCCAACTCCACCCTCCAACTCCACCCTCCAACTCCAACTCAACCCTCCAACTCAAACTCCACCCTCCAACTCAACCCTCCAACTTCACACTCCAACTCCACCCTCCAACTCAAACTCCACCCTTCAACTCAAACTCTACCCTCCAACTCCACCCTCCAACTCATACGCCACCCTCCAACTCTACCCTCCAACTCCACCCTCCAACTCAAACTCCACCCTCCAACTCCACCCTCCAACTACAAACTCCACCCTCCAACTCCACACTCCACCCTCCAACTCAAACTCCACCATCCAACTCCACACTCCAACTCCACCCTCCAACTCCACCCTCCAACTCCAACTCCACCCTCCAACTCCACCATCCAACTCCAACTCCACCCTCCATCTCCAACTCCACCCTCCAACTCCACCCTCCAACTCCACTCTCCAACTCTAACTCCACCCTCCACCCTCCAACTCCACCCTCCAACTCAAACTCCAACTCCAGCCTCCAACTCCACCCTCCAACTCCAACTCCACCATCCAACTCCAACTCAACCCTCCAACTCAAACTCCACCCTCCAACTCAACCCTCCAACTTCACCCGTCTCCACCCTCCAACTCAAACTCCACCCTCCAACTCAAACTCCACCCTCCAACTCCACCCTCCAAATCAAAATCCACCCTCCAACTCTACCCTACAACTCCACCCTCCAACTCCACCCTCCAACTCCACCCTCCAACTCCACCCTCCAACTCCAACTCTACCCTCCAACTCCACCCTCCAACTCCACCCTCCAACTCCAACACCACCCTCTAACTCCACCCTCCAACTCCACCCTCCAACTCCAACTCCACCCTCCAACTCAAACTCCACCATCCAACTCCACACTCCAAGTCCACCCTCCACCCTCCAACTCAAACTCCACCCTTCAACTCCACCCTCCACCCTCCAACTCCACCCTCCAACTCCAACTCCCCCGCCAACTCCAACTCCCCCCTCCTACTCCAACTCCACCCTCCAACTCCAGCCTCCAACTCCACCCTCCAACTCCACCCTCTAACTCCACCCACCAACTCCTCCCTCCCCCCTCCAACTCCACCCTTACCCTACCCTCCACCCTCCACTACTCTACTCTACTACTCTCCACTTTTATCTCTACTACTCTCTACTACTCTCTACTATGCTGTACTACTATCTACTACGCACTCTCTACTACTCACTCTCTACTCTTTTCTACTCACTCTCTAATACTGTCTACTACTCACTATCCACTACTCTCTACTACTCACTCTCTACTACTCTCTCTACTACTCTCTACCCTCTACTACTCACTCTCTACTACTCAACTCTACTACTCTCTACCCCTCACTCACTACTACTCACTCTTTACTACTCTCTAATACTCTCACTACTCACTCTACTACTCTACTACTTACTTTACAACTCTCTAATACTGCCTACTCACTCTACTACTCAATCTCAACTACTCTCTAGTACTCACTCTAATACTCTACTGCGCACTCTCTACTACTCACTCTCTACTACTCACTCTTACTCACTCTACTACTCTACTACTTACTCCACAACTCTCTAATACTCTCTACTCACTCTACTACTCAATCTCGACTACTCTCTAGTACTAACTCTCATACTCTACTACACACTCTTTACTATGCACTCTCTACTACACACTCTCTACTACTCACTATTACTCACTCCACTACTCACTCTTTACTACTTGAACGTTACTACTCACACTTTACTACTCGCACTTTACTACTCCTCTTTACTACTCACTCTTTACTACTCACTCTCTAATACTTTCTCTACTACTCTCTCTACTACTTCCTCTAGTACTCTACTACTTACTCTACAACTCTCTAATACTTCCTACTCACTCTACTGCTCACTCTCTACTACTCTCTAATACTCACTGTACTACTATCTACTCACACTCTACAAATCCCAAAACTCTCTACTCACTATAGTACTGTACAACTCTCTACTACTCACTACTACTCACTCTCTATTAATAACTCTATTACTCTCTAGTGCTAACTCTAATAGTCTACAACACACTCTCTACTCCTCTACTACGCTCTCTCTACTAATTACTCTACTACTCACTATTACTCACTCTACTACTGACTCTCTACTACTTACTATACTACTCTCTTGCTACTACTCTCTACTCTACTCACACTCTACTAATAACTCTCTACTATCTACTATCTACAACTCTACTAACTCTATACTACTCGCTCTACTACTCTCTACTACTCTGCTCACCACTACTCTCTACTACTCTACTACTCATTCTCTACTACTCACTCTCTACTACTCACACTCTACTACTCTCCAATCACTATACTACTCGCTCTCTATCTACTACTAACTCTACTACAACTCACTATTACTCACTCTACTGCTCACTCTCTACTACTTACCATACTAATCACTTTCTACTACTCTACTCACACTCTACTAATCACTCTACTATCTACTACTCACTATCTACAACTCTACTAACTCTATACAATTCGTTCTGCTACTCTCTACTTTATTATTACAGCTCTAAACATGAAAAGAAATATCTAAACAAAACGGTAAAACAGCAGCCAGTATCTTCCATTTTCAATGGGAAGGGTCCCTCATACAAACCTCTCCCTTCGCTTCTTGTTTAATGCCGGCACCAGAGGTCTACAGAGACGAAAGCATGGAGTCGTAGTGCCATTTTTTTTCTAAAGAGGTTTCATCTTATTACTTCATGATGGAATCCATGCTCCAGGTACCGAAGTGACCGGAAATCACGTCCTGTCTCTTGGCTTCCTAGCAGGGTGGTACACTGGGTGACGGAAATCACAACTCCATCGCCTCTTCCTCCACTGTCCGATTCTCAGGCTCCACATACTTATCCTGAATGCCAAGGGTGGACGTGAACTAGAAGTCTGCCCCCACTGCAGCAGACATCATGACCTCCATTGTCCTCTGCTCTCCATCCCCGAAGCAGTACCCATTCGCCTTGTCGTTCTCGCAGGAACTTAGGAATGAGAAAGCGGCATGTAAAAAATTGGAGAGACGCTGGAGAGCAAACTACGGTCTGGAAGAAAAAGTTAGGTATAAGGAAGCTTCCAAAAAACTCCGGAAAGCCATCAGGAAAAGTAAAAAGCGCTTCTATGCGGACTCGATTCTTCAGGCAGAACAGTCTAGCAAACAAGTCTTCAAGGTGGTACAGTCATTCTTCAAACCAAAGTGCATTGAAAGAGAGGTGGTACCCACAGCTACGCTATGTGAGCAAATCTCAGAGTTCTTTGATCATAAAATTTAAAAAGTGTACAACTCTTTTGGTCCAGTAGTAAAAACGGTGAAGCAGGACCTAGCGAATAATGGCGAGCTAGGAGAGACCCTCACCCAGTTCACGCATATCCCCCTGAACGAGGTAAGGCAAGAACTTAGCCGCTGCAAATCCGGCTCCCCTGATGACCCCTGTCCAGCTAAACTATGGAATGCCATAGCGGACTCGGTAGCCCCCACGCTTCAAGGTATCTGGAACTCTTCCATCACTTCGGGCATTTTCCCGGACGTTTGGAAGCACGCTACTCCCCTACCCCTAAAGAAAAAACCCAATGGAGACCCAGATGACCTTACGAATCTTCGACCAATATCCCTGTTGGCTGCCCCGGGAAAAATGCTGGAAAAAGTTATACAGCGCCAACTGAGCAAATTCGTGGAAACCAACAATATTCTACATGAAACTCAATCTGGTTTCCGTCCCGGCTTTAGCACAGAAACAGCACTCATAGAGGTAGCCGAGTCAGTGAGGTGGTCGATGGATGCAGGAAACTCAGCAATGCTGGTACTCCTGGATCTGTCGGCCGCCTTCGATACGGTGGGCCATGCCAGACTACTCAGCCGGCTGGCAGTGATAGGTATTCAGGACATTGCGCTGGGTTGGATAAACTCCTACCTATCTCTGAGAACGCAGAAGGTGGCACTCGGGACAATTTCTTCCACACCCAAATCCCTCAGCTGTGGAGTCCCGCAGGGATCAGCCCTCAGCCCCCTTCTGTTCAACATCTATCTGGCACCTCTCTTTGCGCTAATTGCCAACTGGGATGTCAAGGCAATCTCGTATGCTGACGACACCCAGTTGGTATTTCCGTACTCAGAGATGACGCAGGATTCTTTCTCAAATTTCAAAGGCTGTCTCCAGGACATAGCACACTGGATGAACACTAATAAACTAAAACTAAATGCCAATAAAACCGAAGTCATCTTCTTTGGGAAGGGTCCCACCCCCGCCCCAGAACTCTGGTGGCCTACGGAGATGGGCCCACCCCCTTCACCCAGTCACTCGGCAAAAAATCTTGGAGTGAGATGGGATGATAATATGTCCTTTACATCCCATATCCAACAAGTGGCCGGATGCTGCCTGAGCAAGCTAAGAAACCTCCGTAAAATTTTAAAACTTCTACCGGTGGGCTGCAGAAAAACGGTTGTCCACGCAACTGTCACCTCACGACTGGATTATGCCAATGGCTTGTACCTTGGCCTCCCTAAATACCTGACTCACAAGCTTCAGGTAGTTCAGAATGCGGCTGCGAGACTGCTACTGCGAATCCCGTTTAAGCAGTCAGTCTCTCCGCATCTTCGAACCCTGCATTGGCTACCAGTTGCCAACAGAACAAAATTCAAAGCTCTGACGCTTGCATTCAGATCTTTGCATGGCTCCTGCCCACAATACCTGAAAAACCGTCTTCCAAGATACTCCCAAAGCCGCGCACTACGGTCCAATCACCGTGTTCTACTGGCTGTCCCACGTGCAAAGAGGGCCCGACTAGGCGGTCGGACCTTTTCAGCGAATGTTTCCGCTTTGTGGAACTCCCTACCACAAGCAATTCAACAGGCACCAACCGAACCCTGCTTTAAGAAACTGCTAAAGACCTGGCTTTTCACCCAGCCACGCTAGCTCCCATATCTTTGGCCCAGGTTATCTGTGAACTACTAGCGCCGGGACACCTCCTTGTGAGGTAGCTGTTCGCGCTGTATAAAATCCAGTATTATTATTATTATTATTGTCCACGGCCTTGATCACCTGTCGCATGCTGTCCTTATCCTGTACGTTGAGTGGCACGAATGAAACCAAGCTGTAATCCTCTATCACTTCAACCAGCTTTTGGTTTAGGCGCCGATAGTGCTGGAAGAAGGGATCAGTGGCCAGGTGATCCACTAGGTATGAGAGGTCCAACACTTCAGTGTAGAAATCAAGGTTAAAGGCCAACTTCCCAAACTGTTTGATGAGGTCCATCTTTGACAGGACATTGACATGAGGCAGTTCCACATGCAGCATAGTTGACAGCGAGGTGCAGAGAACCGAGATGAACTTGGCCGGGTCTGTGCAATAATGGGAATCCACCAAATGCACTGCTGACAACCGATAGCTCCACTTGGCCAGTTGTGCAAAGATGTTTCTCACAGAGCTCTGGTGCGTGTAAAGTTCCACCTGCCCTGGGCAGTCAAACAGAAAGTAATGCCCCTTCAATGCAATCAGCTTTTCCTGCAACCAGTCCAAGTTAGTCTCTAAGAATTCCATGCAATAGATCAGCCCACCATTTGGCCCAAGCTTCAAACTGTCCATCACATCAGCAAGAGTCACCAGCTCAGAGATATCAATGGCGCATTTATATGGAGTCCCATCATTGGCTGGATCTAGGTTACCAACAGCAACCTTGCGCCCCACCTTTGTCAGGAACTCCTGCATCGCTAGGCAGTAGGTGGTCTTCCCAGACCCAGGTGGCCCAATCACTACCTGGCCGAAGGTTGTAGTAACCAACTTTTGCGACATCACAGCTGCTATGCATCATCACTTGCAGCAAATCCTTTCTGCCGCAACCAGGTCTCCAAGCGTAATTCTATCCGAACGACACCTTCGCAACACACGGCTGTACGGATGAGCACACATCTCCTAGTACCGGCTCAAGGGCGGCTGGGCCACATATTCCTGCTCTCTACTACTATACTCACTGCTACTCTCTACTACTCAACTACTCACTACTACTCTACTTCTCACTCCACTACTCACTCCTTTCTACTCGGGCTTTACTACTCACACATTACTACTCACACTTTACTACTCACTCTTTACCAACTCTCTAATACTCTCTCTACTACTCTGTTTACTACTCCCTCTAGTACTCTACTTCTTACTCTACAACTCTCTAATACTCCCTACTAACTCTACTACTCTCTACTGACACTCTACTATTCACTATATTCACTACAGTACTCTACAACTCTACTACTCACTACTACTCTAGTAATAACTCTATTACTCTCTAGTACTAACTATAATATTCTACAACACACTCTCTACTCCTCTACTAAACGCTCTCTACTAATCACTCTACTACTCTCTATTACTCACTCTACTATTCACTCTCTACTACTTGCTCTACTACTCACTTTCTAGTACTCTCTACTCTACTCGCACTACTAATCACTCTCTACTATCCACTACTCACTATCTACAACTCTACTAACTATATACTACTCTCTCTAATACTCTCTACTACTCTACTCACTACTACTCTCTACTACTCTACTACTCCTTCTCTACCACTCACTCTCTACTACTCTCTACTCTCAAATGACTATACTACTCGCTCTATCTACTGCTAACTCTACTACAACCATTCACTACTCACATTTGCGACAGATTAAGCTATTGTCATTGTAACTGGCAATGCCATATATTTATCTGTTTTCAAAAACAACACATACAGAAAAATGTGCCATTTACAATGCCAACAGCTCCAACTTTTGCAAAGGCGAGACCGTTGCATTGTAAATGCGTGTTTAAGGTTAGAGTTGCCTTTAAACAACAACTGATCATTGAAATTTGGTTCATTTGTTGGCATTTAAAGTTATGGTGTTGGTTCCTCTTCATTACAATATTTTTTTTATCTTGGATTGCACACTTCATCCAGGTTCCTGGGTGCCTCACATCATTGCACCATTGAAATACCACAGCATTTGAGGTAGAAGATGGTAGTATTAAAAGTCAAATAGTGTGGTATTCAAACCACATCATTTTTGGGAATTACTTTCTGAGTGGTCATGTTGCGAATTAGAGTTAGCATCCCATTTGAAGAAGAGAGAGCAAATATTAAATGCATATATTTTATAATGTAGATAATTTTTATGACTTTAGGATGGATTCTATTGTTTTAATGTAGTCTTTGGAATTTCACCACTGTACAAGTAACACAAACATATCACCAATGCATACCAGTAGATTGTTCACAATTATAAAAACCAGTAACAACATGCAGTAATATCTCATATTGAAAATAAATACAATATCTTAGATTAAGTGTTTTTAAAGAACATTATGAAGTCACGTTTTGAGAAGGACAGTGTTTCAAATGCACATGAAAAACCAATCTGAGCAACTACCAACCCTAAACAAATCTACAATTCCTCACCAAAACAATAGAAATGTGTGTAATTTCAATTGGTTAATCAATTCCAAGCAACAGACTACAGGACAATGTAAATTAGTTTGGAGCTTGATGTCCAGCATGAAATCGTCCATGGTGTTCTCCATTAGAATGCCAATGGTAATACTTTTGGTGCAATTGGGTTTTTTAGGTTTTGCCTGCCGACAGCACATGTGTTGTCCACTTGGAGGGATATTGTTTACTATTATGGGCTTGGAGCCCACCCTCTAGCTCCTAATTGCTCAGTGTTTGCCAGGCATCACTTCCTTATCTTTCTGTGGAGCATGGACCATGCACAGATTGATTCTTCTAAAATAGTGTCTGTCTGCTGCTTATGCTGTATTTGAGGTACTATGGGCCTCATTTATAAAAAGTGACGCATCGCTGCGTGAAAACAGCGATGCGTCACTTTTCACTGCGCCCTCCTTGCGACACCAATGATGCGTCATATTTACAGTATGACGCATCATGGCGCAAGGAGTTAAAGATACGTCAGTATTTGTGGCGTATCTGTATGGCGCAAAAGTGACGCACTGCTGGAGTGTGTCACAAAAGTGACACAACTCCAGCAATGTGTCCATTCACATGAGGCAAGCCCCATGTGAAAGGGGCTGCGTCATACTTACGCCTGCTGTGAGGCAGGCGTAAGAAAATTACGCATTTGTGTCCTAGAAGTGGCGCCGTGAAATCTGATAGATTTCACTGCGTCACTTCCATGACCCTTTCTTGCGTCAAAACGCCCCCCCTTGCATACAATATACCTGGCGCAGGTATAATGTGGCGCAGGGGTTTACAAAGTGACGCATCTACCTAGATGCGTCACTTTGAAAATATGGCGCAACGAGGCGCATTTTTTACACCACTGGTGCGTCACAAAAAGTGACGCACCGACGGCGTAAAAGTGACGCACAGCCTCATAAATGAGGTCCTATTTCTTTTTGCCCTCCTGCACCTCTTGTCCATGGTGCTTCTTCCCCCCTACTCCGCAACCCAACATCTGAGAGAGTCGTCATAAAGCTCACAGATTTTCTACCCTGGTATATATTTGTTATACACCTCTGGCAGTATGTTCTGCTCACCTCTTCTCACAACATGGTGATTGCACTCACTATCATTCTCTATCATGATTGAGTACTGAACACGTCTGCTACTCAAGTTTGGAAAAAGCTTCTAACATTTGCAGCTTGCTACCTCACTTCATCTCCTTTCTTCTGAACCGTTAAGATATATGTTCCTTTCCCACTAGCCTGTCCTGGTCTAAAATGCATTTATTTGTGAACAAACCACTTCTCACTGGAGTGTTGTATATACTAACAAGCTCCAGCATTGGCTCAAAGGCATCAGAAGTTTATATAAATAATAGGTCGAGGTAATTGGTAATATATTGGATTTTAATTGCATTTATATATTATTTATATTATATACCATGACATACAATGCCACTTCACTACATGCTACACAATTCTGCTCCATGCCACACAATTCAACTCCATGCCCATCAATTCCACTCTATAATGCACACTTTCACATCACATAGCTCCACTCCATTCCACACAATTCCATGCCACACTAGTTCACTCCACTCCAATCCGTACAGTTCTACTCCACTCTATGACACAAACTTCCACTCCACACCACGCTGCACAATTCCACTGGACTCCACACAGTTCCTCTCCACATCACATAATTCCACTCCTCTCAATGCCACACGATTCAACTCAATTCCACACATTTAATTCCATGCCACACAATTACATATCACACACTTCCACTCTACAGAACACAAATCAACAATTCAACTCCACTCACCTCCACAAAACGACACTCGTCTCTATGTCACACTACTCCAGACCCCTCCACTCTACACAATTCCACTCCACGCCACGCTACACAATTCAACTTCACTCCACACCAGATAATTCCATGCCATACATTTCCATGCCACACAATTCTACTATACTCTATGCCACAAAATTGCACTCCATTCCAAACAACACAATAACACTTCACTCCATGCCACACAATTCCACACCACACAATTCCACACCTCTCTACTCTCTACCACTCAGTTCCATGCCACACCACCCAATTGTACTCCACTCCACACAATTCCACTCCACTCTATGCCATGCAGTTCCATTCCACTGCATGCCACACAATTCCTCGCTACTCCACAACACACAACTACTCTCCATGCCACACAATTCCACTCCACTCCACACAATTGCATTATACTCCACACAATTCCACCTCATGACACATAATTCGACTTCACTTCACACCACACAATTCCACTTCTCGCCACACAATGCCACTCCATGGCACACACTTCCATGACACATAATTTCACCCCATCCCACACAATTCCACTCCACACCATTCCACATCATGTTACATAATTTAACTCAGAAAATTCTTTGCCACTCCACTCCATATCACACAGTTCCACACCACACAATTCCACTCCATTCCACACAATTCCAGTCTATGCTACACAATTCCATTGCACTCCACACCAAACAATTCTACTCCACTTCAATAAATTCCACTCATTATCCCACGTCACACAGTTCAGTACATAAAATTCCACATATTTCACTCCATACCACACAATTCCCCACCTCACAATTCCACTTCATTCCATGCAGTACCAGGCCACTTCATGCCACACAATTCAATTACACCTTACTCTACCCTACTCCAATCCACTCCATATAATTTTACTCCAAACCTCACAATTCCATGTCTAACTATTCTATGTCCTCCACAACACACAATTTCATAACACAAAAGTCCAAGCAACACAATTCCATCTCACACCATTTCACACCACACATATCCACTACTTTCCATGCCACAGACTTTCACTCTGCACCATACAATTCCACTCTACTCCATTCAACTGCACTCCATCCAATGAAATTTCACTGCACTCCAAACAATTCCACTTCCCACAATTCCACTTCAATCCATGCCACACAATTCCACTCCACACTGCACAATTCATCTGCTCTCCACTGCTCACAATTCAACTTTATGGCACTCCATGCCACACATTTCCACTCTATGCCACACAAATCCACTCCACACCACAATGAAGCTACATGACACTCAATGCCTCTCCGTGCCACACAGTGTCACTCCACATCACTCCACTCCACTCCGACAAAGCCAATAGATTTCACATGTGAGAACTTGTTTGCACTGTGGTCTTCAAGAAAACGGATGTAAAGATCCTCATGAGCATAGGCATATAGGCTTACATACAAAGATTGGCTGTCGTTGTTTCTGCAACCCTTCACCAAACCTGTTAAAGTCGTTGATTCTTAATTTGCCTGTACCACTACCCAATTTGACATATACATACAAGGTACATTGTCAAGCCATTTCTTTTTTTTTTGTACAGGCACGCTCCGAGTCTTGAACAACACCCAGGCAATGATGGTACCATTAGAAATCAGCCACTTAAAAATGTATGAAAAACTGCAGCAGATGCTGCAAAACTAGCTCAAACTGAATGTGCAGTAACACAGTAAAACCAGCAATGAAGTAATTTAGCCAAACTTCTTGGACACCTGCAAATCAATTAAATTCCATGGGAAGCGCATTTTTATGATTTCTTATAACGTTTTCCCCATTTGAGGAAACTGTAAGAATGCTTCCAAAAGGTGGAAAGAAGCACACCAACTCTAGCTCAGTAATTTTGAACAGATAGCTCTGCAGCGATATAGAGGTGTTATTAGATGATTATTTAACCTTTCAAGCTTCCACACATAAAAATTAATCCCAGCCACAAATATGGCACGGAAAAGGAGCTGTCCTCAGTAGGTGTGCGAAATTGCTCCTGCACTCGAGACAGGACAGCCTTGAAAGCAAAATGGTATTTGAAACTGCCGATGCGCTTTTCAAAGCAGAGGAACCAGCAGTACTTTAAGAATGAACCAGGGATACCATGCACCCCCCCCCCTCCCACCCCCAAGCCCAACACAGGTGGCACCCTCTGAGATTTCACCTGCTTACCTTACTAGAGTATCCACGGGACATCGATTGGACCCTAGCACTGACTGTCCATTGCTTCATATGTAGTGGGCAATCGATGTGCCTCCTGACAGTCTGTTTGTCTTACGCCTTTGTTTGCAACACGGTAATGGCAGAGGGGCTAGAGACTGCTGATATGGAATTTCCTGCCCCGAGCCTGCTAGACTTTGCCACAGATCACATGCTTTGCAGGTACAATTGGATGGGCGCCTCAACACAATGCACAGCTCGAGCCAATCAACGGTCAAAGTGGGAGGGATAATCGGGGAACAACGTGCCCATACTTTTTTAATTTAACATAAACAGTTCCCCTAATTTTTGATATATCATGTATATGTTACGCACCATGTAAATATAATTTTCAATAAAAATCTTACTGAAATAAAAAAAAAACACAACCATCCCAGAGCGTTAATTCCCACAGCTGTAATACCTCAACTGAAAGGGAAATCGGTGAGGTATCTTGTGCTGAGGAGCAGAGGCAGGGACAGAGAGCATAAAAAGAAGCAAGACTTCTTGCTAGTATGTGAGTACCTGAAAGGAATGTACATGCGAGTAATGGGTTTACCAGCAAATGTAAAAGCTGCTTGAGAGCCAGTATGTGGCTTTAATTGACAGGGTTATTTGAGGCTTCACAGTTGCAAATATGTATTCATTTTAAGAGGGAATGTTAGGGTGCTACCAGCAGAGTTCTGGAATATGCCCTCTTAATGGACACTTAAAAAATATTTGTACTGGTACAATCTGAATATTACTAAAATCGATATTTAGAGGGAACTTTTCTTTTAAACCTAAACCTTTTCCCCCTTTTTGTGGCAGCCTATCCTAGACTGTGTGTGATGCAAATGTAAAATAATTATTTACATATTCACTGTCCTTACTGTCACAAGCTGGTCCTTTTAGCAACACAAATGCACAAGTCACTATTCCACACTGCCCCAGCTAGAATGAAATTATGTGGCACTCTGGTCACACACACAGACTTCTTCGGGGATCACATTAACCAATAGAGGTTTCACAACGTGAAATTGTGCACAGCTCACTGATTACTTTCGCTTGCCTTTCATTTTCATTTAAGGTGTGTGCATTGTTTTAGAGGCAGAGATCAACAAAGTAGTTACAGAATATGTTGCTCTTCAAGCCACCTTTGAATCCCGCCACACCCTCACTGACCTTGCCTTCAATGCACTGAGGATCATAGTTCCCACATCATTTTTTTAATGCACTTCGCCTACTTGAAACAATTCCTTGTGTCCAGTGCACACCGACCACGGCAGTGAGTGATGCTCTTCAGTTGAACTGGAGCAGGTTTTGAGGCACAAACAGCGAACAAGTACACACTAGTGAACTCTTCAGCCTTGGCTACAGCGAGCTAGGATGGCTAAAGGCCAAGTTTATATTCTTCAGAAAACATTTATATTTGTTTGAGCTCGGTCCCATGATTATTATAGTAACCAATGTTTATGTCAATATGGCTTTGTGGAGCATTACACAAACCATATTTTCCATGTATACACTTTTTTCCTTAAAATATTTGTATCTTTTTTATAACCAATTTTCTAGTGCTCACATGGCTCAAGTATGTTTTATATTCGAGTGTTTTGGCTTAGTTCCACGTGTTCTGACTAGTTAATGAATGTATAGGTCAATTCAGCCAGATAGCAATTGAGCATGCATACAGCATGAGTTTGTGGAACACTACACATATCTTGTTCTGCGTTTTTACTCTTTTCAAATGGATGGATCAACTACCTCGTTTATGAAGTGCACACTTCATCCAAGTAAGCCTTATGTGCATGTCAAACAGAGGGAAACTTAGTGCTAACAGTGTCTAGGCGCCAGCGGTTGCAGGTGGTCTATGGAGACCCAATGTTAAAAAAGTACTTAAAACATGAATTCAACATCCTAAACGCCACATCAGTGTTTACCAAATGTCATGTGTGTAATGAATTGTACATACCTGGAGTATATATGACATTTGGTACATTTTAGACAAATATTTCGATATTATATGCAAACTATGAATTTTAAATTCTCTGTTGGCACCTGCTCACCAACCCACCATAGGCCAGAAGGCGGTCTTCAGCAATGCTCACTGGACTTTTCATGAAGGGCATGGCTTTTGGCCCGCTCCCGAAGCCTAAATGGCTGCCTAAAGTGTTCCAGGTGTATCCAGTATCCCATACCAGACCACATTGGGTAAAGGTATGGGCCAGTGGGCCTGGGGCAGTAAACTCTGGAAGCTGGGTGTGTCATTTAGTTTTTCACTGCACCCCGTTTGTGCCCCAGAGTCTTATGAGCACAGCTTAGGACATGACCATGCCCACAGTGCCTGAACAGAATTCCTTTTTACCTGGCCAAATAATGATTAAGTATTAGAGAAGCTATCAATAAATCAAGGGTTTATAAAGAGTGGCATATCACCCGCGGGGGTCTCAAGTGCTGGAGTTGCTAACTGCTTTTTTTCTTTTTTTTTTAAATGGAGGGAAAGCAAGGAGGAAGCACTCACAAAATGGGGGAAAAACAAGAAGACAGCTATGAAAATGAAAAGAAAAGAGAAGGCATTCCGAAAAGGGGGAGAAGCAAGGGGAAGGAACTCAAAAAATGGTGAAAAGAGCAAAGAGAAAGCAGTGAAAATGAGGGGACGGAAAGGAGAAGGCATTCAAAAACAATAAAAAGCAAGGTGAAGACAGGAGTAAGAGCTCTGCAGCAGCTCGGGAGAGCTAGGCCTGGGGCCTTCTCAATGTGATCGCATTGGGGGTTCCATTAAGTAGGTCCTGGTCAGAAGCTGTACCTTCCCCCTCCTGAGGCGACAAGCCGGGAGGTTCTCCTCGCACTCTCGCCTATCTTTTAACATAGTTCTTATCTTGTGTGTTGTTGTGCTTGATCTAATAAGCGCATTTAGGCTCGATTTGGAAAGCCTTTTTAAGTAAAAGCATTGGGTGCGTTTTGTAACCAATCTTATTACCTGTCCAGGACCTCCCCCTACCAGTCGCTGCCCGGGCCGCTCTCAGCCGAACATTGACACTGAGAGCACAGCCCCAGGGAGGCGAACTTGGTTTTGGCGGTCATATTGGGGGTATTCCAGTTCTCAGACGCGCTCTAGTCAGTCATCAAAGGGGACAGCCGTCTTCTCCGCGCAGCGAACGTGCATTGCGGACGGGCCGGACTCTCGCCGGAGTCATGCCAGAGTCCTGCCCGTCTGCGCCCGTCAGCGTCAAGGAGGCGTCAGGGGTCAGGCATGCTGCTCAGCCTCTGATTACCTCTCTTGATGACCCTGGGGATTTGTTAGGTTCCCTTAGATCACTTAGACCCTCCAGGCAAGTGTGCCACCATAAATTAACTCCAGAGCAACTGCACCATGGCTTTATTTGTAGCTGTACGAACGAACCTAGTACGTCAACTCTTGCCTATGCCACAAAGCCATCTAGGACTTCGGAGATTCAGGACCCCCCTCCTCCCCCGAAAGAAGTAGGCTTCCTTATTAATGCTCGTTCCTTGGTTAGTAACAACTTTGCTTTCCAAGATTATGTATCGCAAAGACAACCTTCTTGGGTCTTCGTCACCGAAACGTGGGGCTCGGACTCAGCTGGCCCGACCTGATTAACGCCCTCCCTGATGGTTATGCCATGGTGAGACAGGATAGAGAGGGTCGTAGAGGGGGTGGAATAGGCATTGTATATAAGAATTCTTTTACCTGTCGTATGGAGTCCCTTCCTTCCCCCCAGAAGTCCTTTCAGGCTCTCTTCTTTTCTCTTAGTATCTCCCCTAAAGAAAACTTTACTGGTATTCTTATTTACAGACCTCCGGGCTCCAGGTCTTCGTTCGCCGCAGACTTACTTGAAGTAATTGAACCATTCATCAACAGGCCATCCTTGACTATTCTTGGAGATTTTAATTTCCATTTAGAAAATCTCAACTCGGTCGATACAACGTCCCTCGTCGACTCCCTGGCTTCCCTCAGCCTCTCCCAAAAAGTGCTATCTCCTACCCACTCTGCTGTCCATACCTTAGATGGGGTGTTTACTAACGACCCCAGGCTAGAGATTGGCTCCCCTCTGCCCCTCTCCTGGTCGGATCATAAAGCAGTCTCCTTGGAATTCGTATCAGGCTTTCTTCCTGCCCCTCCCATGGACATGAACTGTTGGGTTCTAAAGAGAAACTATAAGGGCTTGTCCAATGAATCACTTGGCCCTCTTATTGCCAGCTTTAAGCCTCCCCCTTCTCAGGATATGGATACTACTGCCCGTGAGTTCGCAATTACCATCTCCAGGGCTGTGGACACTCTTGCCCCGCTTAAATCCCATTATTGTGCTAGGAAACGCCCGTCAGCGCCCTGGTACTTAGAAACTCTTAGACTACAGAGACAGGAGTGTAGGAGGCAAGAAAGGCTCTGGAGAGCACAGCTAGATGCCGACCAACGGACCAAGCATAAAAATCTCCTCAAGAGCTACAAAGCGGCGGTGTTAGCCGAAAATCAAAACTACTTTTACAAGCTAACCTCATCCCTCACCTCCCCGGGAGATCTTTTCAAGGTGGTAGACATCTTATCTCTTGTCCAACACCCTGATACCATTGTTCCCTCTCAAGAACTCTGTGATCAGATTTCCACCTTTTTCCATTCTAAAATCCTGGATATTTACACAGCACTCTAGACTCATAATCCCATTCATGCCCCCCCTCCTAGCCCCGAGCACACCCCAGCTTCCAACAATAACTACTCCAGTTTTCCCCTCCTCACGACTGAGGCCCTAGATAAACTTCTAGATTTGATCAAGTCAGGATCTCCCCTTGATCCCTGTCCTCTTAAAATCCTAAAAAACTGCAGGGACACTCTACTTCCCCTTCTGTTGGAAGTTATGAATAGGGCCATCTCCAGTGGTGTATTTCCAGCATCCTGGAAGACTGCCATCGTTAAGCCTCTCCTGAAAAAGGCTTCCTTGGATCCTGGGATTTTGAAGAACTTTCGTCCCATCTCCCTTCTTCCCGCTCCAGCTAAGATGTTGGAGGCTCATTTGAATTCCCATCTCAGCGCCTTTCTTGATAAGCCCTGCCTGCTTGACCCCTCTCATCATGGCTTCCGAAAGGCGCACAGCACTGAGTCAGCCCTTACAGTGTTGGTCAACAACATCCGCGCAAAGGTCGACAGTGGTCAGACTACTCTTCTGATCCTGCTCGACCTTACAGCAGCATTTGACACCCTGTCCCCTACCATCTTGGCCTCCCGTCTCAGTGAGACGGGGGTGAAGGGTCTAGCTCTGAGCCTCCTCACTTCCTTTCTTAACCATCGGGAGCAAAGGGTCAAACTGGGTGACTTCCTTTCCAACGCCAGGCCTCTGCAGTGTGGGGTCCCGCAGGGCTCTGCTTTAAGTCCTACACTTTTCAACGTTTATGTGGCCCCACTCGCTAGGCTTGTTAGAACTTTTGGACTGGAAGTGCTCTCGTACACTGATGACACCCAGATCATGGTCTCTCTGTCGCAATCCGTTGAGACCACGGCCCTAAATTTTCAAAATTGTATGGAAGCAGTGGCAGGCTGGATGGCCTCGAACTTCCTTAAATTAAACGGGGAAAAGATGGAGATTCCGGTATTTGGTGGAAATAAGGAGATCTTGTCTGCCGACTGGTGGCCCAAGATACTGGGAACTTGTCCCCAGCCTTCTCCCGTCGTCCGTAACCTGGGAGTCCTTTTTGATACCTCACTTGCTTTTGACAGGCAAGTAAATAGAACGGTCTCAACCTGCTGCGGAGTTCTAAGGGTGTTAAGAAAACTTACCCATTACCTCTCCCCTGATGCCCGAAAACTGGCTGTGGTCGCCCTGCTATCCTCGCGACTGGACTATTTTAATGCCCTATATCTTGGCATGAGCAATAAATTACTCCACCGTTTGCAAGTCGTCCAGAACGCTGCAGCGAGGTTTGTCGTCAATGCCCCCAGACGCTCCTCAGGTACCCGGATAAGGAAAACTCTCCACTGGCTCCCGGTATATTCCAGGATAAAATTCAAAATTCTGACCTTCAATCACATGGCTCTTCATGGTGCGGGTGCTGAGGGCATCAGGTCCCTTGTGTCGACCTATGTCCCCGGTAGGGCCTTGCGCTCTGCCGGCCAGAATTTGCTGACCGTCCCCAGATTCGCTAAGGCGAGATGGGGAGGTAAGGTTTTTTCCTCTCTCGCCCCTAGACTTTGGAACAAGCTCCCTTTGGAACTCAGGGACCAAGAATCTCTTCTTCTCTTCCAAAAGGGCCTTAAAACTCTGCTCTTTACTGAAGCCTACTCTTAGGCCCCTATTCCCTATATCTCGATATCTGTACCTGGCTACATTCCATCATCTGCGCCTTGATGCCTTGGGCTAAGTTGCGCTTTACAAATCGCCATTCATTCATTCATTCATTCAAGGAGGGGCACTGGAGGTGGTGAATGGTGTTAGGTAGAGGTTGGAAAAAGGTGGCAGGCAGGAATAGCAATGAGTGGGAACAAAAGGAGAACGCATTGAAAACAAGGGGGAAGTAAGAAGAAGGCACTCAAAAAAGTGGCGAAAAAAACAAGGCGAAAGCAATGAAAACAGAGAGAAAGCATGAGGAAGGCACTCGAATTTGGGATGAAAAGCAAAGAAAAAGCACTGAAAATGAGGGAAAAGCAATGGGGAAAAAACAAGGAGAAAGCAATGAAAACAAGGGAAAGCATGGAGAAGGCACTCAAAAAACAGGGGGAAAAGCATGGAGACTGCAAGGAAAAGGTATTGGAGAATACAGGAGCAAGAGCGATGAAGCAGCTCTGGGAGACATGGGGCATGAAAAATCATAGCCACTATTCTGTGTTCCAAGCTGAATTAATTTATTTTAATTTCTGCAACTGAAAAAGAACAAATAATGAACAAGAAATAACTTGATTTTCAGTGTCTTTAGTGGTAAATCTGAATCAAAGTGATGTTTTATAATTCGAGAAATACCATTGTATCTATTTTACTGTTAATATCGAATAAAAAGCAGAATCCGACTGCTTATTCCATTACACCTCTTATATTCATTACTCTTACTTGGAATACAATTGCTTGATTATAAATCCTTAACACTATAAATAATTAGAGCTTGCACGTTCACAGTGGCATTGAGAGACATTTAGAGTGCCAATCTTTCTTCAGGATGTGCACATTCTGAGCAATGTACATAATCAGGCTTGCTGCATTTTCACCCATGGGAGACTTCTTCAATGACAAAATGTCTTGCGGGAAAACTGATCTGCACTGTGGTCATGAGAAATGTTTCACAAATGTACCTGCCTCCTAATATGTACTCAGAGCCCGATTCACTTGTGAGTATCTTGCATTCCTTACGCTAGGCCTGGGAATTGCTCAGAGGGTAGGCAACCAACAAGAATAACTTCAGGAGATGTGCATTTGCACTTCTTTTTTCCAGATGAAATATATTTTTCCAAGTAACAACTTACCTTCACTTCCAGAATAAATAGGGTTTTTGAGAATATTTTCAGAAGCACCTCAGGTACACCGACGTTTATGAGAGCAATACGTGTTGGAAAAGGTATTTCTAATGTTTGTGAATACCAAAATATCCCAAGTGGCACCTATGAACTTGAAATTTGGTGATGCCTACCCCACACTGCTGTGGATGTTCTGCCCATCCAGAGCATGTTCCGCAAAAACAAGCCACATCTGTTCATGCAAGTAGCTGCAGAGGCTGAATCGATAAAGCACCCCGGCTCTCTGTGGGCATATACATATGTTTGTGACCTAAGGTTGACTTAGTTGCATAAAGTATTTTAAGACCCTGCTTCATAGTGTACAGAAAACGTTTTTTACAAAATATTTTAGTATTAAATATGTTTGTCATCTGCCTTCATGTTCAATTTTTGTAACTTTCAAGAATTATTTGAGTACTTAATAAAGATTTGAGCTTGAAAAGCCCCCTCCTTTCTATCAGTTTCTGGAGAGAAAAAAAGGCCTGGCTGTTTCAACTTAAGATTTAAATTAGGAGTCTTTGCTTTTTTCGCAGTAATTGTTCTAGTGCCAAGAAACCTTCAGGCATTCGCTGCACTCTATAAAAATCCCACCATACCACATCATACAATTGCAATCAAGCTTCCCGATGGTTTCAGTATGTTCAGTTATCGGGCTCCGAACAGGTGAGGGTTTCGGGTCACAGGCCACAGCAGGCTGCAGCACTTAAGAGAGAAAGTCCTACAGAAGGCCTTTTTAAGACCCTTGAGGTCAAGACAGGAGACTGTGGGGCATATTATCAAGAACAGTCGATAAAATTATCGCCGCTTTATCGGCAGGAAACTGCCGCTAAAGCGGCGATAATGGGCTAGATAATATGTCCTTGTGAATTCCCATAGCAGCCCAGGTTAACACCAGAACCTGGGCTGCTATGGGAATTTTGCAGGGTCCTATTATCAAGCCCATTATCACCGCTTTAGCTGCAGTTTCCTGCTGATAAAGCGGCAATAATTTTATCGACTGTTCTTGGTAATATGGCCCTTTGTTGTTCTCACTTCCAGCAAACTCTCTTCAATTCGTAAACTCACCTGCATTACTTTAATTACAATCTAAAAATATATCTATGTTATCTAATATTTCAAACTGTGGTACCCCTGCTACACTGGAAGTCAAAAAATGATGGAATGTCACTCTTCAGACCTTCATCCATTCTGGAGGGGAAATATGACGACCTGTCATATGGACAACAGAGATACAATAGAGTTATAATAGATTACTGCCAAGTTAGTAACACTTTCTCGATTGTAGAAAATCAAAAAAGTAAAAATGGTTTAATACCCTAAGTGTCAATTTCTCTGGTCTTTCTTCAGTGTACCTCATACTTCGCTACTCTTCAAAGACTTCCTCTGTCACCTCAGGGAAGTACTTTGGCAAAGACCATAGTTGAGGTTCGCGCCTCTCTCAGATCCCTTGATGTGGTTTGTGACGCGCATGTGGCGAGCCAAGATTCGAGATTTCCACACTCCTCTTGTCGCGCTGCAGCGCTGATGACACTTGCCGTGCTTGTCTTGGCTGACCCATTTCTCGAGAGCTGAGATTTTGGTTTGGCTCTCCTCTGTGTGTATTAATAGTTGGGGTTTGTTTATTTATTTATGTGTACTTCCCTGAAGCCTAGACTTCTCCTCTTGTTCCATCGCCAGTCAGGACTTCTTTCATCTTCAGTTCTTCATCTACCCTCCCCTCAGGTCAATCAAACTTCCTTTATGTTGGTAAGTCTCTACCGAGCTACCACTTTCAAGCTCCTCTCAATGCTTCCCAGCAAGAAAAGTCAAGAGACGATTTGGTTTGCTGTCTGTTCAACATGAACTAACCTAACACAGACATCTTACATAGGAGAGCTGTAGAAAGACTTCTAAACACCAGGCCCACAATTTGATACCAGCTGTTGATTCTGGCTGTTTCTGTCTGTTTATCAAAGGAAGTTTAAATTTCAGTCTTAAAACTGGAGGTAAACCTTCATTTGAGCACTCAATAGTGCTTCCAACAAACTGAATGTAGGGTTTTCTTGATCATAGATTAACTTTATGCATGTTCCATAAAACACAAATTACTGTTACATGTTATACTCGTGACTGTAAGACCACCAGTGTACTTTGCACTCATATTATTTTGATTGAGGGGTGGTTTGGGGTTTCCTTTTCCCCCCTTGATCTTTTGTTTGAAGAGGGTCCACCTTTTATACCTTTGTATAGCTTGTGGAGTTCTGCCACAAATCTGTCTTCCCTTCCTCTTTCTGTTTGCTTGTTTTTTGTGGGGTTTTTATTGGTTGAAAAGTTAACCACCCAACTAACTTTCCATAGATCCACAGGATAAGTACGTTTTGTATTTTATGCATACAAACTGCAAGTAGAGAATGTTTCAGGTATAGGTGAGGCCTTTGTGACCCTCACACTCATCCGTATTCAGATGCTCTTTCTAAATTCTGCCATCAATGTCTCTGTTTCCTTCACACACACCTTGTCAGCATCATCAGGTCTTCATACCATGTTTTCTGCTCCCTCCCTATGGAAGCACCCTTCAGGTGAATCTGCCACTTGGAAAACATACATACTTGTCACATTTATTCAAAGGGAGAAGAGATGAAAAGAGTCTCCACTGGTTCTTTGGGTGTCTCTGGCTTGGCATTTTCCCTACAATGATTACCGAGATCGATATCCACTACTCAGCTCACCTTGGATCTTCACTGATGCAATAAATGTGGAAGTACTAAAGTTTGCATTAAAGATTGTAGTAGAGAATATTGAATCAGGAATGTTGATGGGTCATAATAACATGACCACAATATCGAGGAACAACATATCAAACAGGTACGCGCACAGTGGAGTAAAGATTAACTATTCGCAACTCCATGTCTCCTTACCTCGAAGATAAATAGATATATCACCAAGGGATTTATATGAGGAATTTGGTATAGCAAATGTATACAAACTTAGCTTTTGATTTTTTTTTCCCTCAATTTCGTGGTCACGGTATTGTGAGCCACTGATATTTTGGATTTGATATTCCCAGCAGCACCTGCACTGAAAAGTCTATTTTTCTGCAGAATTTTGCAATGTGACCCAATGTTAATTCGCACTGTGAAAGAGTGTAAAACTGGCATTTGATGTAGTAGTAGGTTTACTGCTCAGCTAATATTTGTGAGGAAAGAATTATTTTTGCAAATACCTCTGGGGACTTGGAAGGACAGCACAAATCTGTGGCTGCATTTAAGTTCATGAATGCCAACTTTCTTGTATTGAAGGCCGACCCTATATCTCAGAGGGGGGCTGAATTTAAAAAAAGTTTGAATGTTGTGAAATGCATGGGAGTTCCCTGGGCCCACTATCTGCTCACCCCGATGTTGACAGCCCACAGTCAGAAGATGAAAACTGCTCTTCAGAGACAGCATTCATTTAGTCCAATGAAACCACCCTTTCTGGAGTTGGTATATGATCAACAGTTTGCGACAGTAGTTGTGGCTGCAAACCACCGACTGATGGCATTGCAATTCAGAAAGAGGGGGCATCCCTTTGCAGTCCTGGAAAACCTTCACAGTCATGAGGCAAAAGTTGCTTCCAATCCCTCTTATTAAAAAGTCTTGTTAGGGTATAGAGCGTCCTCCTATCTGCCCCCCTCTTACTGGAATGCCCTTCCAGTTCAAATAAGGCTCTGCCTGGATTAACTTAAATTTAGGAAGTTAGGTAAAACTGAATAGTTTTAGGAAATATTTCTGTGACTGTTGCCTGTTGTCAAAAGGCTTTTGCACCAAGATACCCCTTTGCGGGTGAGTCACGCGCAATATAAAATAACCGCAACATAACATTCCTAAGTACCCCTCTCCACCTTTCGAAAAGGAGTGAGTTTCAAAGTGCACTTTGCAAGTTGGTAAAGTCAGAAAAACATTTCCAACTCGCATAATGGGTTTTGTAGTTTGCGAATTTGAATTTTGCAGTCGCAAGGTCTGTAAATTTACAAATCCAAACACTGTAATAATCTAACACACAAGGGTTTTGCTATTACCTCGGACAGTGCTAACAGCATCACTAGCATATGTCCAAAGCAGTCACTGCAGAGTCCTCCCTTGCGCTGTTTTTCAATCTTCCTTCCCAATGCTTTTGCAGGCTTTGCGTCTGCCTGGTTGCACTGGCAGCAATTGAATGTCTTACGGAAACTTTAAAGGTTCTGAAATCTGTCGGACCATATTAACATTTTAAAATGTGCAGAACATTTTTAAAACAAAAAATTCCACAGAAAATCGGAAGGGCAGATAGGGATTGCTATGGCTCCTTCGGGACTTTTTCATTGGTTTTTATTTTTAGTCCTCAGAGGGAATGCACACAGGAGCAGCCTGTGCAGGTAAGAGCGGTGAGGCGGCGGGGTTGGGTTGTGGGGGGGATTTGACAGACGATCACAAGGGAAAATGAAATAAATAATTTTCTCTCGTTGTTGTCTGTCGAAATCACACCCCAACTTGGTAGCCCTGCACGAGCTGCAGCTGAATGCAAATAATACAGAATCAAATCATTGTGTGTTATCACAATATCCATTATAAATTTCTCAGTTCACCACATATAATCATTTCCCTCAGCGTTAAATCCAAAAAAATAAGGAAAAAAGGTCGAAACTCAAAGAAACACAAAAATTATTTTTCAAAAGATAAAACTTAAAAAGAGGATGCCCCATTTAACTACATTCGACATTAGTAAATATTACAAGGGATTCACACAATTGTTTGATCTATTTTTCCCGTCATCCCATTCTCACATGAAAATATATTTCCATGAGGGTGATTTCTCTAGTCTCGAATCCCCTCTTGTTAATAGCGGGAGGGTCCTTGGATTTACATGTTTTTGGCCATGAAGAGCTTAAATATTCGATGAAATATGCCATGATAGCCTATATTATAAAAACGGTTTTGCAATGGTAGTCCAAAATAGTTTTTTTTAGATGATTAACAAATTAACACATATTTAGAGGATTTGCCTTAGAAGAGGGCTTGAAACATCCTTATTGAATGTTTGCTATGACTTGCTTTCAGTAGTACAAACTTCTTATTGTAAAAAACATTGACTTTATACCTTATCATCAATTCAATTGCCAGAAAGCTCTCTTCTCCATTCCTTCCTTCGTTAGTTCTCGTGACCCTCTTCCTCATTTTTTCTTTCCTTTCAATGTATTCTTAATTTCCTGCCTTCCTTCTTCATATTTCTTGGTATTCTTTCTTTACCCCTTCCTCCTTCCCTCTTTACCCCTTAGATCCACATGCTTCCCTTCCTCTGTTCCTTCTATGTCTTCTATCTTCGCTTCTTTGGCTCTTTCCCTATTTTCTTTCATTTCCACTCTCTTTATTTCCATTTTGTTTCTGCTTTCCTTATTTCTTGTTCTGCCCTTTCACATCCCCATATAAACTGTTTTTTATTTTTATTTAACTCTCTTACTTTCTCCTGGGTTTGTTCTTTCGTTCTTTCTTTCTCCTAGATTCATGCATTCTTTCTTTCTTTCTTTCTTTCTTTCTTTCTTTCTTTCTTTCTTTCTTTCTTTCTTTCTTTCTTACTTCCTTTCTTTTTCCTTCCTCTCTCCTTTCCTGCTTTCTTTCCCTCTTCACCTGTTTCTCCACACCTTAATATCCTTTTTTCACACCTAATTCCTCTCTTATTTCCTTCTGTTTTTCCAAGCCTCTCTTATTTCTTAATGTTTTTTTTCTCAATTTTGCCTCACCCTACCCCTTTTCTTCTTTTTTTAATTTCTTTTAGATATTTCTTTTTCTGTTTCTCTCACCCTATTTACGCCATTTTTTCTATATCGCTCTCTCTCCCAAATCCCACTATCTCTCGCTCCCTCCCCCGTTTGCCAATCAGTCCAGGACTCCAGTGTCCTAGGGGAGGTGGAGCGAAAGGGAGGTTATAGCGTGACATAATTGCAAGATGCATAAACAACATTTGCCATTATGGCCTCCTTTTAATGAGAAACAGAGCCGAGGAGGGCGGCATCAAAGTGGCTCACGGAAGGAAACCGCCTGGAACAAGATCTTACTCGATGCCCCAATTAATACGTCCCCTAATTCGATTTCCTGCACTTGTGGCACCGAGGCCTCGCCGCCGTAATTCCTTCGGAGAATCGAATGATGCGGAGGAAGGAGCCTGGATACGCAGCCTTCATGGATGGCTTAAGATGCAGGCAATGAGCATATTAGGAGAAATTAAAGAATTAAAGAAGGAACAAAGACGACAGTCTGAGGAAATGTCGTACCGGGGTAATATTTTAAAGATGAGACCTGTTTGCTTTTCATCTCCTCTTCAATCCAACTTCAAAACCGCGCATTGCAAGCAAAAACGATGTTTATTCACGGTGATGAAGAGGTTGCCCTTTCTTTTCATCCTTTTTTCAGTCGCCCCTTTCAGTTGTGGGTCAAAATATCAAGTATGGAAGATCGTGCTAACTTAGGGGTATATTCATAAGGAAATGTTGCACTGTGACAGCACATTTTGCAGTCATTTACAAAGCGCAGGGATGGGCTATATTCACAAGAATACGGTGCACCCCCAGGGGAGTAACACCGGCCCCCGCAGCCCCCTCAGTGCGTGGGGGCCCCGAGCTCCAGTGGGCCCCTCACCACACTACTCGGGTTTGAGAGCTCTGTATTAAATCCGAAGCGGCCCCCCTGTGTACCTTGCAGGTGTGCCCCATCAGCTTTCGTTATGCCACTGTGCACCCCTGTGTTTTCCTTTGCGCTAGCCCTAAAAATAGCTGCCTAGCGCCAGCACAGACACCCTTGCGCCATAGTGCAAGGGTGCCTGCATTGCAGGGATGATTTCCTGCAACACAGGCACCCTTGCACCATGGTGCAAGGTTGTCTGTGTTGCAGGGAATGATTGTTTATCTGCAGAAAGGAACACCGTCCTGCACATAAATAATCTTTAAAGGCGATTTTCTCTTTGTTAATTGTTATTGTCATTGTTATTGTTAATTGGGATTTCTAAAGCGCATTATTACCGTCAGGTCTCTAAGCGCTGCGAGAGAGAGCCAACCTGGGCACATCTGCAGGAGTGTGCCTTGAAAACTTGGCTCAGGTAGTGCCCCAGGCATCAACAAAGAGGAGTGTTTTTAGTTTCCTCCTGAATGGGAGGATGACAGGTTTTTTTATGAAGGCTAGCCGGTAGCTTGTTCCAGAGTTGAGAGATCATTGTGGAACAAGCTCTGCCCCCTTTAGAAGACATATTAAAATGGGGGCAAGCCAGTAGGCCAGCATCCGAGGAGCAGAGGGATCGTCCTGGCACATAGCTTACCAGTTGGTCCCTGATGTAAGCTGGGGCCTGGCCGTGGATAGCTTTATGGGCTATGCATAGCCCTTTGAACATGGTTCTTTGTCTAACCGGAAACCAGTGCAACTGCTGCAGATGGGGGGGATGGAGTGCACCCCTCTTAGGAGTCTGAAAATCAATCTGGTAGCATCATTCATGACTACCTGGAGTTTCGTTAGCAGCATCTCCTGGAGGCCAATGTACAGGGAATTACCATAGTCCAGACGTGACACGATCATTGCTGACACTACCATCCAGAGTGCCGTGAATGAAAGGAGGGGGGCGAGTCGTCGTAGCTGTCTTAACAGGCCTTCACATGTTCCCATCACGGAAGATACCTGGTGAACCATGGAGAGCTTGGCATCTATTTTTATGCCAAAACTCTTTACCACTTGGGCTGGTTTGGGGATAGTGCCAAGCTCTTGTGGCCAAAAGAGATTGCACCAAGGATTGGTGTCCGTGGTGATTGCCAGGACTTCATTTTTATCTGAGTTCATTTTAAGTGAATTGGCAGTTGTCCAGTTGACTGTGTACTTCAGGATATTCTGCACCCGCCCATGGGCCGTGGGGGAGTTGTCAATCGGGATGATAATTTGGGTGTCATCTGTGTAATTAAAAACTTGGAACTCCATGCAGCTCAGTGCAGCCAGCAGAGGCTGAAGGTAGGCATTGAAGAGGAGGGGGGACAACACTGAACCCTGGGGGACCCTGCATGAAAGCTCACCGGTGTTGGACATCTAATCAGCCAGTTGGACCCGTTGGGATTGTTCTGATAAGAAGCAGTGGCGTCACTAGGGTTGGTGTCACCCAGTGCGGGTAACTCATGGTGTCACCCCCTCATGACTTACATCATAAATCCATTATGCCCCCCAGATACCCCTACACGGCTTTACACAGGGGCTAAAATGCACATGGCACCCGCGTGCCATGTGCAGCTACACACATGTCCTGGACAGTACAGGACAACACACTACGCATGGCACCAGTCTACCATTGCCCAGTTAGAGACAGGTTTACTAGCAGCACAAGAACCCTACATGCCCGTTCAGGGCTACACTGTTTCCGGGCATAGCAGGTTACGTCTGCACGGACTCAAAAAGATGCGCATAGTAACATATGGAAACATGACACCCACGTGCAACTCATAGTCAGTGGGCAGTACGTTACACTTGCACACAATAGCGCAACTGCAGATCAAAGCAGTTTACTGGGTATATCGCACGCTCAGACACAAGAAGCACAGGTTGTAATCGTCAAAGGGCATACTTTCAAACACAGCGAAGGGAAGAATGGGGGTGCCACTTACCAGCTGCAGAGGAAGACAAGAGTGCACCCGGTGCAAAACCCTGGTTCACTTCCACGGGTCGGTTAGCCAGAGTTCAGCCTGCAGGGACTTCATTTTCCTTTGGTTTTCCTGAAATGATTCCTCTTGCCCGCATCGCAAGAATCTCAGGGGCGGAATCCATCCTCCCCTTTCTTGGTGTTGGGTCAGGTAAGATTTTTGAGGCCTTGGAGTGTTTAACACGCCACTTTTCTCTTGTAACACACTGTTTGCTACCTCTCACATTTTGTTTGCTTTAGATACTTGCACAAGTGCCACCATTGCCTACGTGACGTTTGTTCTTGTGCTTGAGTGTCTGCCATATTATGCAGTATTATACCTCTAATTGTACTGTTTTCTCTTGTAACCTGCACACGTCACTTTTTCCTCCTGTATTGCTCCGTTTGCTACCAACCTCATGTATTTTGTTTGCTCACAATTGTCATTTTTGCCACAAGTAACTTAATGTTTGCTTTTGTAATTTGTTCAGTTGTTATTTTCTAATCATCATGTATCATTAGAGTTCCTATTGTGAAGCGCTCTGACGCCTCTTCGGGTAAAGTCCGCGCTATATAAAAATGCAATAAATAAACTTTTTGGTGCTCGAGGTTCGGCTACTGCAGGAAGGGTTGGCGGAGAGGGCCCTCTGAAGGTCTCCCCCTGGAGCGTTAGGAGAGGAAGGAGAAAGCCATCAATCACTGTGGAGACAGGCATGGGCAGCACTGCCTCTGCTTCAGCATACCGCCTCCCAGAATAATATGCTGCTCTGTGCTCCCCTCCGATTGCCAAGGGCAGGAAAGTGAGAGCACGGGCGTTATGTCCCGCGGGGCGGCTGCAGTGTAGAGGGTACGGGAGGATGTGTAGTGAGCTGAGCGCCGTATACTGCAGACAGCACTGTATGGTGCAGAAACCACGGGGTGATGCCCACTGCATTGTGCGGATGGGAGGCGCGCAATGGGCACTGGACATAGAGTCAGTACATAGTAAGCGCTCCGATGCCCTGTCAGGGGTAGTAAGCGCTATATAAATGCAATTACAATTCCGGAGCCAGAGACCTACGTGCAGTGGGGCCAGCGCTTGATATTGCAGGAGGGTGGCATGACGTGAGCGTGGAGTACAGAGCCTGGAACCGCCCTGCAAGGGGCGCTGAAGGAGGGTGTGCAGCAGATGCACCGATGGGCACGGGGGCACGAGAGGTGTCCTACTGCAGGGGATGCTGGATAACGCGTGAGTGACTGTGGTAGTGATATCCAGTGGGAAGGTACGCAAAGTAATGCATTGTGTTTTAATGTTGCCACCCAAGGGACCTCTCAGCCACCTCGAAGCTCACCGATGCGCTAGAATTGCACGAGCATAGAAAAAACGCAATAGTTGAGGGCCAGGGCAAAGGGTGTTCTCGGTGGTACGCATCCTGAAGTGCAGAAGAGGTAAGCTTGAGGCAGGAAAATGAGGGAGTTTCGAGAAGTGAATGGGGTGAGGCAACGAGGAGGCAGGCTGTTGTGCATGACTCGGGATCCAAGGTGAGATGGCGGAGGCACTTGGAGGGCAGGATCAGGAAACAGGAGCCCTCGTTGTCTGGCACGATGAGCCAGGACTCGGCCCTGCTTCTGGAGAGCATTAGCAGCCAGCCCGCGCTGTTACTTGTAAAGAAGCTTTTTAAAACGTCAGGTCCGGGAGCCACGTCACGATGTGAGTGACGTTTCGAACGTCATTGACGTCCGGATGCTGAAAAGTCATAGCCTAATAATTGGGACAATAATTTTGGCCGGCGGCCGGGTAAGGTTCGACAGACAGAAATATTATTTTGCATTTTGGTGTCACGGACACGGACTCCGTGAAACCAAAATGCAAAATAATATCACTGTCTGTCAAACCTTACCCAACACGGCCGCCGGCCAAGATTATTGTTGACACGGACCATGGTGTCATCCCTTTTGATGGTGACACCCGGTGCGGTCCGCACCCCCCGCACCCCCCTAGTGACGCCACTGATAAGAAGGACGAGAGCCACTGGAAAGCCGTCCCCTGGATGCCCAACTCCGAGATTTGTGACAGGAGTTGGCTATGATTGACTGTGTCGAATGCTGCGGACAGGTCCAGTAAGGCCAGGGTCAAGCCTTCCTGTTGTCGGCCATGGTCCTAAGTTCATCTGTCACTGCCAGCATTACCAATTCTGTACTATGAAGGGCCCTATAATCTGCCTGTTTTATTTGGAGTAGCTGATTTACCTCTAAGTGGTGTGACAGGGTTTTCATCACATGCTGTTCCAGCACCTTTGCCAGAAAAGGGAGCTAGGAGATAGGCCTAAAGTTCTTAGGGTTCTTTGGATCAGCTCCAGGTTTTTTTCAGCAGGGGAATGACTCTCGCCTCCTTAAAGTTGGTCGGAACCTGTCCAGTTTCAAGTGACCGCTTTACCAGGCTGAGAACCTCGCTCTCTACCCCGGGGAGTGCCATTCGGAACACCCTGGGAGGACAGGGATCCGCTGGTGACCCTGATTTGATTCAGAAAAGGGGGTGGTGATGACCAGAGTGTCTGAATTAAGCAGACCACTCTTACCCAATCCAAAGATCAGGGCTTGATCCATCACCGTTTTTTAGCTCACTGCACCATCCCAGCTCAGAACTTGGCTATATGCAAATTAGTCTGACCCTGTCCCAGTGCATCATGGGAACAGGGCAGACCAAACTACCAAGCCAATTCTTATACTGGGAAGGAAACAAGCTACCGGGGACCGGTTTCTGGCATTTCAGCCGTCTTCGGCCCGGCTTGCTTGAATCCTGATGGTGCAATGAGCTACGGACTCACATCTGAGTATACCCTTCCACGCTTATGGTGGACAAAAATGATTCAGAAAAGGGGGTGGTGATGAACGGAGTGTCTGAATTAAGCAGACCACTCTTACCCAGTCCAAAGATCAGGGCTTGATCCATCACCGTTTTTTAGCTCACTGCACCATCCCAGCTCAGAACTTGGCTATATGCAAATTAGTCTGACCCTGGCCCAGTGCATCATGGGAACAGGGCAGACCAAACTACCAAGCCAATTCTTATACTGGGAAGGAAACAAGCTACCGGGGACCGGTTTCTGGCATTTCAGCCGTCTTCGGCCCGGCTTGCTTGAATCCTGATGGTGCAATGAGCTAGGGACTCACATCTGAGTATACCCTTCCACGCTTATGGTGGACAAAAATGATTTAGAAAGGGGGTGGTGATGAACAGAGTGTCTGAATTAAGCAGACCACTCTTACCCAGTCCAAAGATCAGGACATGAGTCCCTTTCTCACTGCACCATCAGTGGTCTGCTTAATTCAGACACTCTGTTCATCACCACCCCCTTTTCTGAATCGTTTTTGGCCACTATAGGTGTGGCAGGGTATACTCAGACATGAGTCCCTTTCTCACTGCACCATCAGGATTCAAGCAAGCCGGGCCGAAGACGGCTGAAATGCCAGAAACCGGTCCCCGGTAGCTTGTCTCCTTTCTGGTGAAGAATTGGCTTGGTAGTTTAGTCTGCCCTGTTCCCATGATGCACTGGGCCAGGGACAGACTGATTTGCATATAGCCAGGATCTGAGCTGGGATGGTGCAGTGAGATAAATAACGGTGATGGATCAAGCCCTGATCTTTGGACTGGTAAGAGTGGTCTGCTTAATTCAGACACTCTGTTCATCACCACCCCCTTTTCTGAATCGTTTTTGGCCTCTATAGGTGTGGCAGGGTATACTCAGACATGAGTCCCTTTCTCACTGCACCATCAGGATTCATGCAAGCCGGGCCGAAGACGGCTGAAATGCCAGAAACCGGTCCCCGGTAGCTTGTCTTCTTTCTGGTGAAGAATTGGCTTGGTAGTTTAGTCTGCCCTGTTCCCATGATGCACTGGGCCAGGGACAGACTGATTTGCATATAGCCAGGTTCTGAGCTGGGATGGTGTAGTGAGATAAATAACGGTGATGGATCAAGCCCTAATCTTTGGACTGGGTAAGAGTGGTCTGCTTAATTCAGACACTCTGTTCATCACACCCCCTTTTCTGAATCGTTTTTGGCCACTATAGGTGTGGCAGGGTATACTCAGACATGAGTCCCTTTCTCACTGCACCATCAGGATTCAAGCAAGCCGGGCCGAAGACGGCTGAAATGCCAGAAACCGGTCCCCTGTAGCTTGTCTCCTTTCTGGTGAAGAATTGGCTTGGTAGTTTAGTCTGCCCTGTTCCCATGATGCACTGGGCCAGGGACAGACTGATTTGCATATAGCCAGGTTCTGAGCTGGGATGGTGCAGTGAGATAAATAACGGTGATGGATCAAGCCCTGATCTTTGGACTGGGTAAGAGTGGTCTGCCTATTTCAGACACTCTGTTCATCACCACCCCCTTTTCTGAATCGTTTTTGGCCACTATAGGTGTGGCAGGGTATACTCAGACATGAGTCCCTTTCTCACTGCACCATCAGGATTCAAGCAAGCCGGGCCGAAGACGGCTGTAATGCAAGAAACCGGTCCCCGGTAGCTTGTCTCCTTTCTGGTGAAGAATTGGCTTGGTAATTTAGTCTGCCCTGTTCCCATGATGCACTGGGCCAGGGACAGACTGATTTGCATATAGCCAGGTTCTGAGCTGGGATGGTGCAGTGAGATAAATAACGGTGATGGATCAAGCCCTGATCTTTGGACTGGGTAAGAGTGGTCTGCTTAATTCAGACACTCTGTTCATCACCACCCCCTTTTCTGAATCGGTGACCCTGATTTGACCCGGCCCATTAAGTGATTTACAGAGTCATGGTTTAGCTTTGTGAGGGGCTTGTCATATGCAGGTGGTTTGAGGTCCGCCGCCAGGGGGCAGTGTACGACGGGGGTGCGGTTGATATCCGTCAGGAGGTCTTTGACTTTAGTGAGGAAGTAGGACTGGAACTTATTGCAGTCTTCCAGACAGACAGGGGGTTTCTGTTCTGCTGCCTGCTTCAGCTCATTTAAAATCCAAAAAGTCTCTTTCTGTGTATTGTCGGCAGCCAGAATCCTGGCTTTCTATGTGTACTGCAGATTACAACACACTCAGAAAGAGCAAAAACAAATTTCTCCTTGTCACACTAATCCAATGCCTGGTTTTGCATGGCATTCGTTTTTAGCGTGGCTTCAGATTTACACATCCTTGTCCATCAAAAAGCAATGGGTGTTGCAGTGGAATGCCCATAGCAACATCCATTGCACGCCCCTTTCACTCAGTGAAAGGGTGCCATATTCACAAGGCAGCGTTAAGCCACACAAAGTGGCTTAATGCTGCTTTGAAAATATGGTGCAGGGCACTGTGCCACTGGAACGTGGAAAAACTTGACTTTCTGATGGCACAAACCCCTTGTAAATGAACCCTTTAATATTGTAGCCGAACTATCGAGACCAAAAATATCGACAAGTGAGGAAGTCAGGATTTTCTATACCCAACTCCATATACATGTACATATATATATTCACTGAAAAAACCATAGGTTTCACACCAGTTATAGTTAGCTGGAAATTTTACTGATATAAAACCATTGAAATTCCCACGTCATAGTTAGATGGACTCACTATAACTTGCGCGTGCAATGCACTGCTGATGACATCACATATTACATCACTCATGACATGGTCAGTGACATCACTCATGACATCACTGATGACACCATCCAGTGAATGTGTGTCTTTCTGAAAAATAAATATATTTTATATATGTATATGTAAAAGTTGATGGAAGAATAAATGTTTAAATAAGTGTCTAAATGGATGGTTTTTAAAAATTGATTGGTTAACTGGCTTAATAAGACATCATCAGCAGTGCATTGCACGCGCAAGTTATAGTGAGTCCATCTAACTATAACGTGGGAATTTCAATGGTTTTATATCAGTAAAATTTCCAGCTAACTATAACTGGTGTGAAACCTATGTTTTTTTCAGTGAATTTAATAGGTTTTTTAAATGCTAATTCCTAACTATAACTGGTGTGAAACCTATGGTTTTTTCAGTGATTTTCATAGGTTTTTTAAATGCTAATTCCTTTGTATATCGAGTTTCTAACCTTTTTTTTTTTTTTTACAATTTGCTGTTTTTTTTAAAGTATTCATGTTTTTTTTATATAATTTTTTTTTTTTGCGCTCTGGGTGCGCGCTCCGGGAAGCTTTCAGCTAAGCTCTCCGGTAAGCTTTTCCGTGAGCTCATCTGAAAGCGCACCCAGAGCGCAACTGTCGTTCGTGAAAAAAAATATGAATGAAAAGTTAATAATAATGCAAAACATTTCGTACCATACAAATAAAATTAGTTTTTTTTAATAAGGAAAATGATTATGCATTTCTGTAAAAGTTTGATGACGTCACTTCGGCGCGCAACGTAAGTGCCCTCGGAAGCGCCTACGTTCGCGGCGCATAAACGCACGCAAAAGCGCCTACGATCGCGCCACGTTTGCGCCCCGGAAGCGCCTACGATCGCGCTGCGTAAACGCACCGGAAGTGCTCCGGAGCGCGCAGCGTAAACGCGTCGGGTCATGTGACCCTAAAATAACACTTTTCATTGGTTGCTAACAGTTTTTTTTTTACAATGAATGAAATCCCCACCCATTTCCTTCACTTCTTCTTTCACTTTTGTGACTGAAAGACCTGCCTTTTTTGCTGTTCCATATTTCTTGATTAATCATGGCTGCCAGACCATCCAGCAGTGAAGATGACTCCAATGATTTCATTGATGAAGAGCCTCCTCAGCCGAAGGTCAAAGAACATTTCATCTGGAAATTTTTTAAGTTTCCAGCAGACCAGAAAAAGGTGAATGCACCAAAAGTAGAGTGCAGGATCTGCAAACAGGTCCTGTCACGGGGTAACCCCCCAAAAAAATACTCTTTTGGCAACTTCACCATGATTCGCCATGTGGAGAGGAGGCACCCCCAGAATTTTGCCCGGGAAAGTGTCAGGGCTCTGGCACAAGAGGTTCCCAGAGATGGGGCCTCTACATCAACAGGAGGAGCAACTTCTTCTGGGAGAGAAGAATCGCAGGAGCAGGTGGCAAACATACAACCTGCATTTAACCATGGGGTCGTCAAATGCAGATACTGCAATCAACTCCTCACCTATGGGGAGCAAAGTGTCCTGCTCATGGTTCGAGCATTGGAGAACCATCGCTGCCCTTCCCACCCCTAATTTTTTTCTTTTCTTTTTGCTCCTGTTGAGCAGTTTCCATTCCCTGTTTTTGTTCCTGTTCAGTTAAAAGAAGAAAACCAAAAGTTCTTTTCAGAACTACCTCCAATTCTCATCAAAGAGCTATATTCTTAAAAAAATGAAGAGTAAGTGAAATATAGTGCATTGATAATTGAAAGGAGAATGAGTAAGAAAGAACAGAAAGGTATGAGAGGTGAAAGGAAGTGAAGTAGGAGGAATGAAAGAAGGTGAGTGTTAGAAAAGAAAGTTATGACACAGTGAATAAACTGGAGGCCTCATTTCTGAAAAGTGACGCATCGCTACGTGAAAACAGCGATGCGTCACTTTTCTGGACGCACTCCTTATGACATTCCAGATATGTCATATTTAATATATGACTAATCAATTCGCAAGGAGTTACAGATATGTCAGTATTTCTGACGTATCTGTAAACACAAAAGTAACGCATTGCTGGAGTGCGTCACAAAAGTAACGCAACTCCAGTAATGTGTCCTTTCACATTGAAAAAGCACCATGTGAAAGGTTTGCTGTGAAGCAGGCGCAAGATTTTGGCGCAACAGCATCCTAAAAAAGACGCACTGCGTCATTATTACCAAGCTTTTTGCAGGGGAACACCCCCTCTGCATGCATTATACCTGACACTATTTTTAAAAAGTGACGCATCTAGGTACATGGGTCACTTTTTAAAACTCTGCGCCACATTATATCTGCATCAGGTATAATGTATGCAGAGGGGGCAATCCCTCGCAAAAAGCTTGGTAATAACGACGTACTGAAATCTATGAGATTTCTCTGCGTCACTTTTAGGATGCTGTTGCGTCAAAATCTTGCGCCTGCCTCGCGTCACTTTCATGTTTACAGATATGTGAGAAATACTGACGTATCTGTAACTCCTTGCAACATGATTCGTCATACATTAAATATGACACATCTGGAATGTCATAAGGAGTGCGCACAGAAAAGTGACGCATCACACCAGCAGTGTAATAAAATGTGCCTCGTTGCACTATATTTAAAGGATGCAACAGCATCCTAAAAGTGACGCAGTGAAATCTCAAACATTTCACTGCGTCGCTATTACAAAGCTTTTTGCGGGGGAACACCCCCTCTGCATGCATTATACCTCACGCAGATATAATGTGGCGCTTGATTTTAAAAAGTGACCCATCTACCTAGATACGTCACTTTTTAAATAGAACGCAACGAGGCACATTTTTTTACACCACTGGTGCGATGCGTCCCTTTTCTGTGCGCACTCCTTATGACATTCCAAGTAACGCATTGCTGGAGTGCGTCACAAAAGTGACGCAACTCCAGTAATGTGTCCTTTCACATGGAAAAAGCACCATGTGAAAAGGCTTGCGTCAGTCTAACACCTGCTGTAAAGCAGGCACAAGATTTTGACGCAACAGCATCCTAAAAGTGACGCAGTGAAATCTCAAAGATTTCACTGCGTCGCTATTACAAAGCTTTTTGCGGGAGAACACCCCCTCTGCATGCATTATACCTGACGCTATTTTTAAAAAGTGACGCATCTAGATACATGGATCACTTTTTAAAACTCTGCGCCACATTATATCTGCGTCAGGTATAATGTATGCAAAGGGGGCATTCCCCCGCAAAAAGCTTGGTAATAACGACGTACTGAAATCTATAAGATTTCTCTGCGTCACTTTTAGGATGCTGTTGCGTCAAAATCTTGCACCTGCCTCGCATCACTTTTATGTTTACAGATATGTCAGAAATACTGATGTATCTGTAACTCCTTGCAACATGATTCATCATACATTAAATATGACACATCTGGAATGTCATAAGGAGTGCGCACAGAAAAGTGACGCATCACAACAGCAGTGTTAAAAAATGTGCCTCGTTGCACTATATTTAAAAAGTGACGCATCTAGATAGATGCGTCACTTTTTAAATATTGCATAACAATGCGCATTTTTTTACACCGCTGGTGCGTCACAAAAATTGACGCACAGGAGGCGCAAAACTAGCAGCGCAAGGCCTTCATAAATATGGTCCTGGATTTTCCCCGTGCTTCGCCGGTGCGCGTACCATGCGCTTCCCCCGCGCAAAACGAAAAAAAAAAAAAAAAATGTAATGCCCTGCAGGACCCTATTTTAGCCCCTACATCAAACCTAGGGGGTAAGAGGGGGTCTACTCTTCCCCCTTATGGTCATTTGCCCCTTTTTTTTTCAAACCCCTTGTGTCTCGATTTTACCGAGACACAAGATGGCGGCCGCTCCAGACTGTTTAGAATGTTTACAGACACCCAAGAGCCAATCAGCTTCCTGCGCGCAAGTCGCGTGTCGCGCCTGGAGCGCACTCCGGTGCGCGCACCGGAGAGCGCCTATAGATATATATATTTTTTTGAACCTAAATTACTCAAAATCCACTGCAGCACATATCTTGAGACATAGCAAAGGCACATCGGGCTACCAGTCCCTTCAATTTTGCCAAGTTTGCTGGAAATCCATTCAGCCGTTCGGGCTAAAAGTGAAATCGACCGCCCTATGGAAATTTACATGGGGAAAACGCGTTTTGGGACCCCCCTTTTATCTCGGCCCCCGCTTGACGTATCCCCCCCAAACTTTCAAGGAAGGACCCGAGCTCGACGAGGCCATTTTCAGGAAATTTTCAGGCAGATTCGTCAACCGGTGCAAAGTTATTCCATATATATATACATATATAGTGTGCTGATGTGGAATTAAGAATAGCAAGTCTATATATCACTCTGTACACTTGTCAGTTTTTTTTTGTCTAGATATTTGGATACGATATTAACGTAGCACAATATTTCATACTCACTATAGCCTAATACTATCCCTATTGTAACATGCCTCTCTCTAGCCATCCAGCACCTGCATGAGACCGGGAAAATATTGATCTCTTTTTTAGATCTCACCAAGCCGCATCTAAATTAAAACTCACTCCTAGGTTTGAATAAAGGAGTCCGTTTTACTGAAGAGAATGAATGAAAGACCAATAAAATAGACGGACCTGAGCAATAATAAAAATCATTTCTTTTGATATAGCTTTGTATATCTCCCTTCTACCGCTTCCATACACTAAGAGCGAGGATTGGCAAGTTGCAGGCATAACCACAAGGGAACGAAGAGGCACTGATGACAGCAGAACTTAAAGGACAATGGGAGAATTATTAGACATGTTATGTTATGTTATGTTAGGAACACTTATACAGCACAATAGTTACCCTGAGGTGTCATGGCACTTGCTGCAGTCCTCCCAACTTTCACAGATTGCTGCCAAAGTGTTGTTTAGAGCAACTATGTTTTCAATGCCTTCCTAAAGGCCAATAAATCATTAGAATTTCTCAGATAGAAGGGGAGCTCAATCCAAGCCTCTGCTGCCCCGGCGGCAAAACTTCTGCCTCCCCATCTAATTTTTTTTATAGGTGGTACCACTACTAATTTCACCTCTGACGAGGGTAGGGATCTTTTGGGCACATACCACTGGAATTGTTGTTTCAAGTGAGCTGGGCCTGTACCTTGAAGAGCTCGGAAGACTAAGCAGAGGGTTTTAAAGTGTACCCATTTTCCAACGGGCAGCCAATGAAGTTTTTTGATTGCACTAGAAATCGAGGCAAATTTCGGGGTTCCAGTAAGCAATCTGGCTGCCGCATTTCGCAACATCTGTAGTTTTTGCATAAAGCACTCCTGCATATTTAAATATAGACTATTGCAATAGTCTAGTCTCAACATAATCAAGGTTGTGACCACTGTGCGCTGAGTGCCTTCAGGGCAGAAGAGGCAGAATTTTCCCTGTTGTCCTGAAATATATGTTGTGGCTGAGACAACGATTTACAAAAGGGGGTGGTGATGAACAGAGTGTCTGAATTGAGCAGACCACTCTTACCCAGTCCAAAGATCAGGGCTTGATCCATCACCGTTATTTATCTCACTGCCCCATCCCAGCTCAGAACCTGGCTATATGCAAATCAGTCTGTCCCTGGCCCAGTGCATCATGGGAACAGGGCAGACTAAACTACCAAGCCAATTCTTTACCAGAAAGGAGACAAGCTACCGGGGACCGGTTTCTGGCATTTCAGCCTCTTCGGCCCGGCTTGCTTGAATCCTGATGGAGCAGTGAGAAAGGGACTCATGTCTGAGTATACCCTGCCACACCTATAGTGGCCAAAATCGATTTACAAAAGGGGGTGGTGATGAACAGAGTGTCTGAATTGAGCAGACCACTCTTACCCAGTCCAAAGATCAGGGCTTGATCCATCACCGTTATTTATCTCACTGCCCCATCCCAGCTCAGAACCTGGCTATATGCAAATCAGTCTGTCCCTGGCCCAGTGCATCATGGGAACAGGGCAGACTAAACTACCAAGCCAATTCTTTACCAGAAAGGAGACAAGCTACCGGGGACCGGTTTCTGGCATTTCAGCCTCTTCGGCCCGGCTTGCTTGAATCCTGATGGAGCAGTGAGAAAGGGACTCATGTCTGAGTATACCCTGCCACACCTATAGTGGCCAAAATCGATTTACAAAAGGGGGTGGTGATGAACAGAGTGTCTGAATTGAGCAGACCACTCTTACCCAGTCCAAAGATCAGGGCTTGATCCATCACCGTTATTTATCTCACTGCCCCATCCCAGCTCAGAACCTGGCTATATGCAAATCAGTCTGTCCCTGGCCCAGTGCATCATGGGAACAGGGCAGACTAAACTACCAAGCCAATTCTTTACCAGAAAGGAGACAAGCTACCGGGGACCGGTTTCTGGCATTTCAGCCTCTTCGGCCCGGCTTGCTTGAATCCTGATGGAGCAGTGAGAAAGGGACTCATGTCTGAGTATACCCTGCCACACACTGGCTGAGACAACGGCATTGACTTGACCGCCCATGTCAATGTGGTCATCTATTACCACTCTCAGGTTTTTAACTTTCCTGGAGGGTATTGGTAGAGTCCCCATTGAATTTGGCCACCAACTGGGGGTCCAGAAATTAACATCCTTCCCAAACAGGGTGATCTCTGTTTTGCTAGAATTTAGCTTTAAACAGTTTTGAGTCATCCAGCTTCCAACTGCCTCCATACATTCCTGGAGCCTCTCTCCAGTTGCCTTCTCCTGCCCTGGTCGAAGGGACACCACAATTTGAGTATTGTCGGCGTATGAGGTAAGACAAAAGCCGAATGACTCAATCAGGGGGGCCAGGGAGGACATATAAATGTTAAAAAGTGTAGGGCTTAATGATGACCCTTGTGGAACTCCACAAGGGAGTGAGAACGGTTTTGAGAAAAACTCACCTTAAGAGACTGTCTGTAGTCCGAAAGAGAGGAAGGATTTAAGGAGCGTACATGCTTTATCCTGCGCTCCGCAAGCCAACGAACGGTCGCTCAGTACTCTATGATGGACCGTGTTGAAGGCTGCGGAGAGGTCAAGCATGATCAGTGCAGCTTTTACTCCCTGATCCAGCGCTCTCCTGATCTCTTCCGCAGATTTAAGAAGGGCAGTTTCTGTACTGTGCCCTTCCCTGAACCCGAATTGAGTGGGGTTCAGAACCTTGGCCTCAAATAGATAAGCGCTCAGTTGAATATTCATATGTTTTTCAATCATTTTAGAGGGAAGTGGGAGGCTTGAAATGGGGCGAAAGCTGTTTGGGTCTTTCATATCCAAACTCGACTTTTTCAAAAGTGACAGAACTGATGCAGTTTTCCACACTTTAGGAAAGTGCCCTTCAGCAAACATAGCATTGAATAAAGGAGTGAGTGCCATGGCAATAGGTTCTGAGGCCAATTTAGCCACCGCCACTGGGCAGGGGTCATAGGGTGAGCTTGATTTGGCTGACAAAAGAAGCTGGAGTGTTTCTGTGGGGGATATTGGTGCGAATTTATCCATAGTGGGCTGTGATTCTGGCCCGATTTTGTAGCCCTGTGTTAGGACTTCTGATCCACTACCAAATGGGCCTTTAAAGGTGCTAAAGATAGTTTCCACCTTTGCCAGGAAAAACTTTCCGATGTCTTCGCATAGTTCCTGGCTCGTTTAAATAATTGCTGGTTGTGGATGTGCCAACCTAGTTACTACTTTGAAAAACTTCTTTTGGGGAATTAAGGGCTAAATTAATTTGTCCAACAAAGAACTCTCGCTTAGTCTTAAACATAACTGTTCATAAAGTAAGTGGCCTTGTTTGTACATTGTTCTCTTGGCTGGTTGGTACTCCTTCCTTCAGGACTGTTCCAGCTGTTTACATTTACATTTTTGTGCCTTAAGTTCCAGAGAATACCATGAGGCTGTGGATTGTGCCCTTTTAGGAATTAGTGCTTTCTAGGGGGCTAATGTGTAACAGGCATCCTTTACCCAGGCCGTATATGCAGAAGAAGCTTCCTCCACATCTAGGGGCGAATCACCAAAAGTTGACAGTAAAAGCTCTGTTAGATCTTTCCCTCCCACTTTATTCCAAGCTCTAATTTCCTTATGTTTCTTAGGGAGGTGGTCCGATCTTTGATGGTCCTGGACTACCAACTCAAATAAGACAGCTGAGTGATCCGACCACACTAGGGGCAACAAGCCAGTAACAGAGAGATATGGGTGATTTGAAAAAATCCCATCCAGCAGGTTTCCCTGCCATATGAGTGGGCCTATTTACTTGTTGTCTTAGCTCAGCGCTGCTCATCAAATTTAAAAGGTTTGCCGTATCTGGATCAGAGTCTGCCTCTAAAGGAAAATTACAATCTCCCAGTATAGTATAGGAGTCTGAACTCAAGCCTTCCTCCAATAGGTTGCTCATCAAATATGCATACGGACTCCTAGGACCAGGTGGTCTGTATACTACGATTCCCTTGAACATGTGATGGTGGGAGAGGCTGAGAGAAAAGGACAATGCTTAGTATGTGTTATTGGAGACTATTTCGAAAATCGCTTTAATTGAGCTGTGGTAAATTACTGCCAATCCCCCTCCTTTCCTGAAGGGTCTGTTAACATATTAGGAAAAGAAGCAGGGGGGCGTCACCTTCACTAAATCTGGACCAGACGCCTCATCTGTCCAAGTTTCTGTGATAAATGCTAATTTAATTTTCCCTTCCTATATTAATGCTGCACACTCGACACTGTGCTTCACCAGGGAGCGTGCGTTCAGCAAAAGGCATTTTAGCACTGCGTCTGCCTCCTTGCTTTTTGATGTTCTATCTGATTTTTCACTAAGGTGGTTTGATTGCACTAACTCAGGCAGAGTTTTTTTACAATTATGCCAGGATCCCACATTTAATGCAGGCTCTGTGACAAACGTGAGACATACACATCCAGGTTTCCTTTCGCAGCTATTCAATAGCAATAACCGCTCTCTGAAGTATTTTAGAAAAGGCGGCTTACCTACAGTCGTTCGAGCAGGGGGGGTGGTGCAAAGCGCAAACCGATGGTGGACGGGCGCAGGCAGGCTTGCCTCAGGCGCGCCCGCGGGGGGCTCGCGCCATGTGTCAAAATATAGAGTCAGGGTCAGAAGACTAAACCGCTGACCGTGATTCTTCCCAAGATGACGGCCCTGCAAACACGAGCACTCCCCCAATAATGGAAGATAGTGCAGTGAATCAACTAATGGTTAAAAAGCCCCGCTACCCCGTAAGTACAATTAAAAAAAATTCCCACCTCAAAATTAAATTCAGACCGTTAAAATGTTTGTAAAACCAGTTAAAAATGAAATAGCAGCCAATAGATAGCAGCAATGGCATAACAAGCATTGGAAATGCAATAGGTCTCGCATTAGGAAAGTTTGAGCAATTGGTATTGTAAATGACACTTTTTTAATTTATGTGTTGTTTTTGAAAATAGCAAAAGTAATAGCTTTGTCAGTTACAATGTCAATAGTTTTAACTTTCGCAAATGTGACACCTATAGCATTTGTAATGCAATGTGTGTTGTCTTTACGTGACTTAGATGATTGTATTGTATTTTCGTAGAGCAGTGAGCAGACTAGCAGAGAATGCGGGAGACTTCTCGACAGCTTAGTTCCATGCGTGACTGACACGGCTGGGGCCGAATCAGTCACATGCTGGGCGAACCCGATTTGGGAATTGATGAAGATAAAGGAAAGAGAAGCCAATAACACAGCCCATTTAAAAATCGGCACAAAATTCACATCAAACACTGAGAAAACAGAGTGTGAGGGGGGGACTTTTGCTAACCCTTCAACGTTTGACAACATTGGTATGCATTACAAACCTTGACGCATGTTAACAAAATCGAGGATTGTGCACAGAACAGCAATAAGCCTGAAACGTAAGCCTCTATTAAGCCTGAAAACTACAACTCCAAGTAGTTGCTTTGCTTTATTGTTTTGCATGCTGATGAAACATTTTGAATGTGAAAAATGAACACATCTTAGGTTCTGTGTGGTTTCAGCGAAGAAGCCCTGGACAAATGCGACACGGCGGGCAGGGGAGGGGGCGGAGAAAGAGATGGCCTGGCCTCGACAGCAAACCTCCTTGTTCCTCATCCTTCCAAAGAAAGGGGCGTGGACAGGGAAAAGGCCACAGAGTATTAGGGGATGTTAATAAATTGTCCTTTCAGAGTCTTCCCACCCGAACCATTTCCATGAGCTCTCAAAGTTCGAACTAGACAACGTGCAAGGGTTTTGCATATCAGTTCCCGCGAGGACAACTAGCCCTTTGCGGTGCATGCTGCCTTTTGGAGGAAGGCGGGAAGAGGAGAAGGAGAGAGTGATGGACGTTCATTACATGCTCCACTGTAAAACTCAGGGCCAGCTCCTAAATCAAGTGAGTGGAAGCAAGTTGATGCCAAGCCCTGTGCAGCGGAGAGGCAGGCCAATATAACTCCTTGCAAAACGGCAAGAACAGTTTTAATAAAGGCGCGGCTTGAAGATCTAGTCCTTCAAGTAAATGTGCGACTGGTTTCATGAGACGGCATCTCTCTGCTGTAAAAGCTGTCACTGTAGATTCCTGTGTGACTGGGGCTCGATGAGATTTGCGTCATTAAGCTTCACCCTGGCAGCTAAAGGCCTTTTATGTCCGAAGAAGCCCACATGGGGAAGGGGACATGGGGCTGTGCCAGGTACATGCGCTTCCCCGTGAGGCTCCTGACTATTTGAACATCTGTATGATTCCTATGAATGGAGGCCAAAGGTGCTACAATACATTATTTTAGCTCTCCGACGTTGGATCGTTTGAAGTGATTTTATATCCAGAGTATTTAATAACCTTGATGTTGGACGGTGCAAACGTCTGAACACATCTTATGTGCTGTGTGGTTTCAGCGAAGGAGCCCTGGACAAATGCGACACGGCGGGCAGGGGAGGGGGCGGAGCGGGGAGAGGGAACAGACGGAGGGAAGGACGATAAGGGGAGGGGGGAGGAGTAATGCGACACGGCGGGCAGGGGAGGGGGCGGAGCGGGGAGAGGGGAGAGGTGCGACACGGCAGGCAGGGGAGGAGAGTAGGAGGAGGAGGGGGGAGGAGAGTAGGTGAGGCACGGCCTAGCGGCCGTGCAATCAAGACGTGAGGGGGCGGAGCTGGGGAGGGGAGCTGGGGGATGAGAAATGCGACGTGGGGATGCAGCAGGCAGAGTAGGAGGAGGAGGGGGGAGGAGAGTAGGGGAGGCACGGCCTATCGGCCGTGCAATCAAGAAGTGAGGGGGCGGAGCTGGGGAGGGGAGCTGGGGATGAGAAATGCGACGTGCGGATGAGGGAACTGATGTGCACGCGCTTTTAAGCTCAATGCGCATGCGCATTGAGCTTAAAAGTCACGGGCACTGCAAGGAATCGCCACGATTCCTTGCAAGTTGGATAAAGAGTGGATAAGCCCCCATAGTCTCGCTTGCTCGATGCGCATGCGCATTGACAGGCGAGACCTAAAAACACGAGCAGCCAGCAATCTCCCGGCTCAAGCCCCAGGAAGAACACAATTAGGAAGTGAAGAAAAAAAAATTGGGAAGATAACAAAAGAGGAAACATGGAAAAGGATCACACTGAAAACGGAGGCACTGATGAAGGGGAAGAGCGAGATATGGTTTATTCCTCTCACATCTACTGCAGGGTCACATTCTGCTTAACGTTCTCACACTCTTTGTCTAGAATATTTACCTCAACCTCTCTTGTACCTCCCCCTTTTCGTTCCCTTGTTTTATCTTTCCATCTTTTTCAAACATATTGTGTTTTTCCATCTTTAGTATAATATCGCAATTGCTGCGCTTACTACCCCTGACGAGGCTTTGAAGCACTTTTTCGGTGAGTAACATGCTATTCCGAAACCCATAAAGGATTACTGGTGAATTAGTTTAGTGAAATATGAAAGTATTTTGAGTGGTGGATATGTTAGTTAGTTATTTGAATTCAGAAGGATAGTGGAGGGATAGAAGTGGGAAAAGGTTTGTAGTTAATATAACGCTTCCCACCCCTAATTTGGTATTGAAGCGCTTTTTTGGCAAATAGCACACTACTCCGGAACCCATAAAGGATTAGTGGTGAATTAGTATAGTGAAATATGAAAGTAATTTGAGTGGTGGGTACGTTAGTCAGTTATCTGGATTGAGAAGGATAGTGGAGGAATAGAAGAGGGAAAAAGGGTTTGCATTTATATAGAGCTTGCTACCCCTGATGGGGTGTTGGAGCATTTTTGTCGGCGTATAGCACGCTACTCCAGAACCCAGCTGGTAAACTCAGAAAATAGTTTCTCAAATAGAGTCGATGCTCACAGGGACATAGGCGCAACTCATGTGTTAGTGCTTGGCCACTTTTCTGTCCTTCATCATTCCTTGCCATGCCTTCGTTTACTCAGCTGTGGTGGATGCAAAACAGTTGCTTCTGGCCCTTGGCAGCTGGCATCCAGTGTGCCAGGGCACTGCTCCAGCAACCCTTTCTGTCTCAGGGATTTTAGCCTAAGCAGTGCCCCTAAGGACTGAATGTGTTGGAGCCAAGAAAGAGCAACTGGATCACTTGAGGACTCTGCCACTGATGACAGACAAGTATCTTCTATGAAGTTCATTTTAGATACTTGCAGGCTTTCTTATGCACACTTAGAAGCCGTTCAATCTGCACAAAGACATTTACTGTTGTGTTCTTCTCTGTACCCCATTCACTGAAACTAATAAATCATTAAGTAATTAGATGTGTATATGCCCCCCCCACTATGGTTGTTGAACGTAAAATTAAAAGGTGTTGTAGTAAAGAATGCCCAGTAAGTTTCTGCTGTAGTCAGACCAGGTAAGCCTCCCTGTTAGTGTTGAAGAGAACCTAAAATGAAGGGTCCCTGTAGCTTTGGTACCATCAGTGCTAGTCTGAAGGGGCTGACCTTCTCGCTCCCTGTATAGCTTCTCTTGATAGTAGAATGACAGATTGCACACAGCATAGATGATGTTACTCCAGATGGACTGTCTAGTCACAAATGTATTAAACAGTCTCACCAAAGACCTCTGGATTAAAACACAGAGACTGGCCAGTTGTTGGACCTTTTCAAAGCTATGCTCAGATTGTTTCTAGCAACGAGGAAGCAAAAAAGGGATGGATGGATTGCTTGAATGAATCTGAGCCACAAATCTGGCATGAAATCCAGTGCGTCACTAGACCAAGGCTAATTTATATTTGGCTAGTTCCTGTCTGTGGAGGCATGGTGGGCAAAACAAATTATGTACTGGATTGCGATCCACAGTAAATACCAGTAAATACCAGTGGCTGAGAATAATTCAAGCAATCCACTTCTCATTTTTACTTTTCCTGATTGAGGTTTGAGCACTTCTTCGAGCACCGGATCAAAAGCTGATAGACTTGCCTGTGCTCTATGTAATCTATGTAATTCTGAGTGTTGGCTAGAGAGTACTTAGAAAGCTACAAGACGGTCCCCCTTTAAAGGTGAGCTTGATGTTGATGTATATAGGCATGCTGCCCAGGATAAGTCTCTAGTTTTGCATCTGCGCACTTATACTTATTTAATTTGTGGCCATTATTCGGATCTACCTCATGCTTTGTGCACAGGGGATATGAGCAACAATGACGAAGCAAAGAGGTCCTTGCATGTCTGTCTTGGAGAAGATACAGCTCTTGCTGGAGCTAGTCTGTAGTTCAATTAAGTTGTTGAGGGATGACTGCCATTCACTTGTATGCAGTTTTCAAACATTTTGGGCACTATCAAAGTTAGTGGTGATGTCCAAAGTCCTGCTGGGACAGTAGACTATTTTGGACAGGAGTGCATGCATATCTCACCATTGGGGACAGACTGAAACAAATGGCTCCTATGTGGTGTTTCTTTCTACTTCTGGCAGGGAAACTCTAAGGTTTCATTGCAGACTATCTAGAGAGGGCAGCATTGGCCAAAAGATGTTTGGAGTTCTCACTCAGAGAAACAGAAAGAAGACAGGATCTTCAGGCAGGAGAGGGGTCAAGGGGATAATGTTACGAATCCGTCAAATCCAAATCAACTATTACTTGCAGGCATCCCACTTATCTATAGTCACATTTAATTTTAACATGCCCGCACTGTACACTATGCACTGGCATTATGGCTAAGTACTAGATTTCACACAAGGAGGTTGAAAGCCCTTGCGCCTTCCATGATGTACCACCAATTATGTATAAATAATTTCCAGAGATCAATACAACCTCCAAGGCTCCCTCATCCCCCAGCAGCAAATTGGTTTCTACTGAGGTTTGCTGGAGTTGGTGAACAGGTAGCAATGCCCAGTACCAGGGCCCACTGCAGGCTGAACGAGGCCTCCAGCCATCCTGTAAATCTGCATCAAGACATATCCTGCACTCATGCCCAGTACTTGCAGCTTCATTGGTCATTGGTCATTGGTCCTGGCCTATAGCTGTGTCTAGCAGTTACTGAGCACTTAGCGTAGCACAACCCCTGTTTCTAGTACTAACTTTTTAAAGGGCCATGGCAATTTCCTCAACAAAGGGCACATTCCATAGTGCTGGCCAAGTGCATCAGCCCAGGCCTAGGCGCACTTACATGTTCTGGTTTTACAGGAGATTACTTGAGTAAAATACAAAACAGTGGAGTCGGGAGTCTGGTGCCAATGCTGCAATGGTGAACGCTCTACAGTTTGGAAGCATAACATTTGAACCAAAAAGTAAAACACTTTTAGAATCTAAATGCTCTCTGTGCAATTGTCATTTAGTTGGAAGCATGGAGTTCGTATTTTTTTACTATTTGTGAAAATTGAATGTTTTTGTGTATGCTAGTCTTCCAAAGGTGAACTGCTGATTCTTGCATGGAATAACTGCTGCATATTATGTGGGTCCTTCCTGGTCCTGTACTCTGCTTCTCTGCTTCCATATCTTTCTTGATACCAGGTAATCCATCTGCAAATGTAGGAGCCCTTTACCCTTTCTGTTCTTCCGATTTACTCCTAAATTCCAGTTATTCTCAACTTTACAGGAGGGCACTCACCTCGAGCCCCAGTTCAGCATCTCCGAACCCTAGCAAAACAAGCACTTATTTGAAAATAAATGGAACTCTATTTCAAAAGAATATTTTTTCTCTATTCACTACCATGAATTTGCAACCTATTTTTTTTTTTTACTGTTTTCTATTTTAATTCCTACATTTCACGAAATCGTAAAGTTAGCAGTGGCTACGTGTGCAGGCGGGTATACACCTTGTTCCATAGGCTTTTCTTCAAACTCTCGGAATGAAAGAAAAACAATATCGATTTTGAAAAGTAAGGTAATACCATTGTAAAGAACCCCTATGCATTAATTTGTAAGGAAGCATTTCTCCTTCTCATATTTTTTTATTTCAATTTGTTCAGTGCATTCACAGATGAAAAGGCAGTCCAAATGCTGCTTTCTCTTTTCCTAAGATAACATCTGGATTCCTATTATGGGCATACTCTCTTAAAGTATCATTTCCTTTACCACTTTTCACACTATCTCATTTATCCTGAGAATTTGTTTTAATTGTTTCCACATTTGAATCTATGTAATTAAAAATCTCGTGTGCTACTTCATAGAATATTAATTCACTCAGTGAGACCAAGTGAAGAGCTATGTAAATCAACGTGTTTATTTCTTCACATTTTACTTGGCCTAGGAACAATGAGTAAGTAATTACCTGTGATCTTGAAGAAATGAAGACAGGATTTCGTAGTGTTGCAGACAATGAGCATTATTCATCCCTCATCTATGAACACGGCCTGTCTCCATGGCGATGCATTTCCACCTAAAGATACAATTATACATGATACCAACCTTCTAGATAGATGGGTTTGGTTTTGAATACAATATGATAAGAATGTTGAAGAGTTTATTGAGCGATGGGAAAAAAATATTAGAACTTGGTGACAAATAAAGGATTACCAGAGAGAAGTCTTTAGAATTGGGTGTAGAAACTTAATATAGATATATAAATATCGACGTGCACCAATATCGAGGTAAAAATATCGTGGGTCAGAAATATCGTCAGCAAAAATATCGTGGTCAAGAATATTGATTTTAAGGTAAGTAATATCAATGTTTAAAATATCGAAGTGTTTAATATCGTTAGCAAAAATATAGTTGTTAAAAATATCGTTTTTTATTAACGTCATGTATTTTAGTATATATTGTATATGTATGTGATGTGTTTTTTTATATAAGAATTTTTCAAATTTTTATTATATGTGTTAAAATGTTAGTAGTTACAAAAAAAATTATTTGGATTTTGATATTTTAGTACTGTGGCGGGTTGTGGTTTTATAGGGGAATAGTGTGAGATGTAATTTTATTATATACCATTTATTGATTATTTTTAGCAGTTATTATTTTTTTATTTTGAATGTAGCGTTTTTAGTACCGTAGCGAGTTGTTGGTTTATAGGGGAATGAGGTGGGAAGTAATTTAATTATATTAAATGTATTGAATATCTTTTTATTTATTAATAACTGTTTAATTGAGATGTTATAGTGTTAAATGTGGAAAGTACATTTTTTATGAATTTGTTGTTAATGATTTTTAAATTATTAATTGGCAAATAATTATGGTAATTGTGTAATGAATTTTAGGTGTGTGCTGTGGTATGTATAGGTGTAAATGGTGGAAAGGGTGGGAATTGATGATTTGATAATTAGTTGTTAATTAATTTTGAATAATTAATTGGTAATTAATTATGGTTGTTTTTAAATTAGTTTTAGGTGTGTGTTGTGGTGTTTATAGGTGTAAATGGTGGGAATGGTAGGAAGTAGTTTAGTTTTAATTGATAAATTAATAATTCGGTAATTTATTTTAATTAATTAATTAGAAATTAAATATGATGATGGTGTAGTTAGTTTTAGGTGTGTGTTGTGGATATTATAGTGGTAAAGCATGCGTATTCAGTGAATGTTTATTATTTTTTATTAATAATATTTTTTTATTGATTATTAATTATGTTTATTGTGAGAGTACATTTAAATAAAACGTCTTAAGTGCTTTTTTATTGGTGTGGTGTTTCTAGGGGAGGAAACAAAATAAATACATTTAAGTTTTTAATAATTGTGTTAATATTTGCTCCCTTTAAATAATTATTCTTTTTTAATGTATTAATTAATTTATTTTCTATAATATGTGTAGATTTTTGTTATATGTAATTTATGTTATATGTGTTTTTATATGTTTAAATATTGTTTATTTATTTTAATGATTTTTAAAAAACATTCTATTGTTTACATTTTATTAGTAATTTTTGTTTCTCTGCAATCCAGCACTTTCCCTACTGTTGCACTCATTGGAGTGAGAATAGTAATATTTTCCTCTCCACTGTCCAACACTTTCCCTACTGTTTCTTTTACTGGAGGGAAAATAGTAATTTCTACTCCTTCGCTATCCAGCACTTTCTCTATTGTTGCACTCATTGGAGTGGAAATAGTAATTTTTACTCCTCTACTATCCATCACTTTCCCTACTGTTAAACATATTGGAGTGGGAATAGTAATTTGTAAACCTCTGCTATCCATCACTTACCCTACAGTTGCACTCACTGGAGTGGGAATAGTAATTTTTACCCCTTCATTATCCAACGTTTTCCCTACTGTTGCATTTATAGTATGTTTTAATTTTTTTAAATAATGATATGTTTTTAATTATTATATAATGTGTTTTTATATTTTAAAATATTGATATATATATATTTTTTATTTTTATATAATTTAATATGACGCTGTAGACCGCACTCCCCCTAGGATTTAACACCACACTGTTAAAAAGGGGTTTCAAAGACAACCAGTAACCAAAGACCCTTTTATGTTGCCCGGCGGTATCGCCTCTATGACCCACCAATGTTAATCAATGAAGAAGCAGGCGCTGGAGACTGGAAGGCAGGAAACGAGGATTTTATTCTCTCCGGAGGAGAACACATCAATTCAGACAGCAAGTATCGTCACGAGGTGCTCTAACCACATCTCTGAGGCCTGGCCTCTTATACTAGGGTTTATGATCTTTATTGCACATAACACATTCTCGTAACACTTTGGTACTTGAAAGAACATCCTCGGAATCTCCCCTTCGGACTCGTTCCCACATACATTTACAGTTGGATTCCCCACCCCGGTCACAACAGGTGATGGTTGTCGCACAGCAGGGCATTCCGCCGATTCACAGAATGCATGAGTTTGATCGGATCTCATAGGGTGGGGGCTTTGATCGGCTCGAGGGTCTCTTGATGGGGAGGGGAAGCTTCCTACTGTATGGGGTAATAAACAGCATCCGCAGGGTCAGGTGGCGGCCTGGGAACAAGGAGGACAAACGGGGACACAGGAAAAGGGGGTTTGCATCAAAAGGATTTTGAGGCCATGAAAGGAATGAGGGGAGGTGTTGCGCTGGGAACAGGATGGGGTTCTGTGGTGAAGCTGCGCTGAAGAGGGGTTTATGACCCAGGGCATGAGAGAGCGGGGGTTGTCAGTGTGCGGGGGGATGCTTGCGAGGTTAAGAGAGAGAGAGAGACGCGCTGGCTATCAGCGAGGGGCAGGGAGGCCATGGTGCTCAAAATGGCTGCCGCTTACGCGCACGAATGGGCTCGAAAAGGGGCAAGATGGCGCCGATAATGTTGACGTTTGCAGTCTAATCTTTAACAGTCCTCCCTTTTCAACATATCTTAGCCAGCTTGCTTACTCAATGTCAATCTTCATCAAATTCCTAACCTCGGCATCATATATTGCTCTCATATGCTCGTTTCCAAAGTCCACGGTCTTAGGGCAAATACAATTTACGCATAATGAACACAGAGGTGGTAGACATTGAATTCCTAAGCATAAACCGCATATTACAACCACAGGAATCAGGATAATGGTGAATAGTCTCCAGCCCCAGTTCTTAACGGTGCTCCAGAACCACCCACCCAGCGACCATTCTTCTTGTTCTTGGTGGACTTCTGAAGAGAGTCTATGAAGATGTTCGATGGCCTTGTACACTGAGGGTGAGTTGTCCGGTATGTACGTACAGCAGCTGGACCCAATAATGCGGCATGCCCCACCACGATCCGCAAGAACCACATCTAGGACAAGGCGGTTCTGGAGGGCCACCAAGCGGACCGCTTGAAGTTCAGCGGTGTTGTTAGCAAGGATACCAGCCGTGATGTTCATTGTTGTCTCAACTGCTTGAGTCAGATGTCGGATGGCACGGCTGTTTGCCATCGGGCCCCAGAGGGGGACAAGTCCTTTCATGGCATCGATGAACTGTGCTCCTGTTGAGTCGGCTTGTTCAATGTCCTTGGCTCGTTTTTGTCTGTGGTGATTTGCTGGTGCCACATAAGTCGGAGGAAGGATGAAGGAAATGAAACAAGTGCCTCCCCAGCCTTTGGGGAGCCAGGTGTAAGCCTTCGTGCCGCAGACGAAATACGTGTTTGGAGATGCCACAAAGGAAGGAGGGTCGGTGGAGTCCAGAGTTCTGGAAAATCGGCAAGCACTGTGGCCTACCAGTTGAGTCCCAAGCCCTTCCAAGCACATGTGGCCGGTGACGTTGATGACTGACAGGGCCACAGTCAGAGTGGCAGCCGTTCGTTTTCGCAGGTAGGAGAAGGTGGTTCTGGTTGGATTATTGAACACTTGCATTTCAACTTGTTCTTTAGCAGGAATGTCCAAGTGGATTGTGTTGTTGGTGGTCTGCGGGCAGAAGTGTGTCTTTGTTCTGTTCCGCCAGACCCCGTGGTAGAAATGCGTTACGATTTGGCTGGAGGTGGCATTGTCCTTAAAGCTTTCTTGCAGAAGCATCAGCCAAGCAAGACAGGAGCCGTGAACTGAGAAAGGTGAAGGGATGAATGGTATCGAGTGTCCAGTGGCGTGGGGTAGCAACCCACAGATCCAACAGTTGGTGGCATTTGTGGCAAGGTTGTGCTGGTGAAGTAGTTGTACGAAGGAGTTATTCCAAAATTCCTTTCGCCTCTCTCTGAGTTGGGGAGAGAGCGAAATCAGATAATGTTCCTTCATGGTGGTAGGCTGGACAGTGGTCAGGAATGTTTCGTGAGCAGGTGCATCTTCTTCCACAATCCAGAGTGTGGTCATGAGGAGAAAGCAGAAAAGGATTGTGATGAAGAGTGCAATAGTCTTTGGGCTATGGAGTCTGTCTGCTTTTGGGTTTCTGCGGTGGGTATTTCCTGTTGCCTTCATCATCTTCTTATTTGGCGCTTCCATCATCTTCTTATCTGGCGCTTCCATCATCTTCAAGGTGCTCGGTAGCGGGCAGAACCACAGACTTTGTTTCGCTTCTCTCCGGGTAACCCTTGGTAGTGTTTAGGTCGCCGTTCTGAGATTTAACTCAGTCCGTGGTCTACTTAGCCGAGGCTCCCTCCTTTCGACGCAGGAAATACCCTTCTTTCGATGGCACTGTGGGATCAGGGAATTTTGAAAGTTCAAGTGTTTCGGTATCAGGATAGCAGGATAGTGACGGTCGGTCCTTGTTCAGGAGCTCTTCTTGATTGTCGATGTTTTCGGTCGAGGTCAGGGTCGAGGAGATCTTCTTGCAGTGGTGTGCATGCAGCCAGTTGCGTTTTCCCTCCACCCGAAGTGCTGTTCGGGTGGTGATGAGGACTTGCCAGGGGCCCGTCCACCGGGGTTCCAGACTCTTGGCACGCTGGAAGTTCCGGATCAGGACGAAATCCCCAGGCTGGATGGTGTGTCCGGGACCCCGGGAAGTGTCAGGGATGGCATGCAGCACCTGTTGATGGATAACAGACAGTGTTTTAGTCAACTGACATAAGTAATCAGACATTAGGACGTCCGGGACGTCATGAATGGAAGTTGGTTTCGGTGCCGACCAGACATTCATAGGCCGGCCGAATACAACCTCGTATGGTGTCAAGTGGTGTTTGGTGGGGGTGGAACGCATTGAAAGCAATGCCAGGGGGAGTGTGTCTGGCCATTTCAGTCCTGTGGTAGCTACTATTTTGGCCAATTTTAGTTTCAGTGTGGCGTTATGTCGTTCAACTAGTCCAGCAGATTGGGGGTGGAAGACTGCGTGGAACTTTTGTTTTACACCCAACCCCTTCAAAATGAGTTGGATAACTTCGGCTACGAAGTGGGGGCCTTTGTCGCTCCACAAAATTCGACAAAGGCCGTAACGGGGGAAAAACTCCTTTAACAGTACTTTTGCTGTGGCCATAGCAGTGTTGTCACGGGTTGGGTATGCTTCCACCCATTTGCTAAATGCGCATACCACCACAAGTACATATTTCAGGCCTTGACATCTGTCTAGTTGGATGTAGTCCATCTGCAGGACTTCAAACGGGTGATTCGGGACCCCAAACCCTCCCCGGGGTACTACAGTTCCTTTCCCGGGATTGTGTTGCAGGCATATCAAACATTGTTGGACCAGGCGTTTGGCGGACTCTGTGATCTTATCATTGTGCCAAACTCTGGAGACAAGTTCAATCATGGGGGCTGATCCTATGTGGGCAGGGGAATGTGCCATAGTCAGTATGGGAATCAGATATGAGTCAGGTAACAACCATTTGTTTGTGTCTTTTGTCCGCCAGCAGCCTTCGTCATCTTTCAATCCCACCCGTGTCCATTCGGTCAGTTCGTGTTGTGTGCTAGCCATTTGAATGTCTCTAATAGTGTCCCTAGCGTCAGACCATTTTCCGGCTTGTGACCTGGTCGCGTACATGCGTGTTGTCGTCCTATTTTCTGCTGTCGTTCGGGCAGTGATGTCGGCTAGTGCATTCCCCTGTCCAATAATGTCGGTCACCCTTTTGTGTGCCTGACATTTGATGACTGCAAGCTTTTTGGGGAGAAGGACGGCTTCGATCAAGGCGGAGACTAGATCCCCGTGCAAAATGGGGGTGCCGTGTGAGGTCAAGAATCCCCTCTCCCTCCAAAGGAGCCCAAAATGGTGAACCACCCCAAAGGCATACTGGCTGTCGGTGTAAATGTTTGCTGTGGTTCCTGCTGCTAGAATACAGGCTCGTGTCAGGGCAATCAGTTCCGCCGCCTGGGCAGATCGTTGTGTTATGCGGGCTGTCTCGACTACAGTTCGAGCCGTGGTGACTGCATAGGCAGCTGAAGTGGTGCCATCGGGGAGTTTGATGCAAGAACCGTCCACCCACAGCTCTCCGTCGGGGTTGGGAAAGGCCGTGTCTCTGAGGTCAACCCTACTTCTGGTCTGTTCGTCTGTGAGGGTCACACAGTCGTGTACAGGGTGCGCATTGGGATCGTTTTCTGGTAAGGGCAGCAGGGTTGCTGGGTTCAGTGTGGTGCATCTCTTCAGAGTGATGTGGGGTGCGAGCAGAGTCAGTTCGTATCCTGTCAGTCGTGCACTCGTCAGGTGTTGCGTTTTGGTTTGGTTTAGGAGGGTGTCAACTGCATGGGGTACCAGTACTGTGAGGGAATTCGAGAGCACGATCCCCTCACTCTGTCGGATAGAGATCGCAGCAGCAGCTACGGCTCGAAGGCAAGCAGGCAGGGCTCTGGCTACAGGGTCAAGAGTGGCTGAGAAGTAAGCGCATGGTCGTTGCTTTGAGCCGATGGACTGGGTCAGGACAGATAAAGCACACCCCTCCCTTTCATGGGTGTAAAGGGAGAAGGGCTTTGTGTAATCGGGGGTACCCAACACAGGGGCCGAGCAGAGGGCATCTCGTAGTTGCATGAAAGAAGCCTGACACTCAGGGGTCCAAGGGAGTGGGAGAGGGATGTCCTTTGCTAACAATGAAAGCAGTGGTTTTACTACAAGGCTAAAGTTGGGTAACCACTGTCGGCAGAAGGAGGTGAGGCCTAGTAGAGAGCGGACCTGTTTCTGGGTCTTAGGGACGGGGGTGTCGAGAATGGTTTGGATCCGGTCAGGAGTCAATTTCCTTCCGTCTTTGGACAAAAGGTGGCCTAGGTAAGTGACCTGGGGTTGGCAGAATTGCAACTTCTTCTTAGAGACCTTGTGGCCATTTTCTGCAAGGAAATGCAGGAGTTGAATGGTGGCTGTGACAGCTAGTGGAGTGGTGTCGGCTGCCAAGAGGATGTCATCGACATATTGTACTAACACCACTCCATCGGGTAACTGGACTTGATCCAGTTGTCTCTTGAGGGCCTGGCTGTAGATGCTAGGGCTTTCTGTGTAGCCCTGGGGTGCTCGGCAGAACCTATATGAGCGGGCTTTTAGGGTGAAACCGAAGAGATATCGGCTGTCTGGGTGGATGGGGATGGAAAAGAATGCGTTTTTGAGGTCAATGACAGTGAAGGTGGTGGCAGTGGAGGGAATCAAAGTCAGGATGGTGGTAATGTCCGAGACCACAGGGTACTGGGGTACCACCACTTTGTTGATCTCTCGAAGGTCAATGATGAAGCGGTATGCTTTCTCGTCTCCTTCTCCCTGTTTCTTAATGATGGGCAAGATTGGGCTGTTGCAAACGTTGCTAACTACTTCCTCCACCACTCCCGCGTCTATCAGTGATTGGATGATTTCTACCAATGCCTTCTCGCCCTCGGGCGATATCCGATATTGTGGAAGTTTTGGGAGTGTTGCATCTGGTCGAACAGTGATGTGCACTGGGTCAATCATCATGCGCCCTACATCCGAATCCGTTTTGGCCCACAGATACGGAGGCAGAGTGTCAAGCAGGGAAGTGTCAGCGTCGGTGATGGAAAACATGTGTCTGGGGGGGCAATGTCTAAGCAGAACAGGATTGTCGTAAAGGAAAACTCGGACTCCATCTTGGGAACATCTAATCGTTGCTCGGAAGTGTTTCAATAAGTCGAGTCCCATAATTGCGTCAGGGCTATTGGAGGAAAGCAAAAACGTAGTGTCAGTGGTGTTGTTTTCTAAGTCAAAGAGGATTGGGGCGGACAAAGGGTTAGTGGAGGGCGTCCCATCGAAACCTGTCGATGTTATTAGTGATATCACAACAACTAATAACTGGCGGTCAAAATTAGAAAAGCAAGTTTGACAGTAAGACCCACTATACCGGACAGTAACAGTGAGAGATGATAGTTGGAGAGTGGTCGAGTCAAGACTCAAGGGTACCAGGAGGGAAATATTGTTCCCATCAGAAGCCACACTGTACCGCCCTTATTATCATCATATGGGATCTCCTTACCCAGGAGACAAGACGGCCGGTAAACATTACCGTGACCGAGATGTAGTATGAGGTATGAGAGCAGAACAGAGTAGTGTGGTAGTGGCTAATGAAAAAAGCAGTGTATAGTGATTTGGAGTGAAAAAGTGAAGGGTACTAAAATTAGGTGAATGGGTGGTAAAAAGAATTTTAATGATAACCCCCAAACCCTAAGGTTAAAAGGCAGGTGTGGGTGCAGGTTTTAAATAATAACCGCACTTATTGGTGGTCGACATGTTTCAGCATATTATAAGATTTTCTTAATGCATTCCTCAGGACCTATATATAGTACACTACTGCTTTCAAAAAAATGAATTAAAAGATGTCACCTGAAAATCCAGGCGTGCTCAACCGTATACTGTCAGTGTAATGGTAAGGGATCCAACATGTAAAACAAATCAACAAACAAACAAACAAATAACACAAAGCACGTTATTATTTGTATTCATAGTGACATTGCAATATGTTCAATCATGCCTGATCATTATTTCGGGTATGCACTCACCCTTACGTGTAGGCTGAGGAGCTTCACCCCACCTGGCTGCAGCGCAGGTAAAAGGAGCACCGCTCTGTGAGAAATCACATAACGTTTAATCGAGCGGCTAGTGATAAGACACTAACCCATTTGAGTAGCAAAATATACTTTGAGATGGCAGGTTATCTGAGCCTCTTGTAACCAGGCTGGGCGTAAGCGCCGTACTCTGTCATAACTCAGGAGCAACGACCACACAGAGGGGATAAGTAGAGCAAAAGGGCCGATCCTCGTCAGTTAAAGTCGGGAGGCACTGACGGAATTCGCTTCATATTATAGTTCGCGGAATAACATCTAGCAGCGTGTCAGTTTAACTACAGAAAACGCACACGGGAAATCCGCTACGTATTGTAAAGCAGCGTACAGAGTGGGGAAGCGCGCATGAGAAGCGCTGCGTATGCTCGATGGCAGGCTGGCCTCTAGCGGCATGTGCGCGCCGGGCGAGGCAGCCGAATGTTACGCATAATGCGTTGCATAATGCGTTCACTCACCTAACCGTCGGCGTCTCCAGGCAGTCTTCAGTACTGCTCGGGGGGGCGCCGACCGCCGAGTGAGCTAGTGTTTTGTGTGCTTCACGGACCAAGTGTGGTGACGAACAGTCACGTGACAGTAAGATTTCTGGGAGTTGTAGTCCACTACCGAGTATTGACTTTAAAAGATGAAATGTTTCATGGTTCTGCCAAAGTCTAATGTAGGTCCTATGTTATGTGCCATGATGCGCAGTGGTTTACGAATAACTGTTGGTAATACATTACTTGAACAAAGCCTTATGAAGAGTGCACAGGTGGGGTGAAGCTCCTCAGCCTACACGTAAGGGTGAGTGCATACCCGAAATAATGATCAGGCATGATTGAACATATTGCAATGTCACTATGAATACAAATAATAACGTGCTTTGTGTTATTTGTTTGTTTGTTTGTTGATTTGTTTTACATGTTGGATCCCTTACCATTACACTGACAGTATACGGTTGAGCACGCCTGGATTTTCAGGTGACATCTTTTAATTCATTTTTTTGAAAGCAGTAGTGTACTATATATAGGTCCTGAGGAATGCATTAAGAAAATCTTATAATATGCTGAAACATGTCGACCACCAATAAGTGCGGTTATTATTTAAAACCTGCACCCACACCTGCCTTTTAACCTTAGGGTTTGGGGGTTATCATTAAAATTCTTTTTACCACCCATTCACCTAATTTTAGTACCCTTCACTTTTTCACTCCAAATCACTATACACTGCTTTTTTCATTAGCCACTACCACACTACTCTGTTCTGCTCTCATACCTCATACTACATCTCGGTCACGGTAATGTTTACCGGCCGTCTTGTCTCCTGGGTAAGGAGATCCCATATGATGATAATAAGGGCGGTACAGTGTGGCTTCTGATGGGAACAATATTTCCCTCCTGGTACCCTTGAGTCTTGACTCGACCACTCTCCAACTATCATCTCTCACTGTTACTGTCCGGTATAGTGGGTCTTACTGTCAAACTTGCTTTTCTAATTTTGACCGCCAGATATTAGTTGTTGTGATATATTGTGTTAGGGGCGTATATCTGGTTGGTCGGTAAACTTGCCCTCAGACCCTCCTCACTTGTTGTTGTTGTGTTACTAGTACAGCTAAGGCTGTGGGTCTTTTTAATTTTTTGGTTGACCACACTGGTCACCAATGCAATAAAATATACTTTGAGTATCTCGCTTTGAGGCTTGACTGTCTCACCTGTCTACTCGGAGCGATGGCTACCAACTGGGGGTTAGCATTTGAAAGTGCCGAAGTACAAAACATCTTAGATGAAAACCCTAGCCTTCTGGACAATGTGTCCGCTCCACCTCAGGCAGTAAACAATGATGATAATTGGAACAAAGTCTTGATCCTAAAGAAATCCCACTCTCGAACTTCTGTTCATGGCATCATCATGGCCCAATATCTTAGGGGCAACTGTGCACCCACAGGCCTCATCGTCAATAATGCACCACGCCTCTTTCTTGACGATAAACAATTTCTCAAAGATTGGGCACTGATAGCCTGGAGATGTCCGAGAGATTGGCTAGTCCTGATCATCAAAACCGCGAAAAGAGTCGCGGACAACATTCTGATTGAGATTCAGGTCCTCGAAGGCCACATAAAAACCACTCTTAAAAGTGGACAGTTTAAAAAGGGACAGGACGATACGGATAAGACTAATAAGGATTTCAAGGAATCAATCTTATCCATAAAATTAGAGAAGTTTAAAAAGGATCTGGAGAAATTCTCAATGGAGAAAATATACCCTTACAGTAGCGACAGCTATATAGCACCCACATTTAGTCGCAGTGGCAAAAGAGGCGGTTCTAACTATGGCACTTCCAGTTCAGATGGGACATCCAGTGACTCAGATGCATCACAGACCGGATCATCCAATCAAGCCCCGCGGGGTCGTGGTAATAAGAGAAATTGGAGAAACCAATCACAAAACTTTGGTAACCACCAACCATGGTGGCCTATCAACCCATGGATGATGGGTCCAAACTGCCCTCCACAAATGGGTCCGCCCTTTTATCCACCACAGATGCAACAAGGCCCGGGATCGTTTCCTTTCTTAGGTTTTGGCCAGAGACGAGGCCGAGGCAGGAGGAGACAAGGGGCAGTGCAACAGCAAGTCCATTGGAACACGGATACGAACATCCCGCAACAATCGGGGATGGGTCTACGCAGCGGGAAGAAAGTCTCCCAAGACGCTGCGGAAACAAGCAACCAGCCGGCATCGTGATAAACCTCAGTTCACACACCTTGTCTACCAATGAGGAACTCCTCCTGAACAAAGGTTTGGGATTCGTGGCTACCCAAAAAGGTGATCCTTTTTTGGCTCAAATTGAACTTTCCAAGCTTTTCAGGAAGATAAGGTTGCATTACTTCTTTGCGAAAACAACTACTTTGGAGACCATCTCCATGGACACCAACACTGGCCTGAAGAGACCTTCTTCATTTAATCCACCCAGTGCCACACTACCGCCTAAAGTTCTTACCTTTGAAACGGCTGTTGAAAAGGATGTCACGGATTTATACAAAAAAGATGTCAAGCCATTCATGAATCTCTCCAGAGATGAGCAGCAAGCTTTGCGTTCACTCACTTCTAACGAAAACATCACCATTAAACCGGCCGATAAAGGCGGAGCGACTGTAATTTTAGACACTACAGTGTACAGAAATGAGTGTCTGCGACAGCTCAGTGACCGCAAATCCTACTTACCACTGAGATCGGATCCAACTGAAGGTCTACAAAACAGAATAAGTGCCTTAGTAGAAGAAGCCACGAGTGAGGGATGGATAACCTCACAGGAAGGACAATATTTGGTCACACAACACCCGACAATTCCTTACTTTTATTGCTTGCCCAAAGTCCACAAGCCAACAAGGCCACCACCTGGTAGGCCTATTATCTCTGGCATTGGGTCAGTATTAGAACCCCTTTCAACTTTTGTGGACCACTTCCTTAACCCGATGGTTAAAGCTATGCCCACCTTTCTCCAAGACACCAAAGATGTCCTAAGACTCCTTCCGACGATACAATACAATATGGAGACTGACATCCTAGCATCGTTCGATGTCGAATCCCTATAAACCTCGATCCCTCAAACTGAGACCCTAGAAGTAGTGGGAGCACTTCTAGAGCAGAATAACCATCAATCGATGACACCAATACCATTTATAATGCAATTAGCAGAAATGGCGATGAAAGAAAATTACTTCCGTTTTGAAGACACGTTGTATTTACAAACGTCCGGGACCAGCATGGGCAGTGTTTTCGCGCCGAGCCTGGCGAATTTGTATGTGCACCATTTTGAACAACAGAACGTATTTACCAACACCAACCCATACCTATCATCAATATATGTGTGGAAACGCTATATTGATGATATTTTGGTAGTGTGGCGGGGCACTGAAGAACAACTAATATCATTTCATGGTTGGTTGAATAGTGTTAACCAATATCTGAAGTTCACCATCGAGCACAGTAGTACTTCACTGGCGTTCCTTGATCTGAGACTACACGCAACCCCAACCGGCATCGAGTCTGAGTTATATCGCAAACCCATGGCCAAGAACGCATTGTTGCGGTATGACAGTTGCCACCCAAGAGCCCTGAGGGACAATTTACCTTTTGGCCAGTTCTTAAGGGTACAAAGAAACTGTTCCCAGAAGGAGTCTTTCGAAACACACTCCAAAAACCTGGAGGAACAACTGAAGGAGAAACGATACCCAAAGAAAATCATTCGCAGATCCAAAAAGAGGGCCTCTAACAACCATAGGGATGCCCTTCTTGCAATCAACCCTCCGAAAGAAAAATCAGACCGGATTGCCTTTGTAAATACCTTTAACAGCCGATCCAACTAGTTGCAGAAAATTATAAAGAAACACTGGTCCATCCTAAAAACTGGAGGTGACAATATTCCCCAGCCCATGTTCGCATACAAAAGAGGACCTAGCTTGAAGGATCAACTGGTTCACACTCGCCCACGCAGCAAAGAAGAGAGACAAGTGGGCACCCTGTGGGATTTACCAGCTGTGGTTGGTCACCACCCATGTGGTAATTGCTCTGTCTGCCCTCAGACTAACAAATCTACAGAAGTTGACATTGGCACTAATCGCCCATGGACACAGAACAGGTTTACTAATTGTAACAGCAGTAACCTGATATATTTGATCAAATGTCCTTGTGAACTACGGTATGTCGGTATGACTACTAGAAAGGTACGCACACGTATCCAGGAACACAAAAGCACTGTGCGCTGCCGAAAGCAAGCAACCAGACTGACCGCACATTTCCTGGAGAAGGGCCATGGTCCCGAAGATTTTTACTGGACAGTCCTTGAACAACCGCACATTCCAGACTCATGCGCAGATATAAGCAGGTTCTTGTTCAAGATAGAACAGAAATGGGTATATCGCATCAACAGTGACAAGGAGGGCCTTAACGAACCCATACCCTGGATGTCCCTCTGAATGGTCGTAATCATCATGTTCCTCCCATTGACGCCTTTGCACTGTATAAGAAAACAAATACCCATTGGTAATTGGTAATCTGTTTTCACTACCTACTAACAGCTACTGGTAATCCATTGCACATTAGGGCACATATCAAACAAGGTTTCTTCCCTTCAAGAAAAGCCAGCATTAACAGCGCATCATAATCCCTTTGAAGAGTGCACTAATATTAACATCAATATGAACAGTCGTCTGTAATTCCAACATCCGTTCATAACCCACTGCGCATATGTGCACTCTTTATAAGGCTTTGTTCAAGTAATGTATTACCAACAGTTATTCGTAAACCACTGCGCATCATGGCACATAACATAGGACCTACATTAGACTTTGGCAGAACCATGAAACATTTCATCTTTTAAAGTCAATACTCGGTAGTGGACTACAACTCCCAGAAATCTTACTGTCACGTGACTGTTCGTCACCACGCTTGGTCCGTGAAGCACACAAAACACTAGCTCACTCGGCGGTCGGCGCCCCCCCGAGCAGTACTGAAGACTGCCTGGAGACGCCGACGGTTAGGTGAGTGAACGCATTATGCAACGCATTATGCGTAACATTCGGCTGCCTCGCCCGGCGCGCACATGCCGCTAGAGGCCAGCCTGCCATCGAGCATACGCAGCACTTCTCATGCGCGCTTCCCCACTCTGTACGCTGCTTTACAATACGTAGCGGATTTCCCGTGTGCGTTTTCTGTAGTTAAACTGACACGCTGCTAGATGTTATTCCGCGAACTATAATATGAAGCGAATTCCGTCAGTGCCTCCCGACTTTAACTGACGAGGATCGGCCCTTTTGCTCTACTTATCCCCTCTGTGTGGTCGTTGCTCCTGAGTTATGACAGAGTACGGCGCTTACGCCCAGCCTGGTTACAAGAGGCTCAGATAACCTGCCATCTCAAAGTATATTTTGCTACTCAAATGGGTTAGTGTCTTATCACTAGCCGCTCGATTAAACGTTATGTGATTTCTCACAGAGCGGTGCTCCTTTTACCTGCGCTGCAGCCAGGTGGGGTGAAGCTCCTCAGCCTACACGTAAGGGTGAGTGCATACCCGAAATAATGATCAGGCATGATTGAACATATTGCAATGTCACTATGAATACAAATAATAACGTGCTTTGTGTTATTTGTTTGTTTGTTTGTTGATTTGTTTTACATGTTGGATCCCTTACCATTACACTGACAGTATACGGTTGAGCACGCCTGGATTTTCAGGTGACATCTTTTAATTCATTTTTTTGAAAGCAGTAGTGTACTATATATAGGTCCTGAGGAATGCATTAAGAAAATCTTATAATATGCTGAAACATGTCGACCACCAATAAGTGCGGTTATTATTTAAAACCTGCACCCACACCTGCCTTTTAACCTTAGGGTTTGGGGGTTATCATTAAAATTCTTTTTACCACCCATTCACCTAATTTTAGTACCCTTCACTTTTTCACTCCAAATCACTATACACTGCTTTTTTCATTAGCCACTACCACACTACTCTGTTCTGCTCTCATACCTCATACTACATCTCGGTCACGGTAATGTTTACCGGCCGTCTTGTCTCCTGGGTAAGGAGATCCCATATGATGATAATAAGGGCGGTACAGTGTGGCTTCTGATGGGAACAATATTTCCCTCCTGGTACCCTTGAGTCTTGACTCGACCACTCTCCAACTATCATCTCTCACTGTTACTGTCCGGTATAGTGGGTCTTACTGTCAAACTTGCTTTTCTAATTTTGACCGCCAGATATTAGTTGTTGTGATATATTGTGTTAGGGGCGTATATCTGGTTGGTCGGTAAACTTGCCCTCAGACCCTCCTCACTTGTTGTTGTTGTGATGTTATTAGTGAGCCAGACAAGGGTGCCCTTGGAATCAGTCGTTTAGATAATGCACTACGTGTTGCGCCAGTGTCTACCAGGAATGGTGACTTTGTACCCAAGACCTTAGCAGTGACATAAGGGCCTTGCTGGTCAACATGGAGCTCGACTGGATCCCTCCCTTGCCCTAGGCAGTCCTATGCAAAGTCATGAACATCATCGTAGTCAGATTGCTGGCATTGGTTCTGTCGGGGTCGATCAAATGTGTTTGGCCTACTTGATCTATCATTAGTTGCGTTGTTTGGGGGCCCTCGCTGTGGTCCCCTATTTCTTGGTTCGTTTGCTGAATCTCTAGGATCTCTATTTCTGGTGAGTTCCAAAAGAACTGGGCACTGAGATTTCCAGTGGCCCGATCCTTTACAGAAGGCACACTGGTCCTCTCTAATGTCTGTACGTCCAATGTGGGGAGTTGAAGTACGGTCTTTGGGAGGTGCCGTTTTAGGGACGTTCATCTGATGGTTTCCCCGGTATTGGTCTCGTCCCAGAGTCACCCCTTGCAGTTGAGCCATCATCACCCTCTCCTTTAATTCTTTCTTCTTTCTCTCTGTTGTTCTATCGTTTTCGTTTTTCTGATGTTCATAATATTGGGCCATCTGGAGGATAGCCGTGGGTTTGGAGGCTGCCCAACTACTTTCGCTGGCCTGTAGTTTCTGCGAGACCTCCGGTGATAAGCCCTTAACGTAATTCTGGACGAACAGATGGTGTCCGGTTGCAGTGGTCAGGTCCTGGCCACTGTAATCGGAGAACACCGTTTCAAACCGGGAGAAGTATTCCGATACATCCTCCTGAGGTTTCTGGCGACAAGCCGTTACTATCGACCAGTCCACTTTCTTTTCTGGGATCAGGGTTTTTAATTTTTGCACGATTTTATCCGGGAGGTCTAAAATGGCTTTCAAAGGCTTTTGTCCGGGTTCTCGTTGTCTGTCTATGCCATCAAGTTGTGACCAGTTATGTCCAAACAGCTCAGAGTGATCGACTTTCCGGATTTGCTTCCACACATCAGCTGGTAGACATAACCCGAAAAACAAGTCGATGTCAGCTAGAGTCATAATCGTCGATCCTAGGGCCGTACCCAACTCAGTATAGAAGGCAGTGGGGTTTTTACGTAGGTCAGGCAGAGCTTTCCGGAAGGTCAGAATCTCTTGCCGGTCCCATGGTTGGTAGACCCAATTGTACACTACCCTTCCCTTTGCATCTTTGTTGTTTGCGTCATCGTGAGTCCCTTCACCTCGTGGAGGAACCCAGTAAGGGGCAGCCTCTCGTATCGGCATCATGGTGTTAGGTCGTTCAGTTTGTGGGTCGGTTGCTACGGATGTAGTGGATTCGATTTTCGGCTTTTGTTCAGTGAGGTGGCGGAAAACCTCAAGCGTACGCGCAAGGAGGTCCGTCACGTCACTCTCACTCTCATCCCCGATATCGACCTTCCGGTACAGAGTCGTTAGGCTCTGGGGACCTTTTTCTTGATATCTGTCCTCGTATGCGTTTAAGACGTGGTAACACAGTTGTACAGTAAAGTGTCGTCTGTGACTCCCTGTATAAGAATTAAACACATCCGTGATGGACTCTTCATCTTCCCTCTTCTCTACCAGTATCTTTGCTATCTTGTCGACCCCTGCTCGTTCATGTTTGCTTAGTCTATATGTTCTAGCAGGACCAACCCTTCGGGCTTCTGGGTCGCCCAGCGTTGTCGTTTGTGTAGCATCCGATACAAGGAGTTCAGCCGGCACGGAGGCCATGGGGGCTGAAGCCGTGGTGCTACTCTCGCTTGTACCTGGGGATAGTGGGTGCTGGGCTAAGGGTTGGGAAGGGGCATATGGAGGGGGCATGTGGATGATCGGAGGACCTAGCAGCAGATCATCGTTGGTTCGCTGTTTCGAGTGTAATTCAGGGTAGAGCGTGGAGGGTGTTCTAACCAGACACTGGCTTGATGTTTCTATTTCTAGCTTCTGTTTGGTATCCTCTCTTTCTTTTATCTCTTTCTCTAGTTTCTGGGCCGCTAGGTGGGCTGCTTTCCGCAGCTCTTTTCCCAACCTACTCTCAGTTCTCTTTTTGCGTTGTTCGGCTTCTTTTCGCCACATGCCGAAGCTGTCAAGCATAGTGGGCGTCGTCTTGTTTTTACCAAGGGCTGTTTCTAGTGCGATTATTCTATCGTTTTCGAAGGATCCTATCAGTGGCCACTGACTTTCTCGATCCTTTTTCGTATATTTATGCCACAGCTGGCTATAGGCTATAGCGACTAATCCATGCTTCGTGAACATGTCCTTATTAGGGGTGCCCTCCAGCGGAGCCGGATGGTTCATCTCTAATAAGCGGTCCGGGCTAAACAGGCTACTAACCAGTGGGGAGAAGACAGGCATGACGGATCACAATGGGGATAATAGTCAGCACTACCTATCTTATCACTGCGCGCAAAGACTAGACAGAATATTTCTATTCTACGTTGTTTGCAGGCAGTGAATACCTCATGAACCAATCTTGAGCAATCAATGTTAGGTCAAAAATAAAAAATCAATATGGTCAATGGGGAGAATAAGTAGGCTCGCAAAGGTTCGCGTCACCTACCCTGTCACTATCTGTAAAGAGGGGACCTATTCTTCCCTGTTTGCAGACAGAGAATCTCCAGAAAACAATCTATAACAGTTAATCAATGGGGGGAGGGGGCAATTGTTCAATGGGGGAGAAAGATAGGTCCGACGGGTGCGTACCTATCCTTCGCTGTTTATAAAGGGAGAGCCTGTTGTTTCTCCGTTTGCAGACAGTGAATCTCCAAATAAATTAACAAAAAGTAATACTAGTATTTTCTCATCAATTATCAATCACTTTCAATTATCAATCACTTTCGCAATTTGTCGTGTTTACACGACCTTACCCGGACCGCATGGACAGTTTCTTGTCTTCCGAATCCAGCGCCCGATCGTCCTCTTCTCTTCGTACTTCTCGTGGCACTCCTGATGGTTCCCAGTCAGGACCGCAGATCACTCGGGAGAGGTCTGTTCGGAACCAGTGAAGTTCGGATGATCGGCTGTCAGACGAGGGTCTATCGGACAGGGTACCTTCCGATCGTTGCAGTCGTTCACTCTGTCGTCAGGACCTCTCCCACTGGATCCACGAGTCGCTGATGGGCCCCACGTTTGGGACGCCAATTGTTAAAAAGGGGTTTCAAAGACAACCAGTAACCAAAGACCCTTTTATGTTGCCCGGCGGTATCGCCTCTATGACCCACCAATGTTAATCAATGAAGAAGCAGGCGCTGGAGACTGGAAGGCAGGAAACGAGGATTTTATTCTCTCCGGAGGAGAACACATCAATTCAGACAGCAAGTATCGTCACGAGGTGCTCTAACCACATCTCTGAGGCCTGGCCTCTTATACTAGGGTTTATGATCTTTATTGCACATAACACATTCTCGTAACACTTTGGTACTTGAAAGAACATCCTCGGAATCTCCGCTTCGGACTCGTTCCCACATACATTTACAGTTGGATTCCCCACCCCGGTCACAACAGGTGATGGTTGTCGCACAGCAGGGCATTCCGCCGATTCACGGAATGCATGAGTTTGATCGGATCTCATAGGGTGGGGGCTTTGATCGGCTCGAGGGTCTCTTGATGGGGAGGGGAAGCTTCCTACTGTATGGGGTAATAAACAGCATCCGCAGGGTCAGGTGGCGGCCTGGGAACAAGGAGGACAAACGGGGACACAGGAAAAGGGGGTTTGCATCAAAAGGATTTTGAGGCCATGAAAGGAATGAGGGGAGGTGTTGCGCTGGGAACAGGATGGGGTTCTGTGGTGAAGCTGCGCTGAAGAGGGGTTTATGACCCAGGGCATGAGAGAGCGGGGGTTGTCAGTGTGCGGGGGGATGCTTGCGAGGTTAAGAGAGAGAGAGAGACGCGCTGGCTATCAGCGAGGGGCAGGGAGGCCATGGTGCTCAAAATGGCTGCCGCTTACGCGCACGAATGGGCTCGAAAAGGGGCAAGATGGCGCCGATAATGTTGACGTTTGCAGTCTAATCTTTAACAACACACGATCTACCTTAGCAGACTTCATTGATGCGTATGGCTTGATAGACACATGGCGGTTTAGGAATCCACAAACAAGGCAATATACTTTTCACTCTGGGGCTCACAACAGCCTCTCACGTATAGATCACAAATTAGCAGCCACAGATAGTATGGGAAGGTTCAGGGCAGTATCGCACCTGCACAGAGGACTATCCGATCATTGTCCGGTGACGGTAGAGTATGCATTGCATACTCCTACACAATGACATATGCACCCGATATATTACGGATCTCTATGCAACCCCAAGAATAGAAAAGGCCTGCTTAACACTACAACACACTACTTTAAGGAGAATGAGGCCTCAGTCTCATCACCGCTGGGCCTCTGGGAAGCGTATAAGGCTGTTATGAGGGGACAGGCTATATCTCTTATAGCAGGTCACAAAAAAGAAAGCAAGAAAGAGATAGAGGCCCTGGAACAGGAGGTTTGCCGATTGGAGTCTCTACAAACCCAAGATCCCTCAGAAACCAACACACACAAGCTACGCACTAAACATAAAAAATATAAAGAATATGTATGGGCAGATGCTTGAACCTGACTGACAGCAATCCAACACAGAGTTTATGAAACTGGGGACAAAGCAGGCAAGCTTCTTGTTTGATTGGAAAAGCGGGAACGGGCGGACAGTTGGGTGGCAGAGCTCCAGCTGGACAATGGTGAATCTACATCAGACCCCCAAGAGATAGTAACTGCACTAGCGGCACACTTTGAGCGAGTTTACTCCTCTACAACCACAACCAAGGAACATGACGTGCTAGATTTCCTAAGAGACATACGCTTACCAACACTCACAAAGGAGGAGGCCCAGATGCTAGAAACTGATATAACACTGGACGAACTCAAGGTAGCCATCCACAAGATACAGTCTGGGTAAGCCAGTGGCTCAAATGGTATCCCTATATACCTATACAAGCACACGGTGGATAAAGTAGCCCCTACCTCTTGAAAATGTATGAGGAAAGCCTAGCCCAGGGGAGCTCCGCAGGGACCAGCACACTGCCACCATTGTAGCGATCCGCAAACCTGGTAAACCCCCTTCTGAAAGTATTTACTATCGGCCCATTTCACAGATCAACGCAGAGGCCAAGATATTGGCCAAAACTTTAGCGCTCTGGCTGACTCCATATCTTGCTAAACTAGTCCACCCGGATCAGTCGGGATTTATGCAAGGAAAGAAAACAGCTTTGAATCTTAGACACCTACACAGCGGCCTTAGCTGCAAATACACAATATGAGAGGATGCAGCAGTGTTGTCTCTTGACGCACGGATGGCCTTTGAGTCTGTAGAGTGGACCTTCCTTTTTGCTGCCCTCCAACAGGAATTCAGGCCCAAATTCTGTTCATGAGTTTGCCTATTGTATGCCAACCCTCTAGCACATTTGGGAGCCAATGGTCATATATCACAAGAGTTTTCTCTGGGACGTGGCACATGGCAGCGCTGGCCTCTGCCACCGCTCCTGTTTGCGCTGGTCCTGGAGCCACTGGCAGCTTGGATCAGAGGAGACCCATAATCCAAGGCCTACGCTGGATGGAGGGATGGGAAGATTGCATATCCCTCTATGCAGACGATATTCTGTTATATATTGCATCCCCCACATGGTCCATTCATAGATTATTAAAAATATGTGAAGGGTATGAGGTGGTCTCCGGATACACGATTAATTGGGGAAAGTCAGTATTATATATTCTTCATGTGCTGCACCCAAAATTACCTAATAGCTGCACAGTAAGGGTAGTGGCGGACAGCTTTAAATACCTGGGAATACATGTAACATCTGATCCAGACGACGTTCAAGCATTGAGCCTCCAGGAACCACTGCAATGGCTGAAATGTGATATCAAGCACTGGAGGGCCATTCTGCTCACCCTACTGGGTAGGGCGGCACTTTTCAAAATGATGGTGCTGCCCAAATTTCTATATGCCCTTCATAACACGCCATTTTGTGTCACTGTGTAATACTTTGGAGCAATAGACTCGGAAGTCAATAGTCTACTTTGGGATGGCAAACCGGCCAAAATAGCAGCCGGGAAACTGATTTGGAGCTTGTATGATGGTGGCATAGCACTGCCCAAGGTTCAAGCATACTATTGGGCCTCCTAATTAGCAGTCATTAATCAGTGGATCCATGCAGCCAACACTGACCATGCGTACCACCTAGGTAAATTAGTCCTGGGAACGGGTGGGAATTAACCTAGCGCTTTTTAATAAACCAAGAATGGTGGGCGGTGCAGGCCCCAACTCTTGAGGACTGGTGCAGAGACATGGATATGACAATGGTGGCAGAAAAAGCCACATATGTCCACAGAGGATTTCCCAAGAAATGGGAAAAGATGTGGGGTAAATGGAATGCCTATAGAAGAAATATATGTACCCCCAGCAACATACCAGGATTCAGAAGAGGAGATATAAAATTGTCATAACAAAATACAGCTGTAATATAATGCATACTTTGTTGACCAAATGTGAGAACCACGTAAGCTATTTGGCAAATAAAATGGACTGTAATATAAATGCTTTGTCAAATGTATAAGACTCAAATGCAGATCTTTGTTCCTTAATAAAAAATGTTTTTTTCTAAAAGATAATAGTTAAATATATGTCAATGTATAAAATATTATGTTTTTGTGTGTGTATTTTTGTAAATTAAGTTTATTTGTAATATTTAGTTAAAATTTATATTAAATTTAATTTAGTGTGTTAAAAAGAATAATATTATTTAATATATTTCATTGTATTTTATATATAATTCTTATTCAATATTTTTTACATCTATATTTTTTACTTCGATATTTTTGAATCAATGTTTTTGTACTTACCTTTTTAAGTACAGGGAGTCGATATTCTTGCATTCTATATTTTTACTTCGATATTTAGTACATCGATGTTTGATACATAGATGTTCTATCAGTGAACCCTCACCTAGAAGCTTTCTCACATAGAAGCTTCCTGTGAGAGCTGTGGGGAGTGGAGTCGTATGGAAGCTAGTGGACATGTCCACACGAGAAGCAGTGGAATTAAGGAGCGTCTGAGCAGCAGAGTGCGGGCGAGCCAATGTCGAGCCGACATCCGAGGGGGCTATCGAGCCTCTGTTATTGGTGGTGAAGTGGGACCGTGGGGGCACAGCGAGAGCCAGGCCCCAACATAGGGGGTCATTAGTATGGCGGGTGGACTTTGTCTGCCCACCATACCCCTGGGAAATGGGACCGCCCACTGAGGGTGCAGCGGTCCCGCCCTCCCAATTTGGATGCGCTGCCACACTGGCGGCCGCATGGCGCATTTGTGACATTGCGGTGGGCGGTGCCACAAGGCAGGTTGTGCCTTTCAATGCACAACGTGACAGGCACCGCCCGGTGCCTGCCATGTTGTACATTGAAATGAAGGGGGGTACCAAAGGTACCCCCATGTGCACCCCCCACCCCCACGAGTCCCTGGGGGCCCGAAACGGGCCCCGCATGCAAACTCCGCGTGCCTTTCAGTGGCGGAAATGCTGCCACGGAAAGGCATGTTCCCACCAACATTGTAATATGGCTGGCGGTGTCTGACAGACACTGCCACCATATAGAACCCTTCTCCGCCCGGTCGCCTTGTTGACCAAGCGGGAAAGCGGTGGACAGTCTTTCCGTCCTCCAGGGACCCCCTCAGTGATCGTAATATGGCGGGGGGGGGTTTGCTGCAAGGATTGCGGGCGGATCACCCGCTGGGCCGGCGGTGACTACCGCCGGCCCGGCGGGGGAGATCCGCCCGCCATCCTAATGGGGCCCAAAGTGTTTGTACCTCCTGCCTGAGTGTGCTGCAAGGAGAGGACGCGCCACCAATGTTCCATCACCTAAAGTATAAATCTGTGCACCTTGCATAGGAACTCACTTAGTACAATCTCACCTCTCCTAGCACAGAGGTATTTAGAAGATGAAGCACGGACTGCAGACTGCAATCACAAGTATTGCCACACTGTCATAAGGATGCCCATAGAGTTAACTGAAGGTTATTTACGAATGTGAGCAGGTGCAGTACCTCAAGTAACTGGCAAGAGCCTGGCTCTTGGAAGTCACCTGATAGGTCAGGTGTAGCATGTGAGCAAGACTGCCTGTGAGTAAGGTATAGCAGGATATAATTGGCCAGATATGGCCAGTATATAGGAAACAATCCACAACTCTCCAGCGTGCTCTTGATCCCCCTTGGCACTTTGTACCATCAGTGTCACAAGGAAGCCTGAGGGCTAATATAAGGGCTACTGAAGGGGGTGAGGTGGCGATGCATCCCAGCACACAGTCTCCAGCTGACCTGTCATTCAACAGAGGATAGAAGCTCAGATTGTAGATTGAAGTATCATATTGTTGTACTCCTTACGATTCTCTTTGTAAACATTATAAGAGGAGATTCCTCCTCCAAAGAAAAAAGGCACCAAACCTTCAATTATAGTAAAAGTTAGAAAAGCAGGTGGGATTATATCTAATATATCGATAATTAAAGACCCTTCAGGCCTTGAGTCTCCATCCCACGTCGAAGTAATCCAAGCCGGAGCCGAATGTTCCCCAGCAGTTGAAAGTGGGCATTCCTCTGCAAAAACTCTGGCGGTCTCAATAAAGGACTTTGTGGGGAAACATTTTAAACTCTATGCATTGCAGGATTCAACAAATGTGGGGCAAGTGGCTTCCCCTGTTGAGGTTCCGTGATTCTGAACCCGTTCAATAAATGTCATCGTATCGTGACGATTTTGGTATCAACGAACAGCAAATGACGAGTGTGGCATGTACGAGTGTTTTCGTCATGTTCGATTGATGGATTCACTGTGTATTCAGGGATTTCGTTCGAACCTTTGGGTTCCATTTTGTGTATGGCAGCCATTTTGTGGTTGCCCTCACATCGGCCGATGACTACGGCCGAGCGAGTCTTTGGGACACGTACACCTTTAGCTGACTTCTGTGTGACCTGAGCGAACTGACTCCATTGCCTGAAGCTAACCTTGTTGAGCCAGTTCCTTGTTCGGCAGCTGGTCAAGATGGAGATCAAAGAGCAGGACATTGCTGAGTTTATGGTACACGCACACACCCTTCTATCTTGCTTCTCATCTGTTTCTGTTCCTTCTTTTATGGCCTATTTATGGTTTGGGTTGAGGTCTTTTAATATGGGTTCGTCTGGCCTGTCCGAGCAAGAATGTTGGGTTTTCCCATGTAATTGATGGTGGGCTGGACAACTGAAAAGTGGGCTTGTCGTTATGCGATACCTTTTGAAATGTCACTTGAATTTGAATTGAATTTAAAATTTGAATTTAAAAACATTTATATAGCGCTCTACTACCGTGCGGTTTCTTGGCGCTTTAGGACTGCGAGGGGGGTGGCAGGAGCGGAGGGGGATCAGACCTTGTAGGCTTGGGAAAAGAGCAGAAGAATCACTTGGTGATTGGACAGTTCGTAAATAATTGATGCTAGTTAGGAATGTGATTTTTGGCATAAAAGACGATGTCTCGCAATACGAAAGTGTGCAGTTTCTAGCGAACCACCCGTGTTGTGCTTCGTAGACTTCTGTTCCTGGTTGCAGCCAATAAATTTGATCTTTGACGACACCGAGAAGTATCCCGTGTCTCTGTATTCTACGACAGGTGAACCCGAAGACATTGGGTGTGCCCCTGGCGCCGCTGGGTTCTAAAACCCGGTTCTTCAGTTGGCACCCAACGTGGGGCGACTTCAGCGGTACCGGTCCAAGCCTGAAGATCGCAAGGAGCTTCGTGTGAAAATTCTGGAGGAAGGTCTGCCACTTCATCGACCCCTGTATGTTGTCATGGTCCGAAAGTCTTTGCTGTGAGGTTCCCCGCATTCCGACAGCTCCGATGGACTGCTGCCCTGACTGTCGCCCTGTCTTGGAGCCCTTTGATGATTTGTAAAGCGAGACGATAGACGGGCCTTCTGGCGACGTCATCGATACTTCAGTTAAGTATGAGTGGAGCGTCTCTCAGTCCTTAGTTTTTTGGTATCTCCTTTGGATCTTTGATTTGGGACTTGCAAGCTCCAAAGCCGAGGGACTCGTGTATTCGCGAGACTATCGTGTTTGATATTCCCTTGAAATTTGAAGCTAGACTAGTGAGCGAAGATGCCTGGTCTTAGCAGACTTGGACAGATATTTTGTTGTGGTTGTAATAGGGATTCCCGATTGGAGGATTCGTGTCCGGTACCTCCGATTGGAACTCCAACCTATGAGCTCTATTTAAAACATGGCGTGGGCCCCATCACGTCTAATGAAGTATGGATTAGATATACTAGGAAGGATGGTGTCCTAAAGGGGCCCCAATATGGTAGTTATGACACGGAGATTTTAGATAATCTAGAAGTTAAACTCTTCAAGAAGAAAGCCCGGCCGGCGATGTTTAACTCTTTCCGCCTATGGCGAAAGGAAGCCAAACAGAAAGAAATTAAATTAGAGAAGAGAAATAAAAGAGAGAAAGGTATTTCGATAATGCAAGCTGCTATACAGTTTAAAGATAACGAAGAAGAACAAGCAAGTGAGCAGTTGCACAGGCAACGTAAAATGGCGATTGATAAATGTTATCCAGCTTTGCCGCCTCATCAGCAAGGTTCAACGAAGGACCTTGAGAAAGATCCTTTGATGTCACATTTGTTGAGTTTGCCACCCCCTTACGTGCAGAGTGCTATAGCACCTCCGCAACCTTTAGTTGCGCAACCTCCGGTTGCTTTGCCTCCTGTTATTGTACAACGGACAGCTCCTCTTCAGTTGGCTCCTATTCCTCTGGTGCAGATTTCTCAAGGGCCGCCGACTTTGCTACCAGTTCCGTCTCCAATTCCTACGACTTTGTCTTCTGTATTGTCTACTTCTTCCGATACTCCTTCTGATACTACTTCTAAGTATACTTTGTCTCATCCTGTTTTTCCTCCTGCTCTAATGTCAACTTCTCCTTCTGTTCGACAGAGAATGACCGATACTGTTACTGGTCTTTTATCTCCTCTCTTTGGGTCATTGAGTATGACTCCTGCTTCGGCGTGTAAACAGTTGCGTAGCCAAATGCCTGGTCCCGATGAGCGGGAAGTATTGGATCATTTAGCGCGTAAGTGGGTTACTCATTCTTTAAGATATAATTTAGAGTCTGTTATGGACGTCTTCCGTCAATGGGAAGCACCGAAGCAGAGGTATGTTTTCGATAAGATGTGTATTTTCCTTCGTGAAGAATGGGAAGATGGTGATTTGGGACAGACTCCGTCTGAGCTGTTCCGTGTACAGCCCGAGTTTGCGAAGGGAGCTATAGTGGGTTTCGAAGTTGAAAGAGCAGTTGCAACACTGCTTTCGTGTAGGAGTGAGTCTCCTTCTCAGTCGTTGTGTGAGCCTGATCCTTCTGTTAGGAGAAAAGTGCGACAATATCCAATGAGAGAGGTTCCTCCGGTGTGGAAAGAAGCAGTTCAGGCCGATGTTAACCAGGGTATTCTAGCTGCACCAACTCATTTTCAGCGTGTTTGGGTACATGTTCCATGGAAGAGAGCTGAAGTTTTGGCCCTTAAGCAGACTTTGCCTGATCCACGTAAAAATCCTGCAGGGTACTATAAGGAATTATCACAGACTGCAGACTCATGTGTTATGAATCTAGCCGATATTGGCATGTTGTTTGGAAATGTAGTTCCACAGCCTTTATGGGGATTGATTCGTCATACGGATCATGCGCAAGAGTTAGGTGATACATGGAATAATATTGGTGCCGCGGATAACCGACAAGTTGGTGGTGCCAAACCTGAGCCTTTAGTTGCAGAACTCCCTGGTAGGATCATTAATTACATGAAGACTTTGATGCCTGCTATGCGTGTAAACTGGGACAAATCGTCTGCATGTAAGCAGAAGAAAGACGAAAGTGTGTCTGATTTCTTCACTAGGTTTGAAGAGACGTTTATAGACCATAGTGGTCAGGACATGAGTACGGAAGGTGGTCAACGGTTGTTTGTCGATAGGTTTGTGCATAACTTGCTTCCCGAGAGTTCTTGGGCTGTTTCTTCGTCAGCGCAGATATTGGCTACTGCACAGTACTACGAGAATAGAGATAAGGATGAGAAAGATAGAGCCGACAAGAAGACTAAAGAGTTGAAGACGAAGGTTCTTTTGCAGCAAGCATATCCGCCTCGTAATAATCAGCGTGATTATCAGCAACCTCAGCAGTATCAGAGAAACTCGCAAAGGTTCGAGTCTTCTCAACAGCGTTTTCCTGTAGGCCCTAATCAGTGTGCGTATTGTAAGGAAGAGGGTCATTTCAAAAATAGTTGTCCGGTTCTATTACAGCGCACAAATGTTGCTTCTGGTGTGAGAGGTCGAGGTGTTCAGCAAGCTCCTAGAGGTAGAGGACGTGGTGTGTTCCCCCAGAACGTGCGTTCCTTTCCTCCACAGAATTCGATGAATTGTTTTGATCAGCAGAATGGTGCGTCTGGTAGGACGACTCAGTACTATGCTGATGACTACTATGTCGAAGGTGAGAATATGGACAGTAATGATTGCTAGGACAGCCATAGACAAAGAGAGGGAGTTGTTTCAGTTCCAGTAGTAGATCAGAGTGGACCTTATGTTGAAGTGATTACATCAGGTGTGTCAGAGCCTTTTCTGTTGGATACTGGTGCTGCGAAGAGTTCTATCATGCACTCTAAACTCCCTGGTGCACCCATGTCTGTCTTGACGAATGTTTCAGTAGGTTTTTCTGGCACCCCAGTTAGTAATCCGATTTCTAGTCCTTTGTCTCTTTCTGTTGGACCTTGTGAATTTGAAGCACCCCTTATTCTGACGACGGGTTGTGGTGAGAACTTGTTGGGATTGGATTTGTTGAAGAGATTGTATGCAACGCTACATTGTTCTCCTTCAGGAGTACAGCTTACATTAGGAAAGAGAGTGATCTCTCCGATGTATTTATCTAAAGATAGACTTCCAGAGGAATTGTCTTCTCTTCCCGATACTCTTTGGGCTACTGGTCCTAATGATGTGGGTCTTTTGGAGATCCCGCCATATGTTGTGACGCTGAAAGCGAATGCTAGATTGCCACGTATTCCCCAATATAGGATTTCTAGTGATGGTGAAAGAGCGTTGCTAGCGATCATCTATGATCTGATTGAGAAAGGTGTGATTGAAGAAACGAGAGGTAATGTGTGCAATAGTCCGGTTTTGCCTGTTCTGAAACTTACTGATTCTTCGCAACCGCCTGTGTATAGGTTTGTGATCGATCTTCGCGAGGTGAATAAGATTGTAGTTCCGCAATTCCCTGTTGTGCCAGATATTACTGCTTTACTGACTCTGATTCCAGCTCCTGCTACCTGGTTTTCGGTGATTGATTTGAAGAATGTTTTCTTCAGCATCCCGATTGCCGAGGAGAGTAGAGATATTTTTGGCTTCTATTCAGGAGGTCGAAGTTTCCGGTTCAAACGCGCTCCTCAGGGCTATTGTGAGAGTCCATCCATCTATAGTCAGGCTTTGAAAACACAGCTTGATACGATTGTCTTATCTGATGGTGCTGCTCTTATTCAGTATGTCGACGATTTGTTAGTTGCTGCTGATATTGAAGAGATTTGTAAAGAGGCTACTTTGTCGTTGTTGCGTCATTTGTCTGACTTCCATCATAAGGTGTCTCTTTCGAAGTTGCAGTATTGTCGACAAGAAGTGACCTACTTAGGTACTTAGGTCATCTCTTATCGAATGAGGGAAGAAGATTGACCCCAGAACGAATTCAAGCGATTGTGAAAATGAGTGTGCCAACCACACAGAGAGAAGTGCGTGCTTTCCTGGGTATTACATCGTATTGTAGACAGTGGATTCCGAATTTTTGGCTTCTTGCGAAACCTTTGATAGCTCTTACTGTTAAGGATACTCTGAATCCTATTCCTTGGACTGACGAATGTCAGAAGAGTTTTTCAGAATTGCGCGATGCATTGTGTTCTGCTCCTGTGTTGGGTACTCCCGACTACAGTAAGCCTTTTACACTCTATGTTCATGAGAGAAAAGGATATGCATTGTCAGTTTTGACACAGCAGTTTGGCGATAAGCAACGTCCATGTGCGTATTTCTCGTCGACTTTGGATCCAGTAGCTAGAGAGTTGCCGAGTTGTTTGAGAGCTACAGCGGCAGCAGCTGTCTCTATTCGACAGTCTGCTGGTTTGGTGATGGATAATACGTTGATTGTGATGGCTCCACATGCAGTGGATACCTTGTTGAATAGGATCAAGACACAGCACTTAACTAGTGCTCGATTGTCAGGTTATGAGTTGACACTCTTAGCGAGTCATGTGCACATAAAGAGATGCAATGCGTTGAATCCAGCTACGTTGTTGCCGATTTCAGTAGAGACAGACGTTTCTGAACAGCATGATTGCTTTCTTAGGACAGAGGAGGAAACGAAAGGGAGAATAGACCTTAGGGACACTCCTCTTGCAAAGTGTGATGGTACCTTAAGGGTTGATGGTTCATGCTTCAAGCTTCCGAATGGTGATACGACTGTGGCATATGCTGTTACGACTTTGCATACGATTGTTGAAGCTGCACGTATCCCACATAATTCAGCTCAAGCAGCAGAGTTTATTGCATTGACAAGAGCGTGTGTGTTGTCGAAAGGGAAACGAGTGACTGTGTACACTGACAGCCAGTATGCGTTTGGTGTGGCTCATAGTTTTGGTTGTTTGTGGAAGGAACGCGGGTTCCTCACGTCTCATGGAACTAAGATTCAGCATGGTCAGTTGGTGAATGAACTTCTTGAGTCACTTACTTTGCCGTTGCAAGTTGCAATCGTGAAATGTGGTGCACATAGGAAGGTTACTGATGACTTTGGTCATGTTAATGCGTTTGCGGATGAAGTTGCGAAAGAAACGGCGAGAGATGTAATGAGTCGAATGTTGTTGCGGGTCCCGCGAGATGGGTTCCGGATAGAAGCATGTGTAAAGATACGATAGAGAGTGTGAGGTCAATTCAAGCTGAAGCTACAGAGAAAGAGTTGAATGAATGGAGAGAAAGTAAGGGTAAATTGGATTCGAATGGTTATTGGGTTGAGTTGTCAGAGCATCAGCAATGTTTGTTACCCGATGCGTACGTGCTTGCAGTGGTTACGATGGCGCATGGAATGGCTCATATCAGTGTGAAAGGGATTTGTAAGTTGTTGGCTCCAGTATGGCAAATGCTGGAATTCCTAAGTCTGCAGAGAATGTGGTTAAGAAATGTATGGTTTGTCTGATGTACAATCCTGGTAAGGGAACTCCAACTCCAGCTGGTCATTTTGCGCCTCCGACGTATCCGTTTGAGGCTTTGCAATTAGATTTCATCCACATGGAGAGGTGCAACAACGTGAAATATGTACTCGTGGTTGTTTGTGCCTTTTCGAGATGGGTAGAAGCATATCCCCTGAAAGATAATACTGCCTTGTCCACAGCTAAAGCCCTTGTTAAGGAATTTTTCCCTAGGTATGGTTTGCCGAGAATGGTCTGGAGTGACAATGGGAGTGAATTTGTGGGTCAAGTGATGAAGAGAGTGTGTGATGGTTTAGGTATTTGACAGAAATTTCACGCTGCAAATCACCCCCAATCAGCTAGTCTGGTAGAATGCTATAATGGCACCCTTAAGTTAAAACTAGCCAAGATTCAGGCGAGCTCTCGTCTACAATGGCCCGATTCTTTGCCATTAGCACTTTTGTCAACAAGGACGACCGTTCATTCACGAGTGGGACTTCCTTATGAAATTGTTTTTGGTCGCCCGGCAAACATATGGGGGAGTGCAGAGGCCAACCAAATTCAGTGAAATTGAGCATCCTGTATTGCTTGACTATCTTTACGAAATGACGGCTAAATTGCGTGCTTTACACCAACAGGTTCATGACACATTGCCTCAGGCTTCTGAAGATTCAGGACACGTCATCGATCCTGGTTCCTGGGTTCTGGTCAAGAATTTTCAGCGGACAAAGAACGATCAGCCCCGCTGGACCGGACTCTACTTGGTGTTATTATCTACGCGATCTGCAGTGCGAGTTCGCGGTAAAAAGAACTGGATCCACGGTGTACATTGTAAGAGAGCGCCTTTGCCTATGCCGTATTACCAGTGGGTCCAGAAAGGTATTCCAGACTCTGAAAGTGAAACCGTGCCTCATTTTCTGCCGTTTAGCGATGCACGTTTAATTGGGACAAACTCTGAGCGTGAAAGTGTCGATCTTCTACAAGAAGCTGTGCCACCGTCAGTTCGACTGGATACAACTGAACCTGAACTTTTGTTCCATGATCAGACATTGCCTGGCAAAGGCCGTTATAATTTGCGACCAAGAGTCGTGGGACTAATAAAGTGAAATTCTTATTTTTGAATCTATGCTCTCTCCTCTGAGAAACTGTTTTGACCGATTTTTGTTTTTCGAACCGCCATCCGGGTTCAGCTGTAGGTTCGCGGTATAAAGACTTAGAGCGTACTGCCGTGTAGACACAAGGTTGATGGTTCTGGTTTGTTCTAGGGCGTTCCCTAGGACATTCAGAGGTACACTGAGCGAATCGAACCAACTGCCGCGAACAGCACGGTTAGAGGATGGAGTTTTTCGAGATGGAGAGGCCTGTTGAAAGAATGAGCTTTAAGAGCAAAATGTGTAAAATTATGAGCAGAAAGTGTTTTGTAATATTGTGTCTTTTTATATTACTTAGCCTGATGATGTTTCTGATGGGATATATAATATTCTCTTTTCAAGTGAAGTTTGCACCCACTACACAACCCATACCTCCTCCTACTGTTTCTTCGCATTCTTTTCACCCTCTGCCTGAACATGAGTCCATTAGGAGATTGGAATTCGTCAATAACTCCTTTGTTCAGCTTCTGCACCAACACCAGCTAGTAGTGAACATGACTAATTGTTGGGTGTGTGGTCTTATGCCTCATACTACTGATAAAGGTATTGTTTACCTGGTCCTGCCATTCATCTACAATGGTTCTGTGTGGGCATACAGAACGATGTTCATCTATGCTCGTGAAGTTTACCCCCTACGTTCCATGAAGGACAATCCAAAGAATAGTCCTCTAGTTAAGGGTATAGTAGATATGATTAGAGGAGTTAGCTCCTATGAGACTATCCCGAAAGATGAGACACTAGCGTATATTGGATGGAACGTGACTGGATATGGAGTTAGTCTGAGTGGAAACCAGCGAGCGAAAAGATTCTCTCCGATTTGGATCGTACCCCATCAGGGTCATAACTGTCTGCAAGGTAATGGCAAGAATCCGAGAGCTCAGTTAGGGAAGAGTGTTTGCACTGAGACGTATGTTTTTGCGTCCCAGACTTCCCCATCGTTTTTAGCAGCTAAGGGTACCTATTTTGTCTGTTACGATAGAGCGTACACATGTGCGCCCCCTGATTTCTCGGGCACATGTTTTGTCTCATTCCTGTTGCCTCCTACGTATACAGCTGCGGCAGATTACCACAAGACGAGAGTTGTTAGAGGTGTCTTCAGAAAGGAAGATACTGCAGGACAAGAATTAGGAGATTTCTTGAAGGGTTTTCTGTCGTTTTTGGGACCTATGGCTAACAGCAGGAACATTCGACAACTGACGAGAGTGGTTGAGTCCACCATAGTTGAGACTGCTGGTGCCCTAAGTAACTTGACTGCTGAGCTCCAGTCGGATCGCCTTATGACTCTTCAGAACAGAGTTGCGTTAGATGTCATACTTGCAGATAGAGGAGGGGTATGTAAATTGATTCAATTGAGCTGCTGCGTTTTCATTCCAGACAACGCTCCAACAGTCTACCAAGCCATTTCCAAGCTACATAAGATCTCCGAATCTATACATGTGGACGAAGGAGATTGGTCGTTAATGGGATGGTTTTGGGGATTATTATCCACCTGGGGATGGAAGATTCTGATGATCATTGGGATGGTTTTAGCTATCCTTTTCCTGTTCCGTCTTTGCGTACAGTGTGCTCCTGCTATATGTGGCCTTTGTGCTACTTCATGTGCAAGGAGACCTGTCCAGAGAGAGTTACTAAGTACTAGGATGATGCTACAGCAACATTTTGATGATCTGATGAATATAGACCTGGATTCAGACTGACATGAGTTTGGGTTTATTGCCTATGTAAGGGCAAAAGGAGGGTCTGAGGTTCGATTGATAGATTCACTGTGTATTCAGGGATTTCGTCCGAACCTTCGGGTTCCATTTTGTGTGCGGCAGCCATTTTGTGGTTGCCCTCACATAGGCCGATGACTACGGCCGAGCGAGTCTTTGGGACACGTACACCTTTAGCTGACTTCTGTGTGACCTAAGCGAACGAACTCCATTGCCCAAAGCTAACCTTGTTGAGCCAGTTCCTTGTTCGGCAGCTGGTCAAGATAGAGATCAAAAAGCAGGACATTGCTGAGTTTATGGTACATGCACACACCCTTCAATCTTGCTTCTCATCTGTTTCTGTTCCTTCTTTTATGGCCTATTTATGGTTTGGGTTGTGGTCTTTTATGATGGGTTCGTCCGGCCTGTCCGAGCAAGAATGTTGGGTTTTCCCGTGTAATTGATGGTGGGCTGGACAACTGAAAAGTGGGCTTGTCGTTATGCGATACCTTTTGATTTTTTGACATAAAAGACGATGTCCCGCAATACGAAAGTGTGCAGTCTCTAGCGAACCACCTGTGTTGTGCTTCGTAGACTTCTGTTCCTGGTTGCAGCCAATAAATTTGATCTTTGACGTCACCGAGAAGTATCCTGTGTCTCTGTATTCTAAGACAGGTGAACCCGAAGACATTGGGCGTGCCCCTGGCGCCGCTGGGTTCTAAAACCCGGTTCTTCTTTGTGGATGGTCCCCAGGAGTTTTTATATGTCCAGGTGAAGGAATCTCTCAAACTGTTTAGAAATCCAGGTGTGATACACCGCCATCTTTCCTCCTCTCCCTGTATGTTCCATCCTTTTGAGCTGAGCTGTGCAAGCTCTGGAGAATGGACCTGGGCAGCAGATAGTGTAGAGGAAAACAAACAAAGGAAGGATCGGTAAAAGGCCAGGTGAGGAGAGTACTGTCGACAGTGCAGGATGCGATTAGCCCGGTAATCCATGGTGGGGACCAACAGTCCTTGACCACTTCCACTGCAAATGTCTACTCCCTATTGACAGGCCCTTCTCCAGAACTGGATATTCCTCTTCTAATGCACAAAAAACATTACAAGGATTACTTGAAGCCTCCCTTGCAGCTAATGAGTCTTTGAGAGTGGAAGCTGGCCTATTAAAGGAAATCCCAATCCATGGACAGTGAGGAGCTTCCAGCTCAAGGATGGAAGCACGGAAATTCGAATGTATATGTATCTAGAAGACCAATGCTAGTGAGGAGATATAATTACGGGTGGCATCTGGGTTGATTTAATATGAGTAAAGAAAGGTGTAGAGACCCTGTCAGGAAGAATCCCCTTAGAAAATGGGCCCTGTGTTCTTCTTGTTTCTCGTTACCCTGTTGTTTTTGCCAAAAGTAAGGGGCAGACATTTGACATGCCTCCTAAATGCAGATCGTCTGCCGATGTTAGATTTTACCCAAGTAGGCCTCCAGAGGAAATTGAATATATTTATTAGTTACTGTGAGGTTAACAAGCTAAAGGTGAATTAGGAAAAAACAAAAATAATCACTTTTGGAAAAAACTGCAGTTTAAGTTGTCCCTAGGTGATAGGACAATAGAGGCGGTATCCTCTCACAAATATTTAGATATGACATTTACAAAAAAGCTGAACTGGGCCCTACATGAAGAATTGGTGTAGAAGCGGGTAGCTGCAATTATAGGGGCTCAGTTTGGTTTAAGAATACCTTTAGTGGTCCATCTTGGTTCCTCCTTTTCACAACCTACAATGTAATGGTCCCCACTCAATGTCTCTATGGGACAGAGGTATTGCCTCTAAGTATGAAGGGAAGTTGGGAGAGGTGTGAGAATAAGTGTTTCAAAAAAACTGTTAGGTCTCCCAAAAAGCAATGGGCCCAGCAATAAGACTGGAAGGTGATTTGTAGGCCTGAAATTGTCTGGCCTATAAAGCAGCACTGCAGGATAAACTCTGATCCTTGGAGGTAAAGAAGGTATTAGTTCTCCTTGCCTCTGAAATTGAAAGGAGTGAGTTAAGGTTGGCAGCGCAGGTCAGAAATAGACTAGGAAAGATTGCTGAGTCCTTAAAATGGAGAATTTTAAGATGGCTGAGGCATCTCACCTTTTGAAAAGTGAACTAAATATGGCCAGCAGAAGGGAGTCAAGTTTGGCTGAAATGGAAAGGTAGGGAACAAACCCTCAGCAAATTATATGATGAAATCTTGGGGAAATCGGAGGGCGTTCCTGTACATATCAGCTCTTCCAGGTGCCCTCAACGCTTATTATTATTCAAATTCCAGGTATCTTTCAGAGTCCAGTATTTAAGGGCTGAGAAATGTAATGCTTTTTTTGGATGAGAATAATTGCACATGTGGATTAAGGGTTTAAAGTGTTAATGTTAATTTGTAAACGGATTGTCATTTTCATGGGATTTGCTGCTTGATTCTAAAACAGCTGCTTTTAAAATAAGATGCAGTACACCAAAATAATGCACTTCCACTTTTGTTAAATATGGAAATTTTAGATGTTGCGTGTGCCTTGGCAAATGGTTTGAAAACATGCTTGAGTTAGTAATGTAAGGTTCCTTAAGTTATGTTTATCTAGCTGGGGGGTACTTGAGAGTCTAGGGGCTAAGGAAGAAGGGATTCATATTGATATTTGACCCCAGTATCTTCAGTCAGGGTTATGACAAGTAGATTGAATCTGTATTAGAAGGATTAATGGGGTGGGTCAGGTAGGGGGTAACATTTTTAATACTTTTTAAACTGTTTATGTATTTATGGTTTTAAGACAAATATATAATCATTAATAAATTTGAACAATCAAAAAGGGAGAAAAAGTAATTTGTGGGATATCCGTCGGATGACAGTTATGTATTGGACAGAATGGGGAGAAAAAAGTATGAGAAGTGTGGTGATTGGTGATTTCCATCTTCAATAGAATATACAGAAACCGTTGCAATTATGTTGGCATTTCTCAACAAGAGTATGAAACTGTGTGCATTTCTGAAAGCAATACTTTCCTAATAAATAAAAAAATAGTGGTGTGCAGTGTTGCAGATGGTATGCTCTACCAACTTTGACTTTCTTTAAAAAAAATCTTTACAAGCTATTTGAACTCATGAAAAATGCAAAGTTGTAAAATCAATTTGCTGAAAAATCCAACAAATTGATTTTGGGACACATTAGAAGCAAATTGCTAAATTTAAAGGGAGAAGGTTTTTTCTAGAAAATGTATTTTGTCACAAAAAGCTATTTCAGGAATTTTCACCTGCAAGAGGATGTTTTTCAAAGGGATAAACTTTGCATATTCACATGCAAAATAAAAAGTTGCCTTTTGCACACCAGTATTTACAAACTGCACAAAGAATAGATAGCTATTGTGTGAAATGTTTAGGTGATACTAGAGGCAGGAATTTGACTGATGCTATGCATTTGGAGTTAAATAAAGGACTCTGTTAGTGAGTCTAATTTATTTTCCATGGACCTGCTCAATTTCTTTGGGGAGATGCAGAACTTCGGGGATTGGGGTGCTGAAGATACAAAAGAGGATTTCAGTTGGTAGTGAATTCATGTTATATGTATGTTATACTTAACGATTCTATTACAAACAAAATGTAGCAATTCCTTTGACCCCCCCCCCCCCCTCCATAGATATTTTCAAAATAATTACAAAGAGGTGCAAGGCACTGTTCCACCACCCCTTTTCTCCAATGCACTTTGCTGAACCGTTCTCAGATAAGGAAATACTACCTCCAGTTGCACTCTGATATTGTGTTAATGAACCCAAGGCAAATCATAGAGCTGTGCATTCTTATCAGGAGAATGTAAAGTTATGCAAATTCTGTAGTACAAAAAGATATCACTTTAGGTTGCAAGACTGAAGAGCCACTGTAAACTAGAAAACCTCACACAAATTACATCTATGAATTTGGTTTCAAATAGGTGTGAAATACTGTCAATCATGTCAAGGGTGACACTATATGTGATGTTCCTTGTGATAGCGCCAATCATACCAGGTCTTTAGCAGTAGTTTGGGTATGGTTTCATACCTGAGTAACATGGGAATGTCCCATTAAATATAATGGGGTTATCCTGTGTCTCTCAGAACGAGGGTATACAGTTATGAGCTACAAACAGTTCTGACGGGGAAAGGAATTCTAAACAATGTTATTCATTAAACATTAAATCCTGGAAAGGCCTATAAGTGAGCCCCTTCAACAGCTGGGAAACTTATCCTGACTGAAATAACACCAATATTTTAAGATAATAATATCTTAAACTCACCGACACAACACAAACAACAAATTGTGTTTTAAATATATTATGTTTCATATATCAAAACATATATATATAATTTCATATTTCTCTTTTCAACGGCTCTCCAGAAAACAAACAACAATAAAGAACAGTTCATCACATTAACATATACCGAGTGAAAATCAAAATCTACCAGTGGTCACAGACATGAGAACTTGGAAGCACCTATAATCAAAATGTCCAAAACAAGTTTTGTTCACTGTATCCTTATATCTTCATCACATATTTCCAAGGATAGCTGACATAGGACATAACGTAATACCGTCGACATTTCAACCCTGTCTCCAAGTGGTATTAACTATACATCAAGTCGGGTCTTCCTCAGGACTAAAAAAGAACATTAGTACAGGATCGGGGTCTGTTGGATGTGTGGGATAAGCCTGCTCTATAATGAAATAATATTATGAAATTATTGCAGAATATTGGTGTTGGTTTTAGGCTTGAGTGTTGAGTGTATCAGAGAAATACATGTTTTCAGCTTCCTGGAGTAGCTTCATACATTTGTGAGATTTTGAGAGGTAGAACATGATGGTGAGTCATCCATCCTATAGACGAGTAGTAGAGTAGTCGGGCAGACAAAAGTCATTCTTGTAGGGCCATCTTAGATAAAGTTTCAGTCTCACCTGCAAATGATCATACTCAGACAGCACATAGTAAACAGAATCCTTTTAACACAATAAGCACAACAGAACACCAAAGGCATATAAAGTACTAACAACAGATAAATTAATAGCAGATGAGAGGGATGCAAATGGCTGGAATACTGGGATGGTGCCTAGGGGTAGGGGTAGTTATGGCTTGAGCCCTGGAATGGTGTGTTAGTGGTGGGTATGTGCAGCTCTGGGATGGTGTATGGTTGGTGGGGAAGCTGTCTCATCCACAGGGACCTTGGGATGACAATAGGGTAAAGTGCCTACTGGGCAGAAAACGATGGAAGGGGCATGGGTGAGGTTGAGTACATGCATTGATGTCCATGGCCCGTCCCTAGAGGCCTAACCCGAAAGAAAGCTTCCCCACTGACCTGAAAGACCACAAAAACTGTACTTCTAATTTGAAGCTTCTTAAAAGTCCTATTTTGCAAAGCTAAAAAAAAATTAATAAAATTCATGAGTTATGATAGGATGGAGTTTGAAACTGCACACATCCCTACTTACTGCTTTAATTAGATGCAACAAACAACCTGCTATTTGGTATCTTACTATTTGGTAAATCAATGTTTAGTCCTTAAGACAAAAGTGTCTATTATTCCCTTCGTTCCATGACTTCCTCAGCAAGTTATGAAGAAGTAGTTCCAAAAACATCAGTGAAAAGTAAAAGCATTTAGCCCCCTATCTTTACAAGAGACGACTGTGTCTGGTCTCTGGATATCATGGACGGTTTTGCCTCATTTACCTGCATTGCTTCTAAAGGATCAGAGATCTTGTCTCTTGCATCTATATTGATGTTTGAGGAAATCAGTATCCAACTGGCTGAGTAATTACATGAAACTGTCTGCCATAATAATGGATGCGTATGTGTTATGAGTTAATAGCTGAGATGTGTCCCCATATTGTGTTGAATAGGACTTGTCTTCACCGAATTAAGGATAGCATTCTCTCTTATAGTTAGGTGAACTCAATGTTTAGGGCTTGCAGAATCATCACAGTTATACATGGATAGAAGAAAACTGCATTATACTAACTCGCTAACTAAAACAGTTTGGCTAAATCTCTGCCGTTCATTTTGCTACCAGACTTGCTGGAAAATGTGGGTCATTGATTTGAAAAATGTATAGCATTTTGGATTAACAACATGCTCAGGTGCCTAGGCACAACTTCACCTTGAGCAGAATTACAATAATTGCCTAAGCTAAATAATCTTTACATGCGAACTAAACACCTCCTTTGGAGGTACACTCCATAGCAAAAGAACAAGAAAAGAGCAGGGAAAATCCCAACTTGAATGATCTGGAACATAGAAACAGAAGAGAGATCTCTAAAATCCTGGGGCTAAAGGAGTATTTTGAAAAAGGTGGTAACACTCTTGAAGATTTCCTGAGCATGTGTCTGGAAATGTCTCACAGCTTCAAGATTGAAAGGGCTCTACCCCATTACAAACAATAACTATACGAGAGCCTAGGCCTTCTGTCCACACAACCATATATTATCAGGGTAACATGTTGCACACAGCTCCAAATATGGTTGAAAATAATATGCCCAGTAGAATACAAAATGCTATATTAATGCTTTATGTCGCCTTGACTGATCCTAAATCATATTGATCCAATCCTCTTTATTAGCCTGTTGTTCATAGCACTGAAAATAGCATAGGCATCTAAAGAACTAACTTCAGTTACAAAGGTGAGCTTTTTACCAAATTGTTAACTTTCACTGACCTCTAATTTTTTTAATGTATCCTTTACAGAGTAGTTAAATTTGATGTTTACACTATCTCCAAACTGGAGGCCATATTTACAAGGAAGTGGTGCGACACAACCTAGCAAGCAAAGTTGCGGTGCTGCATCACCTGGAGAGAGCAGAACTGAGCCATATCGTCAAAGAAATGGCACAGGTCTACTCTCTCCAAGCGCTGGTGCACGTTGGGCAGCCGAGCGCCCACACAGGCACCCTTTCACAACAGCAAAAGGGTGTTGTGCTGTGGTCAGGATAGTTTTTGTGCAGGGAGGTGTACCTTCCCATGCAAAAACTATAGTTTGAGGCAATTTCCTCTGTCCATGTATGCTGCTGAAGGGTGCACTCATGCAAATAGGAAATAATGATGAGAAACAAAGGTATGTCTTCTCATAACACTATTCTCAAGCAGCTGCATAATGTTGAAGCAAACCCATGTTTACAACTCTTTGTTAATATGGGTTTCTGTCAAAATACTCAGGGGGGTACGTGGAAAAGCCCTGGCACCACCCATGGAACACCTGCGTGACACAACAGAATACAAGTGCAATGTGCTGCCTTGTTCTTCTTTCGTTTTTCAAAGCCAATGCAAATTGACGTTTGTATGGATTTGTAAATACCAAAAAGGATTTGGTCTGGGATACGACAAAAAATCTTTGTAAATCTGGGCCTACATCTTCTTTTGTAAAGGTTCCTCACAGATACATTGCCTGCTGACATTCTCCCCTTTCTAGTAACAAGTCCAGGGCTCACCATTGAGATATCTACAAATGAAAGCTCACAGGAAAACTGTGTAATGTACAAACATCTGAGATTTCTTTAAAAAAAATCTCGGTTAATGTGTTTAACAATGTCCAGAGTGTTTGTGCTATGTATTGCGAGCTATGGACACAAATCCTAACTTGAAATTTAAAGATTATTATGCTTTCAGTTCCATAAGACCTTTGGTGACTTTAAACAAATAATACATACATTATCCGTACTTTATAACAACATATATGGGACCACCTGAAACTATTTGACAGTGTTGTTAGATAAAGGCAAATGTAATCTTTTATTCATGAATGTCAGAGAAGGGGGAGGACGCTTAGGCTTCACCTACCTATTTCGAGGCTTTGGAGTTTTAAAGTGTGACATGTCTATTTTCTGTGTGTTTTTGACTGGTGCAGAGTATGTTGTGTCCATCCCTCCAAATATTAGTAAATTCTGTACAGACAGTTTATTGGACTTTGACCGAGTAATCACAGGCGATTCGGGCACACACCAAGGAATACCAGCACAGTGAACTACAGGACAAACAGGTCTTTCTAAATACATTTATTGCACTGGGTGAATGTTTCTAAAAGTAGGGCCTATATTTTAACCAGCAAAGATGAAATGCACATGCCCAGCTTCACATAAAACATCTGCAAAACCATTGCGTTAGTTTAACATGTGCAACAGCTTATATTTCCCAAAAGTATCCAGCTTTGACGTACTGAGGACTGTGTTTCTACTAGGGTACAATATGTCAGTCAGAATAAATAAAGGCATGTAATAACATATCTCACATAGTGCAGCATGGAAGGAATAAGCAGTGGTAGACATCCAACTTGCCAGGACTGTTGCCGTCTATGAGAGCATCTGTTACTTCAGCACCAAAAATCTCTGTAGCGCAGACCTCGTTTGATTTGTCATTGCATGCGAAACAGGTTAGACTTTGGACTTGTGTTCCCAGACCTTCAAGTTCATCATTCATTGACTCAACTCGAAGACATGGCATATCTGTCTCATTCATGTCAGTTGTAAAATTGTGAGGTGTAAATGTGGATGGTTACATTCCCACTGGATTCATACACTTATCAATATGCCTATATTTCAATGAAGAGACCTGAAGGAGCCTCTAAAGTTTTAATTGTAGTTGTACTTTTATAGCGCTTACTACCCCAATGTGGCGTTGAAGTGCTTTTCGGCAAGTAGCACGCTACTCCAGAAGCCAAAGTGGATTAGTACAGGGGAATAAGTTAATTGGTGCGGTGGACAGGGGAGTCTGTTAGGAGGATTGAATCGGATAAAGGAGGCAAAGAGGAGGGGAAGAGTCTAGAAAGCATTATTTGGGAGATCCTAGTAGCAAAATGAGGTTTGGCACGAGGCAAAGGAGGAATAGAGGAGGGAAGACTCTAGTTATTTGGGAGATCAATGTGCACGTGTTTCATTCCAGGAGGTATGAGCCAAGACTGGTATATGAGAATACTTGCTTCCGAGTGTCTTCATCGATTTAATTCACTGTTGAAAGGGGTGGTAGGGAACATGTTTTGATTCAGGTGGCTATAGGATGCCTGCACTACTATACTCCCCGCGGTGGGCCTTTGGAGCAGAAACCCAGGGTCCTCAGGAGCAGGCTCTATCGTCTTGCCACTTGCCTGTTCCCTGGAGAGCAATATCCTGGCTTTGCCCAGGTGCCCAACAGCATATCAGTGAAGACCTCACTAAAAGGTGTAAAGAGATTCCTGTCTAGTCTGTGCTGTATTCAGAAACTCTGTCAAGATTTCTGGTTTAACTTCCTGCATATGCACGTTGAGATCCCTGACTTCTGTCGCCCTCCAAATTACTGTAATGCAGGAGGTGGAGTCTTCACATGTACAGTAAGGATACTTCTGACATGTTAATCCGCATGCAGTAAGTGCCCCAGTAGAGGGTCGCTGAAAAGCATCCTAGCCTCTACTGGGCCCAGAATCTGTTTCATACTACCTTAATTTGCCCTGGGACTTTGAACAGTGACAGAATCTTCTACCATGTGTACATCTGGAAGCTTCTATTTGAAAGTCCATTATTGTCTACCACCACTGGTACATGTATATGTCCTAAATCTCAGTAAGTAAAGGAGACTTTGAGAAATGAAAGAGCTCACACTTGCTCACCCACCCACTCTTAGCACAAACACCCACACGGGTGCGTGATTACTCATGCTGCTGGATAGAGGCTTCAGTACTCATTTTTGCTCTTCTAGTATTCCTGTAGTATATTTCTGTTAAAATACCAGACACACATATGCTGTTGAATGCACCCAAATGTAAATAACATACATTAATGCAGGCTTTCAAATGCTTCTGAATTGTCATTGTATAGATGTGATAAAACCTGAGTGCAGAAATGTCTCCTGGTTTGATAATGCCTTTATTCCTGCATGACTGATATTAAATAAACGCCCACATACTATCTTTCTTAGTTGCTCCCTCCAACACTAAGCAAAACAATGTCATATGCCCTTAATCTTCAGGTAAGCAGCACTTTGTGTCAAGTGCGCGAGTTAGAAGTAAAGAACTACATATTTTATTCGTGTATGCTCAGGCAAAATAAATGAAGGCATTACAACAAAGCTCAATTGGCAATCTAAGCATTTAAGTAGTGACTGCCACATCTCAAAAGGTTTTTGAAAGCCACTACCATCTTTGGAAATCATTCATGTTATATGAAGAGTGCTTTTTTGTTTACATACATACACACTGGTGTGGAAAATTATACATATGCGAGCTTTGTCAAGATCTGTCTCTGCTGCTTTACACAGTACACCTTAATAGGTTTGCTTAGGCAAATGCTGCTTCAATCGTTTAATAGCAATTGTTAACAGAAACTTCTTACTTCAAATCTTACTGCAAGATCCTATCATTGTTAAAGTCACAAAGGCACTTACAAACCACTGCTTTGCTAGCAGAGTTGTTTCCATTTTCCTTACCGCCAAGCCCAAGCAATAAAGAAGGTGAAATATTCAACACATTATGTTGAGGAAAAAATTATATAGAAGTCCAGTGTTTCGGACAATTTATTAGTGAATTTTTCTCACTATTTTGCATACATTTTTTAAGAATCTTACACACAAAAAATATTTTTACAGTTACATTCTTGCAAAATAAGCAATTTTGCTTTAGTTCCATGTGATCATAGCGAGGGAAGAGAAGATCATTGATAGGAACAGATACTATACAAACAGTATGGTGCTTTCATATTTGCTCTTTGCCTGGCCATTGTTATGAATACATTGGCATTTTTACAGTGAGAACATATCTAAAAAGCAACAGAGTGCTGTACATTAGGGGGCTTTTGGGAGATAACACGAGGTCGTGCAAGAAGTGTTGATTTAAGTCTTTAAATTGCAAAATTCTGTTACAATTCTATTTCACATATTTAAGCAGAGGGATACATAGGGGTATTTTAGCGTTTGGCGGACAAGGAGCAACATCAAACCTAGACTTCCCCATCCCCATTTAGAGGTGGAGGAAGTGTTTTGTTTACACCGGTGCAAACCCCTTGCTTGGTGGCCTTCCTGCCACTTAGTCAACAGGTCTCAGGTGTGTTTGTGTCGCACTTTTTTGGTTGGGGAATTCATCTAGCGCTACGACACCCTTGGGTATGTGTGCGCTTTATAAAATAATTTCATTCATTCATCACTAGATTTTCCAGTCTGTGATTGGTGGTACTGGGAAGGGCCATTATTTTGGGCTATTCTTTTTTTTTTTTTACAAAAATAAAACGTTTTTTTCTTTCTAGCAATACTTTTTTGAGTGAGAACAACAATCATGGCACACACACTCTGCGAAGTTCACATACTTCTCTTTAATAACAGCACCACTGAATGCAGTGAAGGCTTTAGAGATCCCTGACTAGCAGACAGACACCTGGTGCTAGGTCAAGTGGTCCTCTGCCTGGCGATCAGAAGCCAATGCCTCCGTTGATATGGCAGTATGCTAATTTAAATGTGAAGCTGCAAGAGAGCATCTCTAAAAAATGGAATATGAGAGAAAATGTTTCAACTACAAATCCTGCTCTCAAAAGGACATAAAATTGAGCCATATAAGAGAAACAGGGACATGCCTCCGTTCTCAGTTGTAGAATCAATGCACACCAAGGGTTTACATAGCAACGTTTGTGTCATGATAGTGAGAATTGAGCCATTGAGAAACATTCCAGACATGTGAAATTTGGCTCTGGCATCCAAATCATGGACAAGCAGCTCAGGAAAGATAGTGGTTGCAAAAGCACCTCTATGGATATGGTATGTTGTCAAGGCTAATTGCAGTTGTGTGATACACAAGCAACTACCTGAGAGGCTTCTGAGTGGAACCAGACAATAATTGTCTTTTTAATCGTCAGCAAAAAACAGAAACATTTCCCAATAAATACTAATGAATTCTTTCTGCAGACCTGCTTTTCTGTCGCTATCTCCTCAGCCAAGGGGTGATCACAATATGCTTATCATAAACATCTTCAGGAAACCTTAAGAAATTCTGAAGTTGATAAAGCTTGGTAACCTGAGGTTGTTTGGGCGGGGAGATTTGTGCATTCTGCAAAGACTGGATCATTGTGAATGGAGGGGAAATTAATTAGTGTCATATAAAAGCTATGCATTCACCATGTTCAGGATAACATCCCCTTATTCACCGATAAGGGTGCTTCTAGGGTCTGTCTCATTCTGTAACCCTCTTGCCTCTTTCTGCACTTCTCCTACCCCTTTCTGCACCCCCAACTCTCTTGCCTCTTTCTGCAGTTCTCTTGCCTCCTTCTGTACCTCAATTGCCTCTTTTTGCACCTCTCTTGGTTTGTTTGCACCACTCTTGTTCTTTCTGCACCTCTCTTGCAAATTTCTGCACCCCTCTTACCTCGTTCTGAACCCCTTTTACCTGTTTCTGTACCTCTCTTGCCTCTGTCTGCACCTCTGTTACCTCTTTCTGTACCTCTTTTGCCTGTTTCTGCAACCCTCTTGCCTCTTTATGGGGTTCACTTGACTCCTTCTGCACCTCTGTTGCTTCTTTCTGCATTTCTCTTGCCTCTTTCTGCACTCGTCTTCCTTTTTCTGTACCTTTCTTGCTTGTTTCTGCATCTCAGTTGCCTGTTTCTGTACTTTACTTGCTTCTTTCTACACCTCTGTTGCTTCTTTCTACACCTCTCTTCCCTCTTTCTGCCTCACTTTTGCCTCTTTTTTTACCTCAGTTGCTGCTTTCTGCACTCCTCTTCCTTCTTTCTGCACCCCTCGTGGTTCTTTCTGCACTTGTGTTGCCTCTTTCAGAACCTCTGTTGGCTCTTTCTGCACTGCTCTTGCTTCTTTCCGCACTCCACTTTCCTCTTTCTACACTTCTCTTGCTTCTTTCTAAACCTCTGTGGCTTCTTTCTGTACTTCTCTTGCCTCTTTCAGCACCTCTGTTGCTTCTTTCTGCACTCCTGTTCCATCTTTATACATCCTTCTTGCTTCCTTCTGCACCTCTGTTGCCTCTCTCAGCACCTCTGTTGGTTTTCCTGCACTGCTCTTGCTTCTTTCTGTACCTCACTTGCCTCTTTCTGCATTTCTCTTGCATCTTTCAACACATCTGTTGCTTCGTTCAGCAATTCTCTTACCTCTTTGTGTACTTCTCTTCCTTTTTTTAGACACCTCCTGCCTCTTTGTGTACTTCTCTTGCCTCTTTGTGTACCTCTCCTACTTCTTTCTTTACCCCTTCTTCTTTTCTGAATTCCTCTTACTTCTTTCTGTACCTCACTTGCCTCGTTCTGCACCCTTGTTCCCTGTTTCTGCACATGTCCTGCCTGTTTATGCACTTAAGTGCACCTCTGAGTTAGAGGTAGTTTAATCCCCCTGTCCTATTATGTACAGGGGCCTTACAGGGCAGGTCATGCCAATCACAAGGGTACCCCAACCCATTGTCTACCCTAGTGTATGTAGTTGTATTAACTGTATTCTAAGTGTCTTTCAGCATAGCACTGGCTCCGGCCTGGTTAGGCAGAGTCAGTTACCACCAGTAGCAGGCAGTAAAAAGCTGGGGGCACAGGATGACTTTGCAACAATGCCTTTTTCTGCACCTCTGTTGGTTCTATTTGCATATCTCTTGCTTCTTCCTGCACTTTTCTTCGTCTTTCTGGACTTCTTTTGCCTCTTTCTGCATTTCTCATGCTTCTTTCTGTGCCTTTCTTCCTCTTTCTGCACATGTCCTACCTCTGTAGGCATAGTTAGAAATTGGCATTTAAAAAGCCTTTGAAATTCCCTGAAAAAAACACAGGTTTCAGGGACGTTATAGTTAGAAATTAGCATTTAAAAAACCTTAGAAATTCACTAAAAAAACACAGGTTCCTGAGACGTTATAGTTAGTTGGACATTTCACTCGTACAAAACCAGAGAAATTAAGCCGTTATAGTTTTTTCAGCTAACAATAACTCACGCCCCGCAATGCACTGCTGATGACGTCACATATTACATCATTCATAACATGGTCAGTAACATCACTGATGACATCACTGAAGGCATCTGAAATGACATCACTGATGGCATCATCCACGTGATTATCTGATGCACCTCCTCATACCCTAACATAGCCTTTGATACACCTACTCTAAAATACAGACTTCAATTTTAGAAACCATAGACGCACCAATATCAGTTAGTACATTTCCACTCACTGATTATTAGGTCTACACACACATCTACTAATTCACCCATACAATCACTCATCTATTAATACAGCACTATACTATGTACATACATACCCATACAGACACTCACACACCGCTATCATCCATAGAGTTTCTCAAACACCTAGTCAGCAATGATAAGAATCAATCACACTCCCATTTACTCACCTATACAGTTATATACACACCACTTCACTTATTCAAACACATACTAACACATACTTATACTTATACTAGCAGCCCGCCCCGACGTTGTCCGGGGCAGAAGGGGGCTGGGGGCAGCACCGCTGCAGGAGACGCGCAGCAGAGCGGCCAGCAGCGGGAGCAGCAGAGCGTACTTACCAGCATCACATGCGCAGGGTGTTGTTTCCTTGCCCCCATTTCCTTGCTCCTGGCTGCTTCTGCCTACGCTCCTGTCCGGACTCCGGAGGTTGTTGGTTTGGCGCTACTGCCCACTTCTGCCCACGCTCCTGTCCGCTCTTGGCATGACGGACTCCGGAGTCTGTCGGTTCGGCGCTCCTGTCCTGCCCGCTTCTGGCCACGCTCCTGTCCACTCTCCGAGCACTTTACTACTTTACTAAAATGGCGGACCCGTGATTGTGATGTCAGCACGCATAAAACGCACACGCCCACCTCAGACATGGCGCTACTTCCAAGGGACTACTTTCTGAAAGAACGTACTTTGCCCTTCTAAGGTATATTTTTTTATGGTATATAGCCTATGTCCATCTGCTTACCCTGACGTTTCCTATGATGTATTGGATGTTTTGATTGGTACTGTGGTTCCCGAGTTTACCTGGCTCAAAGGATTGTGTTCTCTCTTTATAATAGTAGTATAGATACAATAACTAATACAAGCACACGCTCATCCATACAGCCACTCTCACAATCACTCACTCTCACATATAGTCATTTATATACTCCAACACTCACATATACTGCCTTACACATATGTAGTTACTCACACATGTACTACTGAGACATCTAAACACTTACCAACACACCCATACATACACACACACACACACATATAGCCCTTCACTGATGTACTCTTGAGCCCATACACCTAGTGAATCACCCACTCACACATCTATGCACAAAGTCACCCCCCCCCCACTGACCCACACAGACACTCAGGCACGAATACAGATACTCAGACAACCAATCAATAACCCATATAGACACTTATTTAGCTACTCACCAACCCATACAACCGCTTACACACCAACTGACAAACTAAACTGTGTGAATGTCTGTATCAGTCACTAACACATGCATTCAGTAAGACACATTTAATCAGTCACTTATGCAGTCAGTCACACACCTACTAAATCATCCATTCAGACACTTATACACCCACTCATTCTGCAATACACCTTGGTATATATATATATATATATATATATATATATATATGTATATATATATATATATATATATATATATATTTACCACAAAGTTCCGCCAGATTCAGGACCGCACTCCACACCAAGTTGGTTCACAAAACCTTTTTATTGCGAGGCATACAATTTCTTTTCCCTCATTTCAGTTCCTGGCCTGACGCGTTTCAAAGCGATGTTGCTTCTCTTCAGAGGCCGTGTCTGGCGGGCCGTTTACAAAGTTCACCATATATCCCCTGCGCGTTCACATCAGTTAATTGGCCTCCGGTGTGCCTGCCACAATGGTAATCCTTGCTTTTTATGCGCGCTGGGATATGTAGTTTTCTTTTTGTCACTCACACCCTCCAATGGGTTTGTCCGCCGCACTTCATTTAAGAACATTATTTCTCGCCCTCCAGTGGGCTTTGGGAACAGACCTTGTATGCCCATTTTTCAAAACCTGGCACGCCCTTCAGGATGTGACAAAAAGAAAACTACATATCCCAGCGCGCATAAAAAGCAAGGATTACCATTGTGGCAGGCACACCGGAGGCCAATTAACTGATGTGAACGCGCAGGGGATATATGGTGAACTTTGTAAACGGCCCGCCAGACACGGCCTCTGAAGAGAAGCAACATCGCTTTGAAACGCGTCAGGCCAGGAACTGAAATGAGGGAAAAGAAATTGTATGCCTCGCAATAAAAAGGTTTTGTGAACCAACTTGGTGTGGAGTGCGGTCCTGAATCTGGCGGAACTTTGTGGTAAATACAATCGCGGCGCCACCGGCCGCGGGGACGACGCACCTCCTGTGAGCAACGAAGGTCCCGGGGACGTGTAATGTCACATCCTGAAGGGCGTGCCAGCTTTTGAAAAATGGGCATACAAGGTCTGTTCCCAAAGCCCACTGGAGGGCGAGAAATAATGTTCTTAAATGAAGTGCGGCGGACAAACCCATTGGAGGGTGTGAGTGACAAAAAGAAAACTACATATCCCAGCGCGCATAAAAAGCAAGGATTACCATTGTGGCAGGCACACCGGAGGCCAATTAACTGATGTGAACGCGCAGGGGATATATGGTGAACTTTGTAAACGGCCCGCCAGACACGGCCTCTGAAGAGAAGCAACATCGCTTTGAAACGCGTCAGGCCAGGAACTGAAATGAGGGAAAAGAAATTGTATGCCTCGCAATAAAAAGGTTTTGTGAACCAACTTGGTGTGGAGTGCGGTCCTGAATCTGGCGGAACTTTGTGGTAAATACAATCGCGGCGCCACCGGCCGCGGGGACGACGCACCTCCTGTGAGCAACGAAGGTCCCGGGGACGTGTAATGTCACATCCTGAAGGGCGTGCCAGGTTTTGAAAAATGGGCATACAAGGTCTGTTCCCAAAGCCCACTGGAGGGCGAGAAATAATGTTCTTAAATGAAGTGCGGCGGACAAACCCATTGGAGGGTGTGAGTGACAAAAAGAAAACTACATATCCCAGCGCGCATAAAAAGCAAGGATTACCATTGTGGCAGGCACACCGGAGGCCAATTAACTGATGTGAACGCGCAGGGGATATATGGTGAACTTTGTAAACGGCCCGCCAGACACGGTCTCTGAAGAGAAGCAACATCGCTTTGAAACGCGTCAGGCCAGGAACTGAAATGAGGGAAAAGAAATTGTATGCCTCGCAATAAAAAGGTTTTGTGAACCAACTTGGTGTGGAGTGCGGTCCTGAATCTGGCGGAACTTTGTGGTAAATACAATCGCGGCGCCACCGGCCGCGGGGACGACGCACCTCCTGTGAGCAACGAAGGTCCCGGGGACGTGTAATGTCACATCCTGAAGGGCGTGCCAGGTTTTGAAAAATGGGCATACAAGGTCTGTTCCCAAAGCCCACTGGAGGGCGAGAAATAATGTTCTTAAATGAAGTGCGGCGGACAAACCCATTTGAGGGTGTGAGTGACAAAAAGAAAACTACATATCCCAGCGCGCATAAAAAGCAAGGATTACCATTGTGGCAGGCACACCGGAGGCCAATTAACTGATGTGAACGCGCAGGGGATATATGGTGAACTTTGTAAACGGCCCGCCAGACACGGCCTCTGAAGAGAAGCAACATCGCTTTGAAACGCGTCAGGCCAGGAACTGAAATGAGGGAAAAGAAATTGTACGCCTCGCAATAAAAAGGTTTTGTGAACCAACTTGGTGTGGAGTGCGGTCCTGAATCTGGCGGAACTTTGTGGTAAATACAATCGCGGCGCCACCGGCCGCGGGGACGACGCACCTCCTGTGAGCAACGAAGGTCCCGGGGACGTGTAATGTCACATCCTGAAGGGCGTGCCAGGTTTTGAAAAATGGGCATACAAGGTCTGTTCCCAAAGCCCACTGGAGGGTGAGAAATAATGTTCTTAAATGAAGTGCGGCGGACAAACCCATTGGAGGGTGTGAGTGACAAAAAGAAAACTACATATCCCAGCGCGCATAAAAAGCAAGGATTACCATTGTGGCAGGCACACCGGAGGCCAATTAACTGATGTGAACGCGCAGGGGATATATGGTGAACTTTGTAAACGGCCCGCCAGACACGGCCTCTGAAGAGAAGCAACATCGCTTTGAAACGCGTCAGGCCAGGAACTGAAATGAGGGAAAAGAAATTGTATGCCTCGCAATAAAAAGGTTTTGTGAACCAACTTGGTGTGGAGTGCGGTCCTGAATCTGGCGGAACTTTGTGGTAAATACAATCGCGGCGCCACCGGCCGCGGGGACGACGCACCTCCTGTGAGCAACGAAGGTCCCGGGGACGTGTAATGTCACATCCTGAAGGGCGTGCCAGGTTTTGAAAAATGGGCATACAAGGTCTGTTCCCAAAGCCCACTGGAGGGCGAGAAATAATGTTCTTAAATGAAGTGCGGCGGACAAACCCATTGGAGGGTGTGAGTGACAAAAAGAAAACTACATATCCCAGCGCGCATAAAAAGCAAGGATTACCATTGTGGCAGGCACACCGGAGGCCAATTAACTGATGTGAACGCGCAGGGGATATATGGTGAACTTTGTAAACGGCCCGCCAGACACGGCCTCTGAAGAGAAGCAACATCGCTTTGAAACGCGTCAGGCCAGGAACTGAAATGAGGAAAAAGAAATTGTATGCCCCGCAATAAAAAGGTTTTGTGAACCAACTTGGTGTGGAGTGCGGTCCTGAATCTGGCGGAACTTTGTGGTAAATACAATCGCGGCGCCACCGGCCGCGGGGACGACGCACCTCCTGTGAGCAACGAAGGTCCCGGGGACGTGTAATGTCACATCCTGAAGGGCGTGCCAGGTTTTGAAAAATGGGCATACAAGGTCTGTTCCCAAAGCCCACTGGAGGGCGAGAAATAATGTTCTTAAATGAAGTGCGGCGGACAAACCCATTGGAGGGTGTGAGTGACAAAAAGAAAACTACATATCCCAGCGCGCATAAAAAGCAAGGATTACCATTGTGGCAGGCACACCGGAGGCCAATTAACTGATGTGAACGCGCAGGGGATATATGGTGAACTTTGTAAACGGCCCGCCAGACACGGCCTCTGAAGAGAAGCAACATCGCTTTGAAACGCGTCAGGCCAGGAACTGAAATGAGGGAAAAGAAATTGTATGCCTCGCAATAAAAAGGTTTTGTGAACCAACTTGGTGTGGAGTGCGGTCCTGAATCTGGCGGAACTTTGTGGTAAATACAATCGCGGCGCCACCGGCCACGGGGACGACGCACCTCCTGTGAGCAACGAAGGTCCCGGGGACGTGTAATGTCACATCCTGAAGGGCGTGCCAGGTTTTGAAAAATGGGCATACAAGGTCTGTTCCCAAAGCCCACTGGAGGGCGAGAAATAATGTTCTTAAATGAAGTGCGGCGGACAAACCCATTGGAGGGTGTGAGTGACAAAAAGAAAACTACATATCCCAGCGCGCATAAAAAGCAAGGATTACCATTGTGGCAGGCACACCGGAGGCCAATTAACTGATGTGAACGCGCAGGGGATATATGGTGAACTTTGTAAACGGCCCGCCAGACACGGCCTCTGAAGAGAAGCAACATCGCTTTGAAACGCGTCAGGCCAGGAACTGAAATGAGGGAAAAGAAATTGTATGCCTCGCAATAAAAAGGTTTTGTGAACCAACTTGGTGTGGAGTGCGGTCCTGAATCTGGCGGAACTTTGTGGTAAATACAATCGCGGCGCCACCGGCCGCGGGGACGACGCACCTCCTGTGACAACGAAGGTCCCGGGGACGTGTAATGTCACATCCTGAAGGGCGTGCCAGGTTTTGAAAAATGGGCATACAAGGTCTGTTCCCAAAGCCCACTGGAGGGCGAGAAATAATGTTCTTAAATGAAGTGCGGCGGACAAACCCATTGGAGGGTGTGAGTGACAAAAAGAAAACTACATATCCCAGCGCGCATAAAAAGCAAGGATTACCATTGTGGCAGGCACACCGGAGGCCAATTAACTGATGTGAACGCGCAGGGGATATATGGTGAACTTTGTAAACGGCCCGCCAGACACGGCTTCTGAAGAGAAGCAACATCGCTTTGAAACGCGTCAGGCCAGGAACTGAAATGAGGGAAAAGAAATTGTATGCCTCGCAATAAAAAGGTTTTGTGAACCAACTTGGTGTGGAGTGCGGTCCTGAATCTGGCGGAACTTTGTGGTAAATACAATCGCGGCGCCACCGGCCGCGGGGACGACGCACCTCCTGTGAGCAACGAAGGTCCCGGGGACGTGTAATGTCACATCCTGAAGGGCGTGCCAGGTTTTGAAAAATGGGCATACAAGGTCTGTTCCCAAAGCCCACTGGAGGGCGAGAAATAATGTTCTTAAATGAAGTGCGGCGGACAAACCCATTGGAGGGTGTGAGTGACAAAAAGAAAACTACATATCCCAGCGCGCATAAAAAGCAAGGATTACCATTGTGGCAGGCACACCGGAGGCCAATTAACTGATGTGAACGCGCAGGGGATATATGGTGAACTTTGTAAACGGCCCGCCAGACACGGCCTCTGAAGAGAAGCAACATCGCTTTGAAACGCGTCAGGCCAGGAACTGAAATGAGGGAAAAGAAATTGTATGCCTCGCAATAAAAAGGTTTTGTGAACCAACTTGGTGTGGAGTGCGGTCCTGAATCTGGCGGAACTTTGTGGTAAATACAATCGCGGCGCCACCGGCCGCGGGGACGACGCACCTCCTGTGAGCAACGAAGGTCCCGGGGACGTGTAATGTCACATCCTGAAGGGCGTGCCAGGTTTTGAAAAATGGGCATACAAGGTCTGTTCCCAAAGCCCACTGGAGGGCGAGAAATAATATTCTTAAATGAAGTGCGGCGGACAAACCCATTTGAGGGTGTGAGTGACAAAAAGAAAACTACATATCCCAGCGCGCATAAAAAGCAAGGATTACCATTGTGGCAGGCACACCGGAGGCTAATTAACTGATGTGAACGCGCAGGGGATATATGGTGAACTTTGTAAACGGCCCGCCAGACACGGCCTCTGAAGAGAAGCAACATCGCTTTGAAACGCGTCGGGCCAGGAACTGAAATGAGGGAAAAGAAATTGTACGCCTCGCAATAAAAAGGTTTTGTGAACCAACTTGGTGTGGAGTGCGGTCCTGAATCTGGCGGAACTTTGTGGTAAATACAATCGCGGCGCCACCGGCCGCGGGGACGACGCACCTCCTGTGAGCAACGAAGGTCCCGGGGACGTGTAATGTCACATCCTGAAGGGCGTGCCAGGTTTTGAAAAATGGGCATACAAGGTCTGTTCCCAAAGCCCACTGGAGGGTGAGAAATAATGTTCTTAAATGAAGTGCGGCGGACAAACCCATTGGAGGGTGTGAGTGACAAAAAGAAAACTACATATCCCAGCGCGCATAAAAAGCAAGGATTACCATTGTGGCAGGCACACCGGAGGCCAATTAACTGATGTGAACGCGCAGGGGATATATGGTGAACTTTGTAAACGGCCCGCCAGACACGGCCTCTGAAGAGAAGCAACATCGCTTTGAAACGCGTCAGGCCAGGAACTGAAATGAGGGAAAAGAAATTGTATGCCTCGCAATAAAAAGGTTTTGTGAACCAACTTGGTGTGGAGTGCGGTCCTGAATCTGGCGGAACTTTGTGGTAAATACAATCGCGGCGCCACCGGCCGCGGGGACGACGCACCTCCTGTGAGCAACGAAGGTCCCGGGGACGTGTAATGTCACATCCTGAAGGGCGTGCCAGGTTTTGAAAAATGGGCATACAAGGTCTGTTCCCAAAGCCCACTGGAGGGCGAGAAATAATGTTCTTAAATGAAGTGCGGCGGACAAACCCATTGGAGGGTGTGAGTGACAAAAAGAAAACTACATATCCCAGCGCGCATAAAAAGCAAGGATTACCATTGTGGCAGGCACACCGGAGGCCAATTAACTGATGTGAACGCGCAGGGGATATATGGTGAACTTTGTAAACGGCCCGCCAGACACGGCCTCTGAAGAGAAGCAACATCGCTTTGAAACGCGTCAGGCCAGGAACTGAAATGAGGGAAAAGAAATTGTATGCCTCGCAATAAAAAGGTTTTGTGAACCAACTTGGTGTGGAGTGCGGTCCTGAATCTGGCGGAACTTTGTGGTAAATACAATCGCGGCGCCACCGGCCGCGGGGACGACGCACCTCCTGTGAGCAACGAAGGTCCCGGGGACGTGTAATGTCACATCCTGAAGGGCGTGCCAGGTTTTGAAAAATGGGCATACAAGGTCTGTTCCCAAAGCCCACTGGAGGGCGAGAAATAATGTTCTTAAATGAAGTGCGGCGGACAAACCCATTGGAGGGTGTGAGTGACAAAAAGAAAACTACATATCCCAGCGCGCATAAAAAGCAAGGATTACCATTGTGGCAGGCACACCGGAGGCCAATTAACTGATGTGAACGCGCAGGGGATATATGGTGAACTTTGTAAACGGCCCGCCAGACACGGCCTCTGAAGAGAAGCAACATCGCTTTGAAACGCGTCAGGCCAGGAACTGAAATGAGGGAAAAGAAATTGTATGCCTCGCAATAAAAAGGTTTTGTGAACCAACTTGGTGTGGAGTGCGGTCCTGAATCTGGCGGAACTTTGTGGTAAATACAATCGCGGCGCCACCGGCCACGGGGACGACGCACCTCCTGTGAGCAACGAAGGTCCCGGGGACGTGTAATGTCACATCCTGAAGGGCGTGCCAGGTTTTGAAAAATGGGCATACAAGGTCTGTTCCCAAAGCCCACTGGAGGGCGAGAAATAATGTTCTTAAATGAAGTGCGGCGGACAAACCCATTGGAGGGTGTGAGTGACAAAAAGAAAACTACATATCCCAGCGCGCATAAAAAGCAAGGATTACCATTGTGGCAGGCACACCGGAGGCCAATTAACTGATGTGAACGCGCAGGGGATATATGGTGAACTTTGTAAACGGCCCGCCAGACACGGCCTCTGAAGAGAAGCAACATCGCTTTGAAACGCGTCAGGCCAGGAACTGAAATGAGGGAAAAGAAATTGTATGCCTCGCAATAAAAAGGTTTTGTGAACCAACTTGGTGTGGAGTGCGGTCCTGAATCTGGCGGAACTTTGTGGTAAATACAATCGCGGCGCCACCGGCCGCGGGGACGACGCACCTCCTGTGAGCAACGAAGGTCCCGGGGACGTGTAATGTCACATCCTGAAGGGCGTGCCAGGTTTTGAAAAATGGGCATACAAGGTCTGTTCCCAAAGCCCACTGGAGGGCGAGAAATAATGTTCTTAAATGAAGTGCGGCGGACAAACCCATTGGAGGGTGTGAGTGACAAAAAGAAAACTACATATCCCAGCGCGCATAAAAAGCAAGGATTACCATTGTGGCAGGCACACCGGAGGCCAATTAACTGATGTGAACGCGCAGGGGATATATGGTGAACTTTGTAAACGGCCCGCCAGACACGGCCTCTGAAGAGAAGCAACATCGCTTTGAAACGCGTCAGGCCAGGAACTGAAATGAGGGAAAAGAAATTGTATGCCTCGCAATAAAAAGGTTTTGTGAACCAACTTGGTGTGGAGTGCGGTCCTGAATCTGGCGGAACTTTGTGGTAAATACAATCGCGGCGCCACCGGCCGCGGGGACGACGCACCTCCTGTGAGCAACGAAGGTCCCGGGGACGTGTAATGTCACATCCTGAAGGGCGTGCCAGGTTTTGAAAAATGGGCATACAAGGTCTGTTCCCAAAGCCCACTGGAGGGCGAGAAATAATGTTCTTAAATGAAGTGCGGCGGACAAACCCATTGGAGGGTGTGAGTGACAAAAAGAAAACTACATATCCCAGCGCGCATAAAAAGCAAGGATTACCATTGTGGCAGGCACACCGGAGGCCAATTAACTGATGTGAACGCGCAGGGGATATATGGTGAACTTTGTAAACGGCCCGCCAGACACGGCCTCTGAAGAGAAGCAACATCGCTTTGAAACGCGTCAGGCCAGGAACTGAAATGAGGGAAAAGAAATTGTATGCCTCGCAATAAAAAGGTTTTGTGAACCAACTTGGTGTGGAGTGCGGTCCTGAATCTGGCGGAACTTTGTGGTAAATACAATCGCGGCGCCACCGGCCACGGGGACGACGCACCTCCTGTGAGCAACGAAGGTCCCGGGGACGTGTAATGTCACATCCTGAAGGGCGTGCCAGGTTTTGAAAAATGGGCATACAAGGTCTGTTCCCAAAGCCCACTGGAGGGCGAGAAATAATGTTCTTAAATGAAGTGCGGCGGACAAACCCATTGGAGGGTGTGAGTGACAAAAAGAAAACTACATATCCCAGCGCGCATAAAAAGCAAGGATTACCATTGTGGCAGGCACACCGGAGGCCAATTAACTGATGTGAACGCGCAGGGGATATATGGTGAACTTTGTAAACGGCCCGCCAGACACGGCCTCTGAAGAGAAGCAACATCGCTTTGAAACGCGTCAGGCCAGGAACTGAAATGAGGGAAAAGAAATTGTATGCCTCGCAATAAAAAGGTTTTGTGAACCAACTTGGTGTGGAGTGCGGTCCTGAATCTGGCGGAACTTTGTGGTAAATACAATCGCGGCGCCACCGGCCGCGGGGACGACGCACCTCCTGTGACAACGAAGGTCCCGGGGACGTGTAATGTCACATCCTGAAGGGCGTGCCAGGTTTTGAAAAATGGGCATACAAGGTCTGTTCCCAAAGCCCACTGGAGGGCGAGAAATAATGTTCTTAAATGAAGTGCGGCGGACAAACCCATTGGAGGGTGTGAGTGACAAAAAGAAAACTACATATCCCAGCGCGCATAAAAAGCAAGGATTACCATTGTGGCAGGCACACCGGAGGCCAATTAACTGATGTGAACGCGCAGGGGATATATGGTGAACTTTGTAAACGGCCCGCCAGACACGGCCTCTGAAGAGAAGCAACATCGCTTTGAAACGCGTCAGGCCAGGAACTGAAATGAGGGAAAAGAAATTGTATGCCTCGCAATAAAAAGGTTTTGTGAACCAACTTGGTGTGGAGTGCGGTCCTGAATCTGGCGGAACTTTGTGGTAAATA